>NC_047577.1:19737742-20046492 GCF_011004845.1 Esox lucius
GCCATCACCATCCCCTCCTCCTCCATGCAGAGTCTGAACAACCCTTTGGTGATCAAGCCGCTTCCCAGTCTTGTTTTCCCTCTTTCGACATCTGCATGTTAACAACGGAGCCGCGCTGCGCGTAGTCACCCTAACCGCGCCGTCTTGGAGACCCGTCTGTGGTCGTTCTCCGTTTGACTGAAATGCAGAAGCATCCGCTTCATTCACCGTACCTCCACTGACAGTGTCTGGACAGCGCCAGTTCTCTCCGTACTGACAACTGATGGGCAATTAGCGTCGGAGAACATCCCCACCCACCGCCGTCTTTACATGCTAAATGAATTGGGCAGATGTCGGGACAGGCCCCCCTCCCCCGAAAAAAGAAATCAACCAACTCCTACTAGGTGTCCTGGTATCACTGTCATCCACTTACGTGGTCTTGTTATGACTCTGTCCCGGGGAGGAATGTAGACTTATTTTTCGGGTGTCTAAGTTCCCATCAGTTACCAGAATTTCTCCAGGGGCCCTGTTCTTTTCTGATCATGCTCGGGTTCCTTTAAACACAGTAATTTACGGGGACCCCAGCCCGAGATCAGAGGCCACCCTGTGGGTTAGTTGTTTGGGGGAACACGGGGTACAGTGCCTGAAGTTTGGGAATGAGAACAGCATGGCCTTTAATGGGGTAGACCTCTGGGTGGTCCAATCAACCTCAAGATGACATTTACTGACACATGTGTCCGTGGCAGTGGATGATAGTATGGGAAATGGCGGCGTGTTATGCGTCGTCCTCTGCAGATGGTTCAAATGTTGATTTATGCAGATGACAGCATTGCTTGACAACACGATGCAAAGTACAGAATTCCAAATTCCATTGGTTTTTCCAATGGGTTTGTGGCATTTTGACGGCTTCATCTGGGATTGTATTTCTAAGCCTTATGGGTTCCAAGTAAAAAAAAAGAGGTACAAATATGTAATTCCTCAAACCAGAGCCATTTTCCTTATCAGGAGGTTTGTGGTGTAACATTCAAACTCGTATTTAGTTGGGCTGCTAAAGTTAACAGATTAATATTGTCACCATTTGATGGGTTAAGGTCGACATTTCGGTTTTCAAGTGAAAGTAATTGAGAATCAGGAAACTAGGGTGTTAACATGGCAACACAATCTTGACTTTTCCAAATTTACTGAAAAGGAAAAACAGCATAGAAGAGTCTCGCATTGGCATGTTTGTTGTTGTAAACAACCCAACTTGTATGCGCACATTGCTCTGACACTTATAAGCGCAGAACACGTTTCAATGATGTTACCACCAGCTAACATCATTCAAAAGATACGCACCAGACTACCACAACTGTGTTTTTTCTTTCCATTGCAGATTTCTTTCAATTGCAATTTGAATCACATCACATGCGTTTGTATAATAGGCATAGAAAACAACATTGTTTACATACAGTTAGTCAACGTCTACACACACAATTGGGCGGCCCAAGATAAACTGATGGGATAGGCTAATCAAGATATGCTTCAAGGTACGGCGGAAGTAGTTAAATGTGTGCATGCACTACTGGATTACTGTAGAGTGTCAGCTAAATTATGTCAATCTAAAGAAAAGGTCTGTGTTGTGACATTCAATTTATTAGCCATTTTCTTGTTAACGTGGTGGCGCTAATACTAATATTTAGCCCATTATTTAAATCAAGTCTTCACGGACAGCTCGCGTCATCTCCCGACTCAAGGTCATAAGGTACTGGACATGCTGTGGAGTATACAGCTCACCACATCTGACCTCAGAATTCACAAACCCAGTGTTGCTAATCTCCATCATAAGACACCTCCGCATCATCCCCCTGGATGAGTTCTTAGTAAAACTCCTCGTTGTGACGTCACTGACCTGCTGCCCAGAGTTCAAATTGTTAAACACTCTTTGTTATGAAACATCAAAAGGGACTGGAGTTGGCTGCTTATGAACATTCATAGGCAAACCTATTGACCGCGTGGCAGCATAAAAACAGCGGAGCGAAAAGAAGGGTCATGAAATGTGAATGACAGTCCGTAAACATTTTCTTCAATGGAACAGCATTCACAGCATTAACGCGCTCAATAGGAGTATCAACCACTCTCCAAAATGCTTCTGCTTACAAAAGGGACTCATGAGCCTTGTGCAATTGCATCTCTGCTATGTTGTTCTCAATGTCAGGTATCCATTATTGGTGAATCCAAACATATTCATCTCAACATAACAGGCTGGACAGAGGTTGAATGGAGGTTGAAGCATGTTTTTCCTCCTGCCTTTGCCCCCGGCAACAGTGATTGCCATCTAAAATGACCAAAATATTGTAGTCCTGCAATCAGCTCAGACTGATGGCATTGGCCTTGGGGAACTTTGTCTAAATCCAACTTCCTATTATAACATTATTATCTCCTCTGACCAAATGGCCTCCAACCAGTTGGCCAACATGACCTTCTAATCCTCAGCCCTTATCCTTTTATGTTGTGTTTTGCTGTGCAGCTGAAGAGAATAGGCTTGGGAGAAACGCTTAAAGTGAGAAAGTATATAATGATGCTGAATAGAAGAAAAGAAAGTTGCATCCTTGCTCTGTCTTAGCAGCGGTGTGGCCTACTTCAACCTCTAAAACTTTTATGAGACAAGTGCTTGAGTTTACAGGAACTTCAGTCATGAAAAGTTATCAATAATATGACAGTTGTTAATGAGCACATTTTTTTAAGGGAAACCTATGACATACACTACCGTTCAAAAATGTGCGGTCACTTAGAAATGTCCCTGTCTTTGAAGAAAAGCACACTTTTTGGCCTTTAAAATAATATCAAATTGATCAGAACTACAGTGTAGACATTGTTAATGTGGTAGATGACTATTGTAGCAGGAAATGACTGATTTTCAATGGAATATCTGCATAGGCCCATTATCAGCAACCATCAGTCCTGTGTTCCAATGACACGTTGTGTTTGCTTATCCAAGTTAAACATTTTAAAAGACTATTTGATCATTAGAAAACCCTTTAGCAACTATGTTGTGCTGATTAAAGAATGGCAAAAAATCTTTAGAGCATCTGCAATAGTTCGATAACTGGCTCAAAATGGCCAGGGACATTTTCTTTCGCAACATTTCAGGCGACTCTGAGATGCTGGCCTTCTAGGCAGAGTTGAAAAGAAAAAGCCATATCTCAGACTGGCCAATAAATAGAAAATATTAAGATAGGCAAAAGAACACAGACATTGGATAGAGGAAGATTGGAAAAAAGTGTTATGGACAGACAAATCTGAGTTTGAGGTGTTCGGATCACAAAGAATATTTGTGAGATGCAGACCAAATGAAAAGACGCCATCTGTCAAGCATGGTGGAGGCAATGTGATGGTCTGGGTGTGCTTTGGTGGTGGTAAAGTAGGAAATTTGTGCAGGGTAAAAGGGATCTTGAAGAAAGAAGGCTATCACTCCATTGTGCAATGCCATGCCATATCCTGTGGATGGCACTTGATTGGAGTCAATTTCCTCCTACAAAAGGACAATGACCCAAAGCCCTATGCAAGAACTGTTTAGGGAAGAAGCAGTCAGCTGGTATTCTGTCTATGATGGAGTGGCCAACACAGTCCCTGGATCAGTACACTAAGATGAGCCCATAAAGCCAATCCAACTTGTGGGAGGTGATTCGGGAAGCATGGGGTGAAATCTCCTCAGATTACCTCAACCAATTGACAACTAGAATGCCAAAGGTCTACAAGGCTGTAATTGCTGCAAATGGAGGATTCTTTGACGAGAGTTTGAAGGACCCACTTATTATTTTGATTAAAATTCATTATTTCTAACATTGTCAATGATTATATTGTCTACTCATTTATATTTCCTATTTCCTATTGTTTTCATGAAAAAACTCCAATTGACCCCAAACCTTCCAACGGTAGAGTATGTGTATACTTTGCGACAATGCTCACCATACTCCCAACTCCAAAAGAGCCCTTTGACTATGGTTATAACCAGAATGCATTAGGATTAACAAGTGTGCATATGTTTATGTGTGTGTGTCAAATTATCCATTTCTGATTTATTGGTATAGGGATTATTTACCCTCACCCTCAACAGCGAACCACCTCAGCGGGAAACCACCGCCATTTGCCAAACTATTCAACAACACAACATATAAATAAATAAATAATAATATCCGCTGATATCCAACCGGGAGCCAATAAAGATGGTTTCTCCATGCTGACAACATCCATTTCATTTTAAGGTTTGATGAGTCAAACATCCACTGTTGGGGTCGGTTGGACAAATGGCTTCCAACAGAGACCCCGTGAGGGAGGAATTGGGGAAGAACGAGGGGAAAGGAGGAACATGAGGGGGGGTCGGGGACTAAACAGACCTGCTGAAGGAGAGAATAGCAAGTAATAATCGTCTCATGACCTGGTCCGTATACCAAACCCATATTAAATGGGTCGAAATGTGGGCAGCTGCGATTTGATGGGAAGAATACAAGGCACGTCTTGAAAGGACGATGACCACTATGGCTACCTGCAGTGCTGAGAGAGAAAAAGAGGGCGTCCCCTACTAATCGCTCCATCTTTTGCAGGGCTACCAGCAGTTCAGCTTTGGCTCAATCAATTTGGAAGCAAGCCCAAATACGAAAAGAATAGAAAAATGCAACCCAGGGTTCTGAATGAAAGGCCTAAATCATACTGCACTGGTAGTTTTCTGTTTGTTTGGCTTCCTGCCGTTTCGCAGATTAGCCTATTCTGCTACAGCTTAACGCCCTGCCGCGAAACCAATACATAAAGACTTGTGTAAAGTTGAAATGACATTTAATTCCTGTTTTATAAAAAAAAAATATAATCCGCTCGCATCTTTTAAACCACCTGCTGGAGTAACTATGAATTTGGGGAAGTACACCTGGAAAACACAAGCTACGAAATGTGCTTTCCGCCGATCCTATAAGAAACCTTCCCGCCAATTCTCACAGCAAATAAAAACAAATTCTTATATTTTCATCCAAGTTGATCATGGAAATAAAGAACCGACAATGCTTTATGACAATCGTATTGACAGAAATTATTGTTACAGCATTAGACACGACATTGGACCCCCTACCTGGCAACCCCTCTTCCTCGACCCCGGCTGAGCGGTTTTAGGGAACCACGGCGGCCCCTTTGACTGCCTCCCCCAAAATCGTCCATTTCGTCCGTAGGTGGTCCAGAATCGGGCTGTCCTTCTCGCCATTGTGCAACTGGAATAGGTGCGTCCTCTCCTGTTTCGTACACTGCAGTTGTAGACTCTACGATCTGATTGGGCAACGACGAGCGAGACTTCATCAGCAGAACATCCCTGTCGCCATGACAACTTGCCAATATCCCAACGATGGTGGAAGGGGCGGGCGAAAAGAAAAAATAAACATGGTTGCCTTCTTGACACAAAATGGAAGACATCAATACTAGTTTATATTCTACACGTTATCATTGCTTTATAGGTTGTTTCCTTTTCCCATCCTAATCTCTCTGGTCTGCGATATACAAGACTTACTAGGCCACTTCGCTGCTATGTCTGGTGCTGAAACCAACAGATGTCCCATCATGAGTTGTTTAGTCCAATGCCTCGCTCCCCAGGACACCCAATCGGCTTAAAATTATGTCTATAGTTATCATTATACGGTTCAATCACATGGTGAAAGCAAAGAAGGAATCCAAAACTCTTTTACTTAAAATTCAGTTCTCTCAGAGGACATTGTTGATCTTTCTTTTAATGCAAAGTGTTCCAATTGGTCGTATAATATCCATGAAACTAATATGGTTGCTGTATTTCTTTATAATAGAAACTGGAAAAAGTTCCTCCCAATTGCTCCTTTACCCTCACACCCCCCCAAACACAAATTGCTGTGCCCATGGTCGGATCCCCCAACCCCCCTACCCCCATGTCTTTAATAACTTGGAACAAGATTTCCGCTCAAGTGCAAAGCATTTTCGGTCACAATGCATCATTCTGATATCGAAGCGTAATAGATGGCGCTTTGAATGAAAACCACCGAAAAGAAAAGATGATAAAGAAATCCTGATTGAACCAAGCCAAGTAGCAAAACAAGCAGAAAAGCGAGAAGAAAAAAAAACGAAAAAAGAAGAAAGAAGAGAAGAGAAGAAAGCCTTCCGTTGTCGGCCACGCTATCCGCCACGCTATCCGCTGCACAAACAGATGTACATTTAGCGGGCGAGACACCTGCTGTGCAGCTAGCCTTACTGGTCCTCTTCAGACGGCTGGTTCCCAGGGTTCCTTTGCCCATTCCCCCTCCATGTCCCTCCACGCAGGAGACGATGACCTTGGACGCTCCCTGGGCTCTGGCACCCCTGCTAGGGCTGAATGGTGGTCCGGAACACAGGGCCTAGCCTGCACCGCTTTGATGCTAATCCCCCTACATTGTGCTAGCACAGCACCCTACCTGGCCCGCTAGCCTAGAGGGAGCACGGCGGCCATTGAAAGCAGGTGATGAATGAACGCGTAGCTGCAGGAAGTCTGGCTCCCCATGAAGCCCACACAGCATTGCAGGCCACAAAGCTGCTCAAAACAGTCACTTGCATTTTCCCTCAGTTTTGGTGGATTTCAGAAAAAAAAAAATTAAGACCTTCCCAGTAGCTCTTGTTGTTCTGGGCTTTTGGCAAATGCATGTTCTTCTCCAAATATGACGAGCAGGACCGGCGGTCAGGCTTTCGAAGAACGTAAACATGTCACCCGCCCATCGATATTGGTAAAGACACATGACTGCACACATCCCGAGCCCAAATGGACACACACACACACACACACACACGCATGCACGCACAAACCCACACGCAAGACAAGTGAATAAAGAAATCATAATGCCTGTAACCGTAGTAGCAGGCAAATATTGATTGACGGTGGTAAAGGACATGCATGGAAATCTTAAAGCGGTAGCTTCCTTTTTCCTCCCAACACGACCACCGCCCCACTGGTTTTGCGGCGCAAATGTGGAACCATGTTCTGCTAAGTCACTGAACTAACGCTAACCATGACCCTGTTGTCACATAACTGAATGGGCGTCCTGTATTGTCTGCGTGCATTCATGTAACATACAAAAAAAATTCTATGACTCCTTCAACTCTTTCCCGCGAACTTGCTAATGTTTTGGGGAAAGTTCACATGACACCATGGAAACCTAAAAAAAATCCAGTCTTTCAATAATGTTCCTTAGTCCTAACCAACAAAAGAGGAGTTTGATTGTGTTTGGAATTCATCGTAAAGAATAATAGCCTGCTCGTTCCGTTAGGATCTTCAGACACGGGGCTGGCGGTAAAACGAAATTCTGCCAATTCACATTTCGCTCAGTGACACAGAATTGTAAATCCGTCTCCAAATATATTTCAGCATCTGAAAAAAAAAAAAAGAAACGCGACGGAAAAAAGAAATGAAAACACAACCATCTCATTGTAACGTCACTGCGCTTGATGAGAGAAGAGAGAGCTGCTGGGTGCCAGACTCTTAAGGGGACCGAAGCCTGAATTCAATGCCTCTTGTCAGGGGGGCCTGATGTGATTATCGCCCCCTGCTAGGGCAAGGAATAGTGAAGTTGTCTGGAGTTGGCAAGGAGGCTCAAACGACACCGCGGGATGCCCCCTTGCCTGCCCCGATCCTGGAACACTTTTGTACGCAGCAGGGGAGGTGGGCCAGGGTGTGTGTGTGTGTGTGCGCAAGTGTGTGTGTGTCTGTTCCCCAATCTGTGAAATCATGGTGTCAGGTCAATGTCAAGGTGCTGCCAAATGTTGTTGGGACAAAGCCTTGTTATTGAGGACCTCAAGATGCTAATGAAATAATGATATTCACTTTTCACACATCGTAGACCTCCTTTCAAACCTGAAACCTGATTTATCATATATACTGTGTGAAATCCCTGTGGAATTTATATCACACATATCTTCAGAAAACAAACAGAAAGACAGACACCTTCAAGTAACTCTTCTAGACATAAATGTGTGGTTGATGAAGAAAGATACATGTTTAGTTTAATAACCAAATACTGTTAAACTAAATAATTGTATCTTTTTCTATAATTATAAAATGAACACTTGAATGCAACCCCCTGACGTATGGACTTTAATGCACATATAATTCAAATATCATTTCATTCAAATTCAAGTGAATGGAAATGTGTCAGAACACAGGAGAAAGCTTCCATTTTGAATAGAATGCAGAACTGCGTTTCTAATGTCAATAACACGGGACGTAAACACTAACAGCCATCAGAATCCTTTTCTTTTCTTTCAAAAAGCCTTTCCCCTTCAGAGTTTGACATAAAATGGCTAGTAATAAACCAGGAAACACTACAACAATAAAGCTTAAAATCAAGTATGAAATCAAGTATGAAATCAAGCAAACTCGTAACAATTATTGACTGACATAGGATCTATGAGACCCAGGGTTATTTCACCCAGCTCTTCAGCCATCCCACAACCACTGTGTGATGTGGATCGACTAGATAGATGTGGTGCCTTTTAGCTTCCGGGCCATTTCAGACGTGTCAGCTGATACCGCATCCTCTCCGTGCTGCAGTCGCCCCCCTCCCCGAGGCGTTGTAAAATAAGACTTCAAAGCACACTCCAAAATAGTCCTGACACAAACTCATTTCCTCGTGATACAAGGAGGAGGGCTGCTCTGACTGGAATGTTTCCCTCAGACTGGGACTTTGTCACAAGTGGCACCCTAATCCCTGTATAGTGCCATACGTTTGACTGGAGCACTGTTGTCCCAGGTCAAAAGTAGAACTCTTAGGAGGGAATAAGGTGCAATTTGGGGCGTCGACTGGCTCTGCTCTGCTTCAGAGCGACTGGCGCATGATGACGGGAGGCCATTTTGACAGAGGCTATTAAATATGGACACTTGGACATCTGCTTAAAGCAAAGCCAGATGGGTGGAGAATTTGGAAAGAGGCTCACTTGGTCAAGCTGGGTCAGGGTTCGAGAGAATTTGTGGTGGCCAGGCATGATTGGGAAACGGTCATTATAAGCGATGATATATTAGCGGTTCAGATAATGTCTGTTTATAAACGACTGTCGGGTGTTGTGAGGATAACATATTTGCCACGGGCATGTCATTCCTGATTAATCATGTATTTCGGTTTTAATTGACAGGACTTTCCCCTTAGCAGAAAAACACCCCCAAAGCATAATGTTTCCACCTCCATGTTTGACGGTGGGGATGGTGATCTTGGGGTCATTGGCAGCATTCCTCCTCCTCCAAACACAGGGAGTTGAGTTGATGCCAAAGAGCTTGAGTTTGGTCTCATCTGACCACAGCACTTTCACCCAGCTCTCCTCTGAATCATTCAGATGTTCATTGGCAAATGTCAGACGGGCATTGCGGGTGCTGCAGGATTTCAGGACTTCATAGTGTAGTATGTTACCAAATTTTTTTTGGTGACTATGGTCCCAGCTGCCTTGAGATCATTGACAAGATCCTCCCGTGTAATTCTGGGCTGATTCTTCACCTTTCTCGTGATCGTTGCAACTCCATGAGGTGAGGTCTTGCATGGAGCCCCAGACCAAGGGAGACTGACAGTTCTTTTGTGTTTCTTCCATTTGCGAATAATCGCACCAACTGTTGTTCTCACCAAGCTGCTTGGCGATGGTCTTGTAGCCCATTCCAGCCTTGTGTAGGTCTACAATCTTGTCCCTGACATCCTTGGACAGCTCTTTGGTCTTGGCCATGGTGGAGAGTTTGGAATCTGATTGATTGATTGCTTCTGTGGACAGGTGTCTTTTATATAGGTAACAAGCTGAGATTAGGAGCACACCCTAATGTGCTCCTTATCTAAGCTCGTTACCTGTATAAAAGACACCTGGGAGCCAGAAATCCTTCTGATTGAGAGTGGATCTAATACTTATTTCACTCATTAAAATGCAAATCAATTTATAAAATTTCTGACATGCGTTTTTAAGGATTTTGTTGTTGTTATTCTGTCCCTCACTGTTCAAATAAAGCTAACTTTAAAATTATAGACTGATCATTTCTTTGTCAGTGGGCAAACGTACAAAATCAGCAGGGTATCAAATAATTTTTTCCCTCACTGTAAGTGAGGGCACTGGCAAGTAACTGAACCAAAACCTAGGAACAAACCTAGAGAGGAACCACTCTGAGGGGTAACCAGTGCTTTTCTGGCTGTGCTGGGTGAAGATTATAAGAGTACATAACTTTTTGGGCCACGTCAATGTTTTTGCACATGACAAGCAGGTCAATAAATGACTACAACCATCGGGGTTCACTGTGAGATCTGAAGATTAAAAAAAATAATCTGTCATTAACCTCCTCATGTCTGAAACACAAACATCCAAAGTAGGTAACTTTGGGGCTTCTCCATAATTCATAAAAATATACAACATTGTGTCATCTGCATAGCTGTGAAAATGTACATTGTGACATCACCAAGAGGCAGCATGTTCAGTGAAAGCAATAGTGGTCCCAAATCCGAGCTTTGAGGAAAACCGAAATGTGTCTTTGACTTGTCAGAGGACAGGCCACTGAGACAAACTGATATTATTGCTTCAGTAATCTTTCGTTTTTAGTAGTGCAGGTTTACTTTTAGATCTTTGATTTGATTTTTAACAGATTTATGTACTCCGTCATCCTTAGGTTGGTGGAGTCAGGGAGGGAATCATATTTACATGACACTTTTAAACGTCCTTGTTTGGGGTGCTACTGGGTTAGTCGTTGTGAGTATAAATGTAATAAGATGGTGGTCTGATTATTCCATGATTGGGAAAACAGTTAGATCCATAATATCCATTCAATGGAATAAGACTATGACAAAGGTATGATTGTGGAAATGTTTAGATCCTGAAACATGTAGAACAAAACCCACAGAGTCAGTTATGGCTTCAAAGGCCTTTTCAAGAGGGTCATTGGACTTTTACAAATGAATATTGACATCACAAAAAAACTGAATATTATATGCCATAACTACAAGGTTTGATAAGAATTCTGGGAGCTCATTGAGGAACACTTAAATATGGCCCAGGGGGTCTGTGAAGAGCAGCTATGAAAAATGATTGCGTAGCCTGCATTGCTTTCATTACTAAAACCTCAAAAGACAGAAACCCAGTCATTTGTTTGTGTGTAAATTGATATTTGGTGTCATAAATATCAGCAAAACCTTCCCCTTTGCGGGACACATGGGGGATATGATCACCAGTGTAACCAGGAGAGGCCTCATTTAGGGCAGTGAATTCATCAGGCTTTAGCCAGATTTAACAGAGGCCAATTATATCCAGTTTATGATTAGTGATTCGTTCATTAACTGCAATTGCCTTTGAAGCGCTGGATCAAGTAGTCCCATTTTCAGATGCGTGGTATTATTACAGTCTATTTTGTTCATGACAAAAATGGAGGAAGGTTTTATTCTCATAAAATAGCAATGGTGAACACAATCTTGTTGAACTTTGCTCTACCTAGATAAGTCACAGTCTCAGTCTCCACTATGCTAGCAGGTAGGCTAACAGCCTGCTGCCTGACCTGCACCCTATCTCCTGGTGAGGCTGTAGGAGTGAGGCTCCTGTCTTCGTTCAGAGATAAAGGAAGAGCACAACACCAACCACAATGGACTTTGTCACTTGATTGTTGATAGTTGATACATCTTCAGACAATTTAGTATTATTGTTATTATAATTTGAGGGCATTTGCACTAGGGCTGTCATGATATCAGATTTTCACTACACGATTACCATGGCCAAATGAATTCATGATAATGATATTATTGCAATATCTGTAGAATATTTGAAGAAGAAAAAATGTAAGAAGTCAAATTCCTCTTGAACATTGTTTATTGTGTGTTTTGTCTCTTTTTTTGGCAAATTAATTACACTCAAAAGTGTAGGGAGGTGGAGAGAGTCTGTAACTATAACTGTACACATTTAAAAAAAAATTTAAGCATACAAAGAAAACAATTACACTCAATGGATAGTGAAAAGTCAACCAGATGAACTAATAAACATGAGATTCACAACATAGTTTTTTTGGTTGAAAAAAATTCCAAGTGAATACGATATTATCATATGTGCATTATTAACATCATATCAATATTTCATTTTTTTTAAATATTGCGACACCCCGAATCTGCACATAGGCCAATGCAGTGTACCTGCTGTGTTGATTAAAATCCAACTAAATACTACATTCTTATGTTTTTCGTCAGGCTTATTAATGAATATGGCATGTACCTCCAGAACGCTCCTTTAATAAAGCATCAGTGATGGAATTTAGTATATACTTGCCCACAGAAAAAAAGTGGTTAGATTTTATGGCGTAAACAATATATGCTGCAGTAATCCAACAGTGATGCACATTGGTCTGTTACTGGATTACTTAATCACTAATTATCTTCTTTTCAAAATGTGTTCAATTATCTTCTATTTATTTTAGTGTGGCTGGCAAATTTAATTATGCATTCCGGAATTACTGGTCTCTGTTTAACAAAATGGCACTGCCAAGTCAAAACGGTTCAAAATTGTGTGCTATGTAATGTATGTTCTAGTATGTGTCCCATATAATCAAAACCACTCCCATTCAAAACCACTCCCTTTCCAACTTGGAAGTTAATGGTTAACTGAAATATCGTATGATAGTGATTCTCCTAGATTAGGTACAGATTATATAGATTATTAACCCCATATTACATATCCAGTTCAATATGTGAGGTTTCAAAAAATTGCTTGTCTTTCACAGAAGCCCCAGACTGCATATTAAAATGTTTCTCTCTCTCTCTCTCTCTCTCTCTCTCTCTCTCTCTCTCTCAGCTGCAGCCGCTAATGCAGTATAATATTCCAGGAAAATGTATGTACTTGATTGCAAAGAATGTTCAAGATGGATGCCATCTACCAAACTGCCCTACAGATATTGAGTTGTTGCTAAGACAACCTTAACTTGCAATGGAAGAGAACAGTTAATGGAATTCATTCCAATAAAATTGGAGCAGTGTATATCTCAAAACCCTGCAGACATTAAGATAATGTCCAGGTAAGGACTTTAATTGCAGTAGCTACACCATCAAAGAACCCTTTCCCAAACAAAATGATTGCTTTTCTCACCAATTACACATGATTATCAACATGATACATTTCAATCATACAATGAAAATGAGTTGAGATTAGCAATCTAGATAATATGATTGAGTCATCAGATAAAGTTGGGAGGTAGATAATTCTCATATATTTTCAAATGGATATATATCTGTATCATAGTGATTATACTAAGCAATCTGTCTTCAGAATTCCTCCTTCCCGCATTGTGGAAAATGTTATTTGTTGAATTTTTATTCTTAGTTCAAATATTCTGCAATAACAGGTGGGATTTGAAAGTTTGCAGCCGTCTATTCTGAAATAATGGGAGTTCCTCTGAAATATAAAGATGAGAAATACTTATTGATTTAAATTACTGCTTTTGAGTTTTGGGTAGAGACTTCTCAAATGTATCTATTTATAATGGCATAATATTCCAAACTGAAGTGAATTCTGTTGCAGAAGTTGGTTGGTTGGTGGATAGACATATTTCTATCATGACCTGACAAGTTGAGTTTCCTTAGAAATAACAGACATAAACATCCCATAAACACCCATGCAATTATTCACAGATAATGTCATCACAATGTTGCAAATATGTTGGGCAATGGTTGGTTACAACTTTGTTGTGACCAAATTGTATGAGTAAGGAAGACCAAACATTAGTAGCGAAAGCTATGAACAGTATGACAGCATTACCAATGAGACAATCTTCTGACAAGGTATTTTTAACATGGAACGTTCCAAAGATGAGTTACAATACAACATTCCAGGTTGCCTACACTGTTGGACTAGTTAGTCTTTTTTCAGCTTTCCCAGATACAGGAGGACAGTTGGTTTGTCTCTCACATTCGCGCTGTTTGATCATTCTACATTGGCATTCCTTCCTCCATCTACAAAGGCTATAAAAGCACGTACTTCATCTATCTTTTTTATTATACCTTTGCAACAACTTTGTGTTTCTCATAGATTTTTATGGGGTACTTCGTGATATCCTTGACAGTATAATAGCCCATTACAATAGATTGACCAAAACCCTCAAAAAGATCCTACAGGCTGAAGTTAAAGATGGACATGTTCTTTTCCTCCTCATATTCTTTTCACAGCTCATTTCAAACAGGTCAACACACACACACACACACACACACACGCAAAAACATTCCAGCCCTTCACCTTGAGAAAGGAAAAGAGGAAGCCTCTTCCACATCTTTGATTTAAGGCAGAGGACTGAGAGACACTGAGGGAGGGTTCAAAGGGCATACAGAGGGAGTGGGAATGGTGACCTGGGAAGGCTCTACTCACAGGGGGAGATCCAGCGAGGCCACACAGAGGGACCACAAGGAGACTCCTAATAAGTACACAAGCTGTACTGGGGCTAGCAGCTAATGAGGTCCAAGCGGCTTACGCTAGGCCTTAGCTGTGTCCTCATTGACATTCTATTCCCTATATAATGCACTACCTCTATTCCCGATATAGTTCACTATTTTGGGAATAGAGGGCCGTTTGGAATACATGAATAATCTTTCATCTCCCAGCTTGCCGTGTTATGGTTGGTTATAAAACTGGTGCTAGCTAACTAGCTATCAACTATCTCGGTGGAATACACATCCAGTGATATACAGTATGATTGAAAACACGTTGAGGCGAGATGACTTAAGTTTATAGAAAGACTTTTAAAAGCAAGAAACTGTGCCGTACAAAGCGGCTGTATTTGTTTACAACAGTATGGCGTTTCTTTCATAACTGACATTATTCAAAACAGGATCCTAAATAATTACCAAGGCATTCTGGGGGATGTTTGTAATTTCATCCAGCCATACAAAACAATCTTGTTCTCCTCAGCTCCAGATGGAACATATAATTTTAAAACGCTTAAAGATGGGAAATTTCACTGTCCGCATTCTTGCATATTGATCACTGTACAAACAGAAAGGATCACCACAGAACAGTCCACAGCGCCATGATCAGAACTCAGATTTTGACAAATGTACCATAGAAATAACAGAATGTCAACAGAATCTGAATAGAAGGAAATAGAAACTCTGTCTCTCGGGTTGCTAAAATGTCTCAAGGTTGTGCTTCCCATTAAGAGATCTTGGTTTCCCGTAGCTATCGTCACATAGCCTTGGGATAAAATGGATGGTGAGAACAGGGATTCATGAATGGAGCCATCATTAAGTGCGTTTACATTGTCGACTGGCTTGGGTCCACAGCCATTCCATGACCTCTGTTCTAGGTGCATCTGAAAAAGCCCTTGATAGAAACAGTCTGCTCCAGGGAAATCGAACGCAGCTGTCCCGCCATGTTTGTTTTTTCCCCCTTCTTTTTGTCCAACTTCCTGACGTTATGTTCTCTCCAGAAGTTAGTCCAAAAGAGGTACCTTCAACAACACACAACCTGACGTGCATCTTACGTGTGTTTCGAGAAGATGGGATTTGGTGGAAGTGATACATAGACCAACAGCTCTGTCCAAAGGTGTCTCAGCTATGAAGTTGGAGGGAATTTCTTTGCCACTTGCGAAGGCATCTGAGATGCTCAAACTCAATAAGTATAAGTCGATCTCATCGTCAGTTTCATTTGTGGAGAATTCTGGGAGGACTTTAATTATTTTTCACGACCCCCCCCCCCCCCCCCGCAAAAAAATAAGTTAACTTTCCAAAGATCCTAACACAGCTAGTCGAAACAAACAACTCAACTTGTTTACCCCAACGTTCACAATTGAAACATATATTTGGGGATTTGTCGAGGTTACCCGCCAACCGCCCCCCCCCCCCCACCCGCCTCACTGATTTCCCCTAAAACATGATTGTGGTTGTTCCCTGAGCATTTCTGGTAAACAAGTAACGTGCAGACTCAGCATGTGGTGTGAGAGCTCTACGACAGCGTTGACTTGCCGTCATTGTCAATCACGTCACTGTTAAAACGAAAGGACCTTTCGGCCTCAGCATGGAATCTGCTGCCACGTCAGTTCTGATGAGGTATCCCGGATCGAACCTACTGCTGGGACAAACACGGTGAATGTATTGCACTGCGAGAGGTAGAGCAGCGATTGGTGGATGACCTCTGTGATTAGCATTCAACCTGCACACTGACAGTAAGGCTTTGAACCTTTTATTTCTTGCCGGCATTTGCATGTCAACTGTCATGGAAGTTCTCCCCACCTGTTCTGGACGGACACACCACACTTCCTACCTGCTGAGTACACAGCTGCAACACTTCTGGTGGAGGTCGCAAATAGGCTATTCAACAGCTGTTACTTCAGTTCAACAGCGTTACTCTCTTTTAACCATTACCACCAATCAACGCACTTGAATACCAGTCACTTCCTATATTTTTTAGCAGTTCTGCTACATCCGAAACCCTGCTCGTTCCCATTCCATTGGCATCAATGACAGCAAAACAGCGTTGACACAGATATGTAAAAACCAAACAAGGAAGCGGAGGGCATCAGTATGTTTCAGTGAAGTGGTTTAAGATTTAGTTTTTTCCACCTGAACCGAATACACACAGGTAAACAGAACAGGTGTCAACCATCTCGAAGCCAACAGATGACACCTTGAAGACAAGGCGCTGCAGCGCGAAAGCGTGCTGTCATGATTCTGATATGATGCGCTCTCTCTCGGGTGACACTCTTTACGGACACTGCAAGCAGCTACCTCCGTCACCGTTCAAATGGGGCCATGTGACACCTGGGGGCTTTTTGGAAATGCAACGGAGTCTTCTCTCTGACTGACACTAGTCAAACACAAAATGATTTGCATCTCCAGAATGTCTGCCATTGAGAAGTAATGCCTACAAAGCAGATGTCATGTCGCGGATGTTTTCTGCTGACTTCTCCCTTCTAACCATTCTGGAACACATTGGTATTGGATCCAAATGTATTGGGAGAATTAATGTTCAATGCAGGGTATGTAGCAAAGGGAAGTCATGGTCTTAGCCAGCTAACTTAACAAGCATAGTTTTATTGTTATTTATTTTAAAGAACATTTAATATGATGGTCAACCAAAACAATAAAAACAAATAAAGTTCAATAAGTACTTGCTCAATGAACCATATAATAGAACGACTGATTGTCTGTCAAAGTTAGCCGGCTAACTCATTAATCCTGCTTTGTAGTATACCACACCCAATTAACATGAGCTATGTCATGACAACATGTTTACTATTTAAGAGCCGGGGGAATAAAACAACTACTCAACATGGTACTAGGAGGTGGAAAAAGCAATATCACTGATTTTACCAACTGAAGAATTACTCTTTAATGTACTTCAATGGGGACAAAAGGGGATTGTATATGTCCATTTCAATGACGTGCTATTTTCAAGACCTATGTCAAAGGGCAGCAAAGTGCTACTGCTCCCTTTCAATTACAGTTTATCATAACTGTGGAACCGCAACACTGCCGAGCCACATCAGTCCTATATCTGGCCTTGAATATCGTCTTTGCTAATGATACACAACAGTAAAAACTGGGATAGAGTCAGGACCGTGATGTTACCCATGTAAACATTAGGATCCAAAACCTAGACAACATGAATTACAACTTGTTCTCCTCATCATGGTGACATTAGTCACAAATATGACCGCCACTCCCCTCTCAACTGTGCCCTCCCTCCCCAAGGGGCAAACGCCCACCCTCCCTTTATGGTTCCCTTTATGTTTTTAATGCACTGCCAAACAGTAGACAGCAACAATAACAGGAAATATTGTCAAGAAAGAAAGAAAGACCAAAACTTCAGGACCTATCCTCCACAGACCCTGTTTTCTTTATAATTTTGGTCTCTCTCATGTTTGACATCAAAGATCCTGAAATTGTTTTTCCCGATGTTGTGTACTCTGTAATTATTAATCTGCCTTGCAAGACGACCGCCTTCGGGGCAAAGTCAGACACAAAAGGGCCCTCTCTGGATCTCTGATGTGGAGCAAACACAAGAAAAAAAAAGAAAGCGAAAGAGAGGAAAAGCAAGGGAAAACACAACTCTGCCGACAAACTAATGTGTGAACTTTCTGACAACGGTTGTACAACTTTGAAAGGTAGAGAGAAAGGAAGCAAAGAAAAACTGAGGGAAAAGGAGAAAGAGAGAAACCAGAACGAAAATGGGAAAACTGAAACGAGAGCTCCAGAAGCAATGTTGTTGTGACAGTGCCAAGGCGAAAGCAATAGTCACTGGATCCAGTAACGAGCTCCTCTTATTCTTTCCAGACCCACTCACCTCCCACGTTTTTCTTTTTACCACCTTGGAGAGATTAGTCACCATTAACAGCTCTGCTGCTTTCCCTTGCTGTGGATTTTATGCCCGTGCACTATGCAGGTTAGCCTTTCCCCTCATGAATCGTGATCTCCAGGCATATCCGCCCCAAAGGCAGTAATGACATGATTGATGGATACAAAGCTGAGCTCATATCCCAACTCTGAAGTCCCTCAATTGGTGTTTACACTTATACAATCAGGGTCAGAGTGATGACACAAGTTAAGGTTGCAATCAAATGAAACTGGATTTGTCATTCCCTTCATTAGCAATAGTTCATGAAATCCTTTCTTTCTTAAAGGCCATTTTCCACAAACAATCTCATTTAAGTGAATATAATAACATCTGAGGCACCTGAAAGGTGCAGTTGTGTTACTGCTTTAGGGGTGTTAATTGTGAGACCAGGGTTTGAATCCTGCTTGGGGATAAAACCAGTGGTCCCAATCTATTCGATCTATTGATCGAATAGGTTGGCCTTCCCTCAGTGCATTCCAGCAGCGCCTTGTGGCAGTGTGGGTGCCCAAGAGATCAATCAAGGTAGAAGGCGGGAGGGCAAGTGGGCGCAGGTGGAAACCGGCACATCACAGGGTGTGATTCAGAGGACACACATCTTAACGTTCACTGTCCCAAATCCTCTGGGCGTTGCTGCAATAAAGCATGGGCTTAATAAAAAAAATTGGATGTTATGAAATGTTATGAGGCCTCCTAGCGGTCGGGGGCCCTAAGCATCTGCTTATGTCGCTTATGCCTGGAGCCGGTCCTGGGTCAAGCGTAGTGCGATGTGAAGGGAATAGCATCCTACTAGAGACGTTGCCATAGACACTTATCTCTTCGACTCAGGTCAGTGTTCTGCCTTTTAGCTGTTCCATGTGTCCATTGGATTACTCTGTATGTAAAGCATTACCAAGCAGCTGGTTCATCTGATAGAGCTTCACAAAGCTTCAAAAGGGACACAAATATAGCTCTATTCAAAAATAATCAGCATTTTGTCCACGCTTCATCCCACCTAAATCAACCTAGTCTTTTTGCATTTGACAAATTAGCTTTACCAATTCTGCCTTACCGGTCTACAGTATACACGGTCCTATAAAATGCCAAGAGGCACAGAGGATGTGGAAGCAGCCCTGAGAAACTGATAGAGAAATCTCATTAAGTGTTTTAGCTGCCAAGCCTTGTTTACCATTAGGAAGCGTGAGGCGGTGTACATGGGAGGTGTACATGGGCGGTGTACATGGGAGGTGTACATGGGCGGTGTACATGGGAGGTGTACATGGGAGGTCTGTCACTCCCACACCCACAGGTACCAGGACAGAGGAGGATGAAAGGTGATGCTGGATCTGCACCAGGAAAAAACACAGCTAAAGCTGTGCGAACATTGTTTTGTTACCCATTAAATAAAAATGTACCAGGTAAGTTGACTGACCAGGTAAATTCACTGTTCTCATTTTACAGAAGCAACCAAGGGAGCAAATGGGGCTCACTGTCTCGCTCAGGTACAAGAAAGACATGCGCTGGGTTGAAAAGTTGCAGGTGTATGTTTTATTGTGTGTGCATTTGTGTGCGCGTATGTGTAAGACAAGGTATGACAATCATTGCAGGCGAAGATTATACAGTAAATGCTGATGTCTTTCCAGCACTGACATTACATTGAGAAAGAGGCATATACATTTACCGGTTTTGTGGTTTTGTCCTATCTAGCTAATAACACCAAGTCGCTCTGGACTAGACCATTTGCTAAATGTGACAAAGACTGTAGGGACAGAAGAAAGAAAAGAGACAAGAGACTGACAGAGAGAGATGGAACCACGGAAGTGATTGAGTAGGGAAATAAAAAGGGGAATACCAGCTCCCATGTGGCCTCTGGACGGCTTAAAATGGTTTCTGGTCAGGGGAAGTGGCAAGAGTAGATGCCCAAATTAGAGAGGAACCCGGCAGATCCCTTGAAACCCTGTCATCCTCGGAGAGCCCTCGGAGCACCGGCGCTCCAGGCTCGGCGACACTGGAGTGGGCGTCAACTGGCGTTGATTGGTTCAGACGAGATGGGAGGGGCCTTGGCTCCGTGTGGGATTTTCGGAACCTCTGAAACCACATGGCACTTAAGAAGACAGGGAATGCATTTGTTGAGTCGGAGTCAATCGATCATAGGGTTGTCCTGGTTCTGGTTCTGGTTCCGTCTGTTTGTTGAACAGGCTGTTCCCACAGCGTTGAGCTACATGCAGTTGTATTTGAAGGCTAAAAGGGTTTGTGCTTTTTATAAATGGGGCAAAAATATGCAAGCAGGAATTTCTTAGAGCAAAGAACTTCCTTGAAAGACTGAGCTGAAAGTCAAGAAAAAGTCAGGTTGAAAGTTTTTTTTGACTTTAGTTTGAAGGATGTTCCACTTAGACCTAGCTGTCTTTTACAGAAGAGCTCTATTTAAAAAAGAAATCCAATTGCCTCCAAATACAGGAATACAACAGAGGAACACAAAACAATCAGAAAAAAAATTTGCAAATTCATTAACAGGAATGTCCTCTATGGATATTCTGAGTTGCCCTGAAGGCACAAACACATCCCATTTGAGCAAATGTCTCCAACAGATTGATCAGGA
Source organism: Esox lucius (assembly GCF_011004845.1). NCBI lineage: Eukaryota > Metazoa > Chordata > Actinopteri > Esociformes > Esocidae > Esox > Esox lucius. Next base: position 19,758,618 of record NC_047577.1, read on the forward strand.
GCAGCTCGAAGTTCGCAGCCCCGTTTATGAGTAACTCAAAAAACTATTCTGAAGGCACATGCAGTTTTCACATGTTCTACCAAAAACTTAAAAATTAAACAAAATCTCAAAAGCCCACCACGGGCTCCCAGCTATTACGTATTGAACACAAGACTGACATTATCCCACCAGTCAATATTGTTTTAAAAAGCAAAACCTAACCAAATATCTGGCAATTTATTCCCAGCATGTTGGCCCTTCTATGTGTTTTGGATCATTACATGTGTAGCCAGTTGCTTGTGATAAGCTGAACGTTTCCCAAAACCTGCATACCTGGCAGAATTATTTCATGACAAAGTACATGATTATAGTATATTTTGATTTGTATTAAATAGCGGAAAGCTCAAGATTTATTCAAGACCGCACATCTTTCATTTGATAGATGCACAATTGAAGAGCCAAATGCACTATTAAGGGGGAATTACAAAAAAGAACATCCAATTTGTTTTTTGTCTGTTTAGTTTGTGGAGGGGAAAATGAAATATGGCACCCCTTAATTTATTTTCATTATCCATTATTTTACCAGGTTAAACCACATAAAACATAGTGGAGTTCATTCTATTGTACACTAAAGATATACAGGAAAGTTGCTGGGGAGAGAAAATAGTGTGTCTTACTGAAAACCAAACAATGTATTTCTAGCAGTTTAAAGTAGCTCTCATGCCTGAGGAGGTTGGAGATAGATGTTATACCCTGAGCTAGAGTTTAATTTAAACTGTGCAATGGGCTGCATACGCTTCACAAAATCATGTTGACTGTGAGTGTTGATAAAAACAAAACATTTAAGCGCGTGCATCCCGGCAGCACCAGTTACATTTCATAAAGTCCACAGTCTTTGCATTTCCTGCTAATTGACAGCTATGCTGCCGCCATCGCTTGGGTAGGCAACTCTAAGTCTCTCTGAATCATTCGGATTTGTCAAGACCTCTACGCTTTGTATTTCCAGCTCTGCTTCATTGGCATGCAGTTAATTAGAGGCAATACAATGACTGTACTCATAATATTCACAATGCATGGAACCTGATCTCCATAACTTAAAACATTCCTTCATGTGTGCTCAGTTACAACCTCACATGCACGGTTGGATTGGGCCCAAACACACAACCTCACGTACTGTAGCCGAGGATGGTAAACGTGATTTACAGCCGGGGCTCTGGACGCCATTGCAGAATGTTTCTATTAGACTCAGAACCGTGATTCACCCGCTCATGGTGTGAGAGTGGGGAGTATACGGAGAATGGGGCATGAGAACATATGGGATCTGTGGAAACGCTTTTGTCTCTGCGTTATGGGGGGGGCGGGGGATGAAGCCAAGCTCATCCCAAGTGAACTCATCCAGATGGGAACGACACCCAAACCAAAGCCAGATCCGAGGAAGCCTGGAGAAGGGGAGGGACAGAGAGAAATCGAGTGACAGGGGGAAACGCGGAAATCCTATTCGTCGCCAGCGCCTCTTTCTTCTGTTGACAGAGAAGGCACTGTCAACCGGTGCTGCTCTGCTCCACGCCCATGTCTACAAACATCTCATTGCCCCCCCCCCCCCCGCACCGATGGAGGTCAAGAGAGCCGCCACAGAACTGAACATTGACAGGGGAAAGATAAGGCGAGACGCCTCAACACACCCGGCGGCTCATCTGCTGTTTCCAATCGACTCGCATTTGAGCGGGGCGCGAGTTGGGGAGGGGACCAGGCGGTGACGGGGGGGGCTGAGGGGCCGTCTGTTACTTCGCCGGTTGCTCATTTTGTGACGAGTTCTTTGGAACAGATATTTGCCGGATGTAGCGGCACAGACAGGGCCAAAGGAGAGAAAGAAAGAGAAATGGGGAAGAAAGAAGGAAAGGAGGGATGGAAACAAAGAACGAGGTAGAGAAACAAAGGAAGAGGGAGAATATTGGAGGAGAAGAAGAGACAGGCAGAGGGCTAGAGAGGGGCCTCAGGAGAGTGAGCACACTCCAAATCCCTGATTATGCACATCTTGCAATTGCCTTACATTGTCTGCCGATGTATTTACTTGATTTATTTACTCTGGCATTCAGCAGGTTTCTGCTCTTCCCTGCCCTTTCTGAAATCCTTTCCTGGCTGTGCTGCCACTCCACCAAAAGCTCTCCAGCCAGTTGAATGGGCAATTGGAATATCCACAATGGTTTCTACAGATGCTGTCAAATCTTGGGCGACTACAGCTGATTAACTGGTGAGTACATGGAGTTGCACGGTTTGCTCTCGTCATGCCACGGCTCACGCATACACAACACCAAGCCTACAGGTTCAACTCTGAGTCCGTTGCCTTTGCATATAGCACAACGCTCAATCCCAAAACAGCAAACAAATCGAGTCCTCAATCTTTCAAGTCACCCTTTGGTAGCACTGACTTCAAGGTTTGCTGACCAACTTGCCACAGCTGAGCGAACACAGGAGTATACATTTTGTAGGCTTCCTTAGGCAAAGCCCCCCCTCCCGAACACTTTCAGCTGCCATCTATTTTCAGTGAAAGACGAGATAAAGATGGACCGCCACGCAAAGGAGGGATTCCTTCAACCCAGCAGGAGTCAACAATTACAGTCATCTGATAGTCTCAACGGCTGGAGGACAAACCCGGGGACACTTCTATAAACCGTTGGCCTTCCCCAATCAGTTTCAAATCCATTGTCTCAAAGCTAGCATTCATTTCTGCTGTTCTTTTCAGTTGCAGGGCTAGAACGGATGATTTAGGAATTCCAGAGTCATCCAAGGGTGGAGATGTAAGTGACTAATCGGGGACTTCCGTTGAACTGACGAACTGACAAGACTTGATCAGAGAATGATTGTGTCTCCCACAATGAAATCGGGGAGGGGACAATTAATCAGTCTGTATCGAGTCCTGTGCCTGTGCTGTTGAAAGAATTTCTACATCGTTAAACGCTTTACTCTGGATGAATAAACTGATCTTTACCATTGCTTTCTAACTCAAGAGAGACGATAACATGGCCTAGTCTGTGCCTTCTTCTCTTGCCCACCCATGTGAAATTACAGGCACAGTTTTGACTTGGGTAAAAGACGTGTCTTGTCATATATGTGGCATTTACAAAATTACACTTATTGGTGCGGGCGAGGGGGTGTTTCATTAGTGGGTGACGATATATTTGCAGATGCTTTTTTGTATCTTGACAATAGTCTAGAAAATTAGCAAATAACCCAGAAGTAGTTTATTAGTTTTAAAAAATATATATATAATCGAACACGAAAATAACTAAGCCACTTTTTCGTGTAGTGAAGCGAGAAACACAACCCACAGTCCTGGTTCCCCCGACCTCACAGGAACATTGCCTTGGCCGGCTCATTCAAGTTCTGTTCCCAACCGACGATTGTCAACATTACAAAATGTTAAACCTGTTTTGAAGGATAAAATCCCATTCTGATGTTAGCACGTCCACATACTTCCCTGGTGAAACACGTCTCCCGCTATTGTTCTCTTTCCCTCGCTCCTTTTTTTTTTGTGAGCGACCACCACAGGGGTGCGCAAGTAAGGCAGCTCACACAACACGCAAATACCACCGCCGCCTCACTTCCCCTTCTTCTTCTTCTTCATCCCTGTCGAGTCGGGACACAAAGCATTCAAAGAAGAGGTCTTATCTGAAGACGGTGGAAAGGTTTTAACCCCGTAGCCGAGGGACCAGGAACTCGGAAGGCTATTCTGCCTCTGCCTCTCCTCCTTTATGGACAGATCCTGAAGGGAAGGCACAGTGGGTTGCATATTTATGTTGCTGTGTGCCCACTTTATACTGTGCCCCCTGCGGAGAGCGGCTACACAGCATGGAGCAAGGGGCCTGCTGGAATGTCTATAATGCACTATGGAAACTGTGACTGCTTTTGATTTAAATGGTTTCAGATGCGCCTTCGGAGGCGCACAGTGAGAAACAGCTGGCCGCTCGGGCTATTGATATGCACAAGCGAACGGAACACAGGGTCTCTTAAAGGGGCCCTGGGTTCCAAAACAGAGAGAACGTCAAAAAAGAAGTCCCTGTTTGTCTGTCCTATTGTCTTATTGGGTACTGATATGTCATTCATCTGTTATACATGGGTTTCCTGTATATCAACAGCACAGTTCAACAGTCAGTAAGTCTAGCGATTCAATAACTTGGCTGTAAAAGGTTCTACCCATTCATAGCATAGTTCTAAGCATCAAATGTTCTACCATGAAGGTTGTTGCCCTGACCATACGTAAAGTCCAGATGATCAAATTCCTGAGAACTTTGTAAAAAAATAAATAATAATGTTTTCAATTTGTTTTAACTGCAAAGGTAGGTGGCCCACTTTTTTGGAATTTCATTGTGAAATTTTATTTATTAATATTTAATACACATTGAACACCAAATCCTAGGGAAAAAACTTTGACATCGTTAAACGCTTTACTCTGGATGAATAAACTGATCTTTACCATTGCTTTCTACCTCAAGAGAGACAATAACGTGGCCTAGTTTGGTCCAGTGGTCTAAGCTTTTGCGTCTGGTGGAAATACAGTAGACTACTGCCACATGCGTTTTAATTTTATATGAACATAACATCAACATAGAACTCGAATGTAGTGTAGCATCCCCCCCCCCTTAGCAGACACACTCTAAAGTCACTATTTATCATGTATCATTAGCTAGCTAGCTTATATCTATAGCCCAATATGGATGTTTTCATATCTACTCTCCCTCTCCAACCCCATAACTGACTACAGCTTCAGCTACTTTGCTCATGCTAGTAGGAGGCTCACAATCCCTGACTGACTCGTCTCTGCTGGCGCCTTCTGCTAGTGTTTGACCTGGGCTTGGAGACTGTGTTGCCATCTCCATAGTGGGTAATAGCAACAGCACTAGTACAGGCGTGGCGGTGGCACCTCTACCGAATAAATTGGTTTATTTTCTAAATGTGGCTGCATCCTAGTGTCGAATGCTCTCTGACTCTAATGTACTCGTGGTCTTTGTCTGCCGACGCTGATTCTCAGTCAGTAGACTGACAATTCCGATCCATGGCGTATTCACGCTCAGTCAGAGGCAGAGCACTAATGGGTGTTATAGGTGTATGGCAGCTAATCAGAGGGGCCCACAAGAACATTTGTCTTATCGTAGGGAAATTATGTTATGAATTTTGTTGTTATTGATTTCCTATGTAGTATTAATTTAAGAGAAATCTGTTCACACTGATTTTATGATTCCATTATGCATTTTTAGGATCGACTAATCTGTGACCTTGAGGGCATGATGTCAGGTCTTGCCAGCTCGTTAGCTAAAGAACTGAGCTGTGGAAGATAACTAGCTAAAGAAACAAAACACAAACACAGAATGTAATGTCTGCCACTTAAGGAAAGAAAAGCAATGAATGATAAATAATCAAAATAAAAAATATGTGCCCACCCTTGACAAATGTCTCTAGTGAAGTTGTTGAGCAGCAGCAGCATGGGAACATTAATAGACCTAACATTTGTAGATCAACTGACAATGGCAGTGGCAGCAGGAGAAGATCAATAGACCTGACGTTACAATGACAGCAGCAGCATTGCAGCTTCAAGTGAAGGGGGGTTGGCAGTTATGATCCAGGTCCAACAAAGCTAGCAGCTGTGCCTTGTTACTGCAGTTACCAATTGTTGGAGCCTAATAACACATTTTTGTTTATCATGGTAAATGAAATGAAGGAGGGTGAAGACTTTTGAGAGCCACCATAGTAAAGCTACTCATCTATCTCCTTGTCCAGCACCACTACACCAGCCTTGGACACGTATCAGTTATAATTATACCGGGTGCAGGATAGGGTATAAAAATGAGATTTCAAAACCAGATTTTTCTAAAGACCCCTAGATTGTAATCTAGTTAGCCGCTAAGGCAATCTAAAAAATAAATCTCCCTTGTATAGACTAGAGGGCTCCTGTCCAAAGAAACTCTGTTCCCTTTGTCACCCATGGTTCAAGAACAGGACCTGGAACTAAGACCATCTCAAGATTTAGCTTGAAGACACTGGTTCACTTCCATTTTCTGTGCAATGTGAACAACAAGGTTCAATAGGTTCACTTTGATTTTCTGACAACAAGCACTAGACCACCATGTACCCAAAGCCTTAGTGTTGTTAGACATCATATAATAGTGAAAAAACAATCACAAAATGAAAGCTTTAACAATGAATAAACATTCATTATATTTACTGAATTTGGTTTAATGAAACAAACATCATTATACGGAATTTGATTTAATGAAACCAACACCTTGAAAACTCTCCAAAAATATGTTCAATTAATTTCATTAGCATTGTTTGTAGTGGACCCTTGGGCAATCTCAGAACACAGCTTGTACCTTTGTAACTCATTTTTGTGTGTAAAAGAACAAATATAACCTGTGCTGTCTTTCTACTTTCAAAACAATAAATTATATTTCGTTCCACCTGGGCTCAGGGGGAGCCAAGAGAGGGGCAGCAGATCTCCGTTGAGTTCCGATGAAGTTCAATTTTCTTCCAGGTCCTTTGACTTGGCCCTCTGCTTGGACTGACCCTATGGGAGAGCAGAGGCATGGGGGGGGATTAGTGAACTGACCGTCAATGGGAGGAGAAGAGGGGTAGTGGGGGATTTGAGGAAAAATGGCAGTCAACAGGAGTAATACACTGAGATGAAGAACCATCCAACACTGAGAAGGAAGAGCCAATCATGGCTCAGTCCTAGTCCTCATACCTTTGGCCCTTCCCCACAGTGCCCCAGAATGACTCCATTAAACTCCCAACAGACATCACACAATACCCGCTGACCACAAAGGGAAGGCATGCCAGACACAGGTCTAACCTATTATCACCTGAAGTGTGTGTATTGTAGCTATATAAGCTAACCCAATTTAGCAATATAGGCTTCGCTCAATTCTCTTTTTCTTTACCACTCATTTCAGACCACATTTGTTTTGGTCTATAAGTTGGACTTAATCAGTAGAGGAGTTATTAAAGAAATTCCACTGTTCCACTCAATAAGAGATACTAAATTGCTCCTCGATACATAACACGCAAACACACACACACCTGGAGACAGTGTGGGGAAGGAGATAAGGCTCCATCAAATGCACGTCTCCATATTGATTTCCATGCCAACCAATCTTGCCCAATCAAAAAAGGTCACGCCGCATACAAGAAAAAAAGTGATTCTTTGTTTCACAATTGCATGCTTGTTTGCTGTCAGGCGGACGTATTCCATGAGCGAGACGGTTTTGAAAGGCACACATTTTTTTATCTGTTGCTAACTGGCATCGTCAGCAGATGTTATTGGAATGCAATATGGATATCTGAAACCACTTGAATTATTTGAAAAGTAGTTTGTGAAAAGTGATGCTTTTTGTTGCTATTTTCTGCACTCTGGATATGCTGGTATAGACGCTTATACCCATGCTTGTTTTTCATTTGTTTCTGTAACATGGACATAAAATGGACCGCACATGGACAGTATACTCCTTGTGGTGGGTAAATGCCAGCAACTGACTAAGGTCGTTAGACAGAGATGCGTTCTCCAAGCACTTTGGCCCAAGTTATTTCCTGGTAAAGAAAGCAGTGTTACAAGAAGTTGCAAAGCTTGGCACAACATGCTTCGGAGGACACATGACCCGATGTCCCACTCTCCCGAGCCAGTTGGTAGCTGCCGCGAATAGACAAGGTTGTAACTATGTATTGTCTCTCACACAAAGGGAAAGGGTCACCCAACACCATCAAATCTAAAACCTATTTTTAATCTCAGGACAACATGATTGACAGGTGACTAACAAAAGACAGAGTCTGTTTCTAAAATGTCACTCTATTCTCTATGTAGCGCATTATGTAGCGAAAAGGCCACACCCTTTTGGATACAGAAAGAAGCTGTGGACTCGTGGGTGGATGGATTTCACAGCCACCCTCTCTTCTTTCTTCTCTCTGCCTTAGCAATGATGGTCAAGATAGACGTGGGCACAGCTGAGGGTTTGACCTTGTCTCAAATGGCACCCCATTCCCTAGATAGTGCCACTTCTTGGGCGAAAAGAGTGCACCAAGTAGGGAATAGGGGCAGTGGTTTGGACACGGGCTCTATCTGAGATGTGATCCTCCTATGTTGTTTAGCTTTGGCCCGAGTCACTCCTACGTGCATTAATGAGCCGAGGCTGTGTTTGATGTTGGCCTTCAGTTCTCCTCTGGTGCTTTGGCTCTCAGAGTCAACCTCCATCCCCCAAAACACACACCCCCATCCGGGCATCCAGGAGTTCATACGGAGCCCCTGCCCCAGCACAAAGCCATCTGCTGCCTAGAACAGTAGTGGGCGCGTGGCGTCATTGCACCGCGAGAGGCAGAACCTTGACCGAGACCGAAATGCCAATGCCCCGAAACCTCCCGAGAAGAGCTTGTTTTTTTCTCTGCCTCTCTGTTTCTTTTCTCTTTGTTTTGTTTTTTTCCCCACTTAAATTGCCAAACCACGCACGCACTCAGGTTTTATTCAGGCAGCTGGCATGGACGGCATTCCGAATGCACAATCGCTTTCCTCTGGCTCGCTCGCTCTTTTCCCGGTATGCTAATTCTTAATGATGATCAGAGGGACGCGAGGATAAAAGTTCTGCGCTTAAAACGCTTTGTAGTTTTTTTTGTGTGTGTCTTGTTGCCATGGTAACACGCAACTGGAAACCAAATAAATGTATTGGCTCTCATTTGCATGGGGAAGTGGACACCCTAAACAGAAACAGACAGAGAAATGAGACAGCAAAAGTGAGAGGGGGAGGGAAAAAAGCCCAAGAGAGACAGAAAGAACAAGGAAGGACAAACCAATGCCATCCCTCTCTGCAGTGCTCTGTCCCTGAAGGACAAGCCTGTTAAACGCGAACAACAACAACCCAATTATACATTTGCGGCAGATATATTCGTCCGGTACACGGTGCCTCCATTTGAAGAGAACTTGATACACAAAGTAGATAGCATCTTCACCGTCCACTCTAATAGACACCCAAACACCGCCGTTCTCATCTCCATTCGATTCAGGCAGCGTTCCCTTGATATGCGCCCTGCGTGCCATCACTGGACTTTGAAGTTGTTCACAGTCTATATGGCTATGATTAAACTGCCCCAGACAATCCCCTCCTCTCGCCAGTGTCTGCTAGCCAGCGTGAGCCGTGAGCATTTGCGCCACGAGTGCAAGCCATCCCAAACACCCCAGGTTGCTTCTTCACATTTCTGCCTTCCGAATCTCCAATTGGCCTCCCGAATGGCCCCCTATCCCCTTCATAGTGCACTACTTTTGAACTGAGTCGGTGGCATTATGAAGGCATTAGGGTTCCATTTGTGACGCCTCCTCCATCTCCCTGTCTTATTAGACTACTAAGTGCTTAATGAGTTGGTAATTAGCTCGGTGCCTGTATGTGACACTCGCCGTATCTAGCCATTTATCAGAATTCCAGATTGAGTCTCTGCGCGCCCCTTAATGAACGGGCTAATTTATTCAGCCCAATCTGTTTCGTGGTTTGAAGCAGCAGCATGGCTCCTGCGCTGGTAAAGACTGCATGGACAGATATATCACATGATTTGTCTGACTCGTACACTCCATCACGGCCTGGTGTTTACACTGGTGACCAGGAGATGTAGGAAGTTCTTGCCACAACCAAGGCACTAATCTAAGATTTGGGTTTCTGCCACCGAGTTCAGGTAAACTGAATGGATGCTAGATAAACCTGGAGTGAGCATAAATTGAGTAACATGCGGCACCAACTGGTTAGGCGTCGTGCTTGCAACGCTAGGGATGTGGGTTTACGGAGTGAAACGAAAAGCGGACTGGCTACTCAGACATCCCAACTCTCCTGGAAAGCAAACGCCTGATACATACGGCACAACAACGTTCGTTTATTCCTTATTGCTTCATGGGGGGGGGGGGGTTATATAGATACTCTGTTCTATTCACATTCTGAATGAAACAAAGTGTGCTGACTGAGCTTGGCAGTATGTGCAGCTCATGTTCATGCAGGACTTTGCCCTCGACAAAATGTTATCTCCTAATAAAGACCATACACCTCGTCTCCTCACTCTCCTTCAGCAGAAAGATTGGTGAGGAGTTCATATCATGTCAATTTTTCATCCATAATTTGTAAACATCAGTAAAGCTATCTAATATCAGCCAGTCAAACTACCTGAAACAAAAAGAAACTGGGTTACGAATGCTGCTAACCAATGACCTTGGGTCAACATCATTTTATTTTTATTGACTCTATATTGTCAACACCAATTCAATGAAACTTTTATAGGGTAAATCGACCCTAAACATGCCTATATTTAGAGGAGTGAAAAAGGCGATGATAAAGGGGGAGAGGGAGGTGTATTTATCAATCTTAGTAGTAGTAGTAGTGCCGATCGTATTGTTTCAAACCTTATAAATAGGGTCCCTGGTACTAGAAGTGCAAAAACAAGGTGGGACCCCCTATAAAGGCCAACATCTTTTCAGTTCTAGCCTATGATGTAAAACATTAATCAGTGATTTAAGAGAAAGATAAAAAACATTTTTAAAAAACTAATCCACTCACTAATGCCTTGTTTATTAGAAAGAGCCCAGTGCCCAAGATTTTCAATGCATGTTTCCTAAATGGAATCCTATTCCCAATTCTTTTGAAAAGACCCCATCAAAAGAAGGGCACTGTAAAGAGACATAAGGTGCCATTTTGGACAGTTAAAAACTGTTTCCTTAACTGTGCTTCTTAAGCTTGTGCATTATATAGGTAATAGGGTGCAATTTCTGTCGCCCATTTGTTGTACCCATCTGATACCATTCAAGTTATTTATTTGCCATTGTGTTGCAACATGGCACTTAAGTATCAAATGGCTTAGGTTTCAATGGTAGTGGCTGAAATTGGAAAACCCACCAAGAAGAATCTTTGCAAATGTTTTTGGAATGCGGTGACATAATTCCAGTAATCCGGAGAGGGAATCTCCACAATGGCTGGATAGACTCTGAAGAAATATTTGGAAGAATGTCCTAGTTCTAAAGGGAACAACTTTTGACTAGAGCCGTATGGAGAGAAGCCCAGATGAAGCCCAGGTCCCATTCTTGACACATGGGTGGCTAAATTGCTGGCCGACATCAGCTTTGTTTTCTCGAGCCAAACAGCTCTGCTAACGTACATGAGGCTGTTTAGCTGATGACCACAGAGCACACTCATTAGTCTGGCTGAGAGAGAATGGAAGAGACCACGTGCTAGGCGGGTGTGATATCTCTCAGGCCCAAGCCAAGTCAACAAGGGTAAACACTGATGACATCATTTATGGGAACTCATGAAGCATGATGTCAGCGGAAACGCTCAGTGGTTAAAGCAAAGCTCCTAGGAACCAAACATTTATCATTTGTATATTTACAAGTAAAATGTGCCTTTTTTACGAGTCGCTGGAAAACAAAACTGTATTTTTGAGAATGTCTCCATACATGACTTGAGCTGCTTCAACGGAAGGACACGGGGGGAAGAGGAGTTGCTGCTGTTGTACGCTGGTGCTGCTGTGTATTTCCAATCATCCAGGTCATCAAAGCAGGAGGCCTCAGAGTGTTTTAGAGGTTAGGTAGACTACAGGTGTGCTAGTCTATGAACCTAAGGAGTGTACACACACACACACACACGCACGCACGCACACTTCCTTCTCTCTTCTTTTACTGCTCAATTGACACAATGCTCAGTCAACAGCCCGTGTTTTGACACCAGGTGTCAACCCTGCCCCCCCACCCCCACAACCACCACCACCACTAACCGACTCTCTCAATAAAGGCCCCTGATTAATTTGAGCTTTTGTCCCCCCCCGCCCCCCCCCCCCCCCCCCCCTTTCTCAAACAGCCCTGTGTTTTCTTTGATCCATCAGCAGTGTATTTGATCTTTAGTGAGGCTGTTAACAGCTCTATGGAATTAGACCACAGGGCTCCGGACGCCGGTCCATCCCCAATTACCTTTCCCTCTACTTAACCCTGGCCCTAAGGGGTAGCAGTGGACCTGCAGAACCTCGCTATCAATAACCATGGAGAGACTGAGTGTGACACGTTTAAGACAGGGGAAGTGTCTCAGTCCAAAAAAGATAAATCCCCCCATTTGTGTGTGTTTATGTTTGCCTCCATGTCTTATAACCCTTTTCAATTAGGTTTGCTATGGTTTTGGCCAATGCTAAACCGATATGCATGTTCACGTGCTACAGATTACCCACAGATGAAAACTTGACAACCGCAATGGCATGTCCAACCCGAAACATGTCCTATGATGGTTAGATAAGGTGTTTTATGACAAATGTTGTCTCACGTACCCCCTTGAAGGACTTAAAGCATAATATATACATTTAGGAACACATATAGTATATGTGAGCAATTCCCCGATGGCATATCTAATTACATCACCAGGGAATAGGTCTCATTTCCATATTGAGAATTAAGCAAATGCAATCCAAGGAATATTAATTACATATTAGGCCTAAAATCTCAGTAAAACAAAGGATATTTTTGCATCCTATACAGTTCGTAAGTCTTATAAACCATTATTTCTTGATAACTACAGGAAGGTTTGAATAAGATAAGCAAAGATTCAAATAATCTGGATTGCTTCCTTTTTCACCCTGTTCATGGATGCCTGACCTTTTACGGTCATTTGCATAATCAGGATCGTTCGCCTTTCTCCCTCGAAACATCCCAACGGAAATCTTGTCATAGTGGCCAGGTTTAAAATCAAAGAATATCAAAGTGGCTGCATTGTCACTGAGTCTCAACAGCAGCTATTAGCATGCACGCAATCTTAGCAGCTCTCTCTCCATGCAGTTATCACTATCCTCAATCAGCCATCAACATATCCCACCTAACACTGTGTTATGTGGATTATGAATGCAGTTAAGTCGTTCACAGGCATGAATCTCTCCACATGTGAATGGTCCGTCACAAATGTCACCCTGTTCCAAACACAGTGCACGACTTTTGAAACGAGCACTCTGGGTCATAGTGGAAAGAAGTGTCCTACCAAGGTACTGACATGCCATTTGGAATGCAGTTCTAATCTGATCTGGTCTTTTCCAACTGTTCCCTTTGATGTCCCATGTGAACCTTTTTCCTCCATGCAAAATATACCAGTGTTGCTGTGGGATTTTTACCAGCAGCACATCATGTGGGTACTTAAAAGAGGCAACTACTGTATGTCACAAGGTCAAACCCGCATACATGTCTAACTGAAAACCTTGTGCATTCCTTTGTCTCTTTTCCTCAGAATGGAGATTAAGTGTTAGGTAGAACTGAATGCCTTTTTTTCTGAAGGACCAGGCGAAGTAAGAAAGGTGCCCAACTGTCCAGGGATCCCAATAACCTCAACTGTATCAGATATCAAATACTCCATTCCACACGTTCCCTCAAAACGGACCTAGTTATTGTACATCTGAAATGTGTTGGTTGGGGCCTCAAGGAATCTGCCAATACTCAAAGTAAGCACAATTGTCAGACCCTGCAGACCTTGAAGTTGTTCCTCAAAGTGTTTAAAGCTGTATTTATAGATTCACAATTCCACTTTAAAAAAAATAATTGTGAATGCTTTTGCTTTGCTGTTGCCTGAACCCCCAGTCAGGCCAAATATGCCACAGTCTTAACTAATGAAACAGGTTTAAATGCATTCCATACACACATACACACACACACACACACACACACAAATTTGTTTATCTCTCTCTATGGAGACATGAAATCCAGAAATCCATGTTCCTTATTCTCCATCTCTAAACATAATCTTAACCCTAACCTCAATAACCTTGTCGTTATGGTAACGTTAACCTAGCCCTAAAGCCTAACACTAAACCTAATCATTAATGCCTGAAACTGAAAGCAATCCAGATTCTATGGGATCATGTATAGTTATGACTAGGGGTCATGTACTGTATGAGTAGACTGGGTGTCATGAATATTTAATTATGGGGAAGTAGGGTTATTATGTGGCAATTTACCACAAACCCCCAAAATGCCACATTGCTGAAGTATGCTATTATACAGCTCTGGAAAAAATTAAGAGAGCACTGTAAATTGAACGCTTCTGTTCCTCACTTAATTTTGCTTTTCAACTTTTTTGGAAAGGAAAGAAAAAGGTGCAGTGGTCTCTTAATATTTTCCAGAGCAGTATAGTAGTGTACAGACATGGGACCAAATCACAATTTCTAAGCAAGTCTAAAGTCTTAACCTTCAAGCCTCAAGTCAAATTCCAAGTAATAATGGGCAATTATCAAGCCATTCCCAAGTTCAACATTTCAAATCGATTCAAGTCACAAGTCCCTGAATTTGGGTTTCAAGTCCTCAAGTCAGTGTTTAAGAAAATTTGTGTTATATGATGAAGATGATCAAATCTTTTTTTGTTGTTGAAATCTTGAATGAAGGAATGTAATATTATTCAGTCATTTGTTTTTATGTATTTAGATCAATTTATAATTTTTTTCAGTTTTACCAGTAACATGAAGCTGCACAGGAGGAGCTATTGCAAGCTAGTTAATTTGAGAATATTACCAGAAATGCTGTCAGGAATTCACGGGAATTGGTTATAGATCCAGATAGAGTTTGAGTGACATCGGAAAAAGTCCAATTAAGAGTTCATTGTTGTTGTGTAGTGCCCAAACCGCCCACAGACTGGACGTGTTGGGAACATTGAACACTAGGTTTGTGTGCACAGAGGGTCTTTAAGGACCATTAAGTCATGACATATTTTAACATCTAATCTGAAAGACCACACCCTATGTTAGCCACTGTTATTTGCACTGGTAGGACTGAAGTCTGAACGTTAGTAATGAAATTGGCATAAAGATATGCAAATGAACTATTGTAGTAATTCTGTTTAAGAAAATGATGTCTTCCTGCAGATATTACTGTAGTATTGAGATCCTCCCCTCTTGAATGTCGGCTCTACCTGCTTTTTAACCTTCAAGATGCAACGAATGAGCAGGTTGGTAAATTTTCTCTCTTTGAAAGTAGGATGCGGAGACATGTTCAACTTCAAAATTACTGCAATGTGTGATGTTGTGTCAGGGGATTATTGTTAATATGCATCGGCTTGATCCAAAGCTTCAGAGTCAGGAATAGGCCTAACATGTTTGTTATACCTGGTTTCCTAATTCCATTATAATAGCTACATATATTTGGCATTTAGTTTAGTGGGCACTATTTCACAATGTCATCAGTGTTTCTAAGAGTATCTTGAAACATACTCACCAAGCCTGTTGTCCTCACTCATCACCCTGTACTTTCAAGTTCAGAATTATGACCCTGTAGTCCTCACTCGTCACCAGCCCTTTTCTGCAATCATTGGTTCCACTGATGGCACACTTCTCCCAGCTCAGTGTGCCAGGTGTGCCTTATGTTAACATCAGTATACAGGCAGAAGAATGATGGCACAAACCTAGGATATCTTGACAAGTTTGCTAGTGATTTATAGGTGCATTTGCAAACTAGTTAAAGTATCACATTCCAAACTAGTTGAAGTATCACATTCCAAACTAGTTAAAGTATCTACACCTTTGAAAAGTTCATCAGGGTGATCAGAGAGAAACAAACTACTGCTATTCCAGTGTTCACATGCAGAATAATTTATCTTAAAATCCACAGCACAAACTCTCGTTTTCCTCAACTACAGCTTCACAATGTGTGAAAACACAAACTTTTACTTTATATAAAATATACACTGGAACAATGTGTCTGTATTTGGAAGACACTTAAAAATCAATATGTAGAGAACACAATGTACAAATAGGAAAAAATGACTTAAAGCATAAGATTAAAGCATAACTACAAAACGTGTGTACTACTATAATGTGCAACTTGTTGTTGGGAAAAGTTGCTTGAACAACCCGAAAGGTTTTTGAAACCCAAGCCGGCTTTTATAAACCCTCTAAGAATGTCAGAAATGGTGAATGAAGATGAATAGAATTGTAACATACATGATGCTGATGTCTTAAATGTTGCAATAAATGGTACAGGGAGGGAATGATGAAATACTAGCAACTACAGTTACATGCATAATTTAAACATAAAAGCAACAGCAAATGTTTCAGCTAGGCAACTAACAGGTCTCTGTCTCACACTTTGACCCATTTCTTCACAAGAACTGTACATTGGTAGTTTTTTTTACATTGGTAGAGAGAATAAATGCTAGTGAAAACCTGGTTGATGCTTCTGGCAATGGCTAACGTAAAGTCGGTGTTGAACAACTAGTTCTCATTCACCCTCTGGATCAATCACTTCACATGAATCCTCAGGTGAGCAATCTCTTGTATCAGATATACAGCTGAGGGTATTTGATTGTGTTTGCAGAAATAGAGGACTGTAAGACCTTCCCTGGTACAAGGTCATCAATGGGGAATTGTAAACCATTACTGCCATTTCTTCTGTGAGACTGTTGGAAAATGTCTGTCACTAATGGGGTCTACATACAGGGAGGACAAAAAGGTGATAGGCCCACAATGAGCAATTCCCAGAATGCGGTGGGGTGATTTTGTCTCTTTCTCTGCAACAGAAGAGTGGATTGTGTCTGATACCTAAGCTTAAATGCAGTCAACGATGACCTGGGTTTCTGGGTAGCTTTCAAAATCCTCCGGTAAATTGCCCTTCGCTTCCTCGTGATATCCAGATGGTCACTGCTCCGAGCAGTGTGTAGAGGAAACCAGCCCAAGTGTTAATGATCCTAATGACTGTAGAATGACGAACATGAAAGCATTGACCCAGGCCTCGGGCTTCCAACCCCAGAGCGACATGAGTAAGAACAATTAATAGCACATCTACTGGCTGCAAAGTATTGCAACATATTTCAGTATGGTCAGTTTGATGTACTTGCTGTGTTTCTTTTCTTTGCACAATATTGGTGTTAGTTGTACAAAAAAAATGTAAGCAGCAGAATACTATTTTTAGGAGGTTATCTGTGGACGTACAGTAATTCATTCAATATAACACTGTTTATTTTAATGAACAAAACGGCAGATTACAAACTATCTATTGACTAAATCACATAAGCTTTTATTGACTAGATCATATACACTGTTTATTGACTAGAATAGATCATGTGAAATATCTATTGAATAGATCACATGAACTACCTAGTGTAATGTACAGACTTGAGAATTTTGCATTGAACCTGCACCCCATTGTAGCACACAGCAATGTTCAGAGGAGCTGGCCTCTGAATATTTCAGTATTTCTTCATAGTACAGTGTTGATCCTCTTCACGGTGATATCAAATAGGATTTAATTTTAGAAACGGTATACAGTGTGTACAGATGGCTTAAGTGAATGACCTAGCTAGCAACTGTCAGCTAGCAATTGCTAACATTAGCCAGGCAACAGCCGGTTAAATTAGAAAAATACTACCTTTTGAAAAAACACATCAACACTCAAAAACACTTATACTGCTTTATGATTTTATGACGTTGTGCAGGTAGCCTATGTTTACGCTGTGACCTCCAGAGTTGGGGAGCAATGGGTTACATGTAATGGATTACAATTTTTTTTTTACTGTAAACCGTTATGTTACCAAATAAAATATTGTAATCGGATTACAGATACTTTTGAAAACACTGCACGCCTAGGTTTTTTATTTCATGTTTTAAAAACATTGTTATTTGAACCAAAATAACAATTGAGCGCCTCAGTTGTGTGTGTGATCATCATGCGTGCAAACGTGGATGCGCATAAGCAGTTTAGTGACTGATGAAGTGCTAGTTTAATTGGTAAAAACAGCGTGTATATATATTAGCTGACTCATTTAAAGGTTATTTAGTTATCTACACGACGCATCTTTCTCAGAACAATGATGGACTGCCTTCAATGTTAAACATTATATGGAATTAATTACAATATTTAAGGAGAAAAGGTGTTTTTGGAAGCACTCTGCCGAAGGTCAATCAATCAATCAATCAAATGCATTTATGAAGTCCTTTTTACAACATCAGTTGTCACAAAGTGCTCTTACAAAAACACCCGGCCTTAGACCCCAAGGAGCAAACAACAGTAGTGTTGAATTTCAGTGGCTAAAAGAAGGCCGAAATTAAGGTAGAAACCTAGAGAGGACCCAGGCTCAGAGGGGTGACCAGTCCTCTTCTGGCTGTGCCGGGTGAAATATTAAGAGTCCAATTGGAATAATTAATAAATGCATGTGGGCTAAATCCAGAGTCAATTTAAATTTAGACCAGGTCAGAAGCATGACCAGATGGACAAGGACAGGGACAACACGGGGGAGGGAAGAGGTGTTAGCACAGTGGCAGCTGAAATCATCAAGTATCGTCTTGATCTGCAGCACAACCACGAGGACTTGGGACAGGGACAGCAACGGGGCCCCCAAACCAGGTACTTCGCAGGTGTGGCCCAGGACCTCATGACCTCCTAAAGTTTAAAACGTGAGGAGACTGGGAAAATTCAGAAAATGCATTCCTCATATCAACAACGATTTACAGTGGAGAATATATGTATTGATATACACTCACCTAAAGCATTATTAGGAACACCTGTTCAATTTCTCATGAATGCAATTATCTAATCAACCAATAACATGGCAGTTGCTTCACTGCATTTAGGGGTGTGGTCCTGGTCAAGACAATCTCCTGAACTCCAAACTGAATGTCAGAATGGGAAAGAAAGGTGATTTAAGCAATTTTGAGCTTGGCATGGTTGTTGGTGCCAGACGGGCCGGTCTGAGTATTTCACAATCTGCTCAGTTACTGGGATTTTCACGCACAACCATTTCTAGGGTTTACAAAGAATGGTCTGAAAAGGGAAAAACATCCAGTATGCGGCAGTCCTGTGGGCGAAAAATGCCTTGTTGATGCTAGAGGTCAGAGGAGAATGGGCCGACTGATTCAAGCTGATAGAAGAGTAACTTTGACTGAAATAACCACTTGTTACAACCGAGGCATGCAGCAAAGCATTTGTGAAGCCACAACACGCACAACCTTGAGGCGGATGGGCTACAACAACAGAAGACCCCACCGGGTACCACTCATCTCCACTACAAATAGGAAAAAGAGGCTACAATTTGCACAAGCTCACCAAAATTGGACAGTTGAAGACTGGAAGAATGTTGCCTGGTCTGATGAGTCTCAATTTCTGTTGAGACATTCAGATGGTAGAGTCAGAATTTGGCATAAACAGAATGAGAACATGGATCCATCATGCCTTGTTACCACTGTGCAGGCTGGTGGTGGTGGTGTAATGGTGTGGGGGATGTTTTCTTGGCACACTTTAGGCCCCTTAGTGCCAATTGGGCATCGTTTAAATTCCACGGCCTACCTGAGCATTGTTTCTGACCATGTCCATCCCTTTATGACCACCATGTACCCATCCTCTGATGGCTACTTCCAGCAGGATAATGCACCATGTCACAATGCTCGAATCATTTCAAATTGGTTTCTTGAACATGACAATGAGTTCACTGTACTGAAATGGCCCCCACAGTCACCAGATCTCAACCCAATAGATCATCTTTGGGATGTGGTGGAACGGGAGCTTCGTGCCCTGGATGTGCATCCCACAAATCTCCATCAACTGCAAGATGCTATTCTATCAATATGGGCCAACATTTCTAAAGAATGCTTTCAGCACCTCGTTGAATCAATGCCACGTAGAATTAAGGCAGTTCTGAAGGGGAAAGGGGGTCAAACACAGTATGGTGTTTCTAATTATCCTTTAGGTGAATGTATATGATATGTATTTGATGCAATCACCTCAACTCAGTCCATACAGGTAGGCAATGTGATTCTGCTTGCTTTGCATCTCAGAATATTGAATCCATTGGTTATCATTGGCTGCTGACAACATTGACTTTAAGATAAGAGTGCAGGTGTTTTATCACAGTTTATTTCTATCATTTGCAGTTTGAAAATCAATTGCTGGTGGCCCTAATAATCATGTTACGTTTGCGCGGTTAAAACGTATTTGTGTGCGGGTGTTCACAATTGCAAACGTGTGTTCACGTGCCTGGGGTTTCTGCAACGTTTTGACCAAGTTGGTGGTTGTGGAGCCAAACATCAGACTACGGTGGACGAATGTATGCGCGGAAAGCTACGGATATCTTAAATTTTATATACAACAATGTCAGTACCCTTTTTGAGAAATTTATTTCATTTATTTTTCATCAATGTTTTGAAAATGTTAGAAACATTAATAAAACAAATAACAGATTAGGTTAACACATCCTTCGCTTTTGGGTTATGTTCAGATAAACAGCCAGATTCTTGAAGAACAAGGGTTATTGGTTTAATTGGAACGACTGAATATCTGACTGAACTTGAGTGTGTAATGTACAGCTGTAGCCCAATCATATTGAAATCGAAAGGCGCTGTACAAAACCCATAAATTAAATTCTGTTTTTGGCCAGCTATGTCAACTCTAACACTGACTTGTCCCGCAAAGGGTGTTCAATGTAATCAGATTACGTTACTGATTTTGAGTTATCTAAAAGTTACCTGATTACATGTGGACAGGTAACTTGTAACTGTAACAGATTTCATTTAAAAAGTAACCTACCCAACCCTTGTGACCACACATCTGAGTCTCAAACATATAATTGAGGAGCAGAGTTGCTTGCCGTGACATTCTTGTCAAAAAGCCTGCTTATTCCCTGTGATCTTTCTGCTACCGCTACATTTAATCAGTGAATCAGAAATCCTGGGGGCTCATTTATCAAGCGTGCGTACAGACAAATCCGTGTGAAAACCATTCTTGCGATACTTTCTACGCAGTGTGCATGAGAATGTTTGTAATTTTACACAGTGCCATGGCGTTTGCTTGAGAATGTTTGTAAGTGTACACTCTGCCATGACCATGCATACGCACAGTGCCAAGTAGTGGAATATTGGAACTGCTTCTGTATAGACTTAGAAAGTGGAACCCCCCCATATTTCACCATCTTGGTTCCATGTGTCACATGACTCATTCATTTTTGCCATAGACATTTCAAAAAGGACTGGTTATGGACGTTTGCAATTATCAATCAGTCCACAAAGCTATCAAGTGAAAGATCTCCTTCAGAGCTTGGAAATCACAATTGCAAAATATTGATATATTTGAAAAAAGTAAAGGGTACCAGACTGTGTACCTTTCGGAGATTGAGTGGGAAAATTAAATACTTATCCCATCAAACATTGCGTTTTGTAGTGTCCAATCACCAACTAAATACCAGTTTCCTGGCCTATCTCACAGAGCACACACATAGATCTGGTACGCAAACACTGATGTTGGGAGGCTACTAGCTAGCATAACTTTGTTTGGTAACTAGCAAGGGTTATTTTGAGCTGGGGGGGACTAAGCCCCGAATGTATTGTGATCCTAGCGATAAGAATCCAACTAAAGTGGTGATTTGTTACATTATAGGTTCATGTTAAACCATTATTGAATTATTATTACACATTGAGAAAATGGGAACTCAAGTGGGAAGCTGATTCTCAGATGTAAGATTTACCATACACTACATTTCAGAGACTGCATTATTAGAGACCGATTTGCAGAAAGCAGTGTCTCGGCAGATATCGTTTTGCCAGCCGACAAATGAGCCAGCCGATAAATACCCACTCTTTATTATTAGTCAAGCGAGCAAAAACGGAGTGAGACAAATGAATAACGATGGCATGCATTCAACCTATTTGACTATGCCGTCTACAGTACTGTATACTATACCTACTTGTCAACCTAGGAACTTTAGAATTTTAGGTTGTGTTGCTGTATTTCATGTCGCAATATATTTTGACCGTAGATATCTAATTACGGGCATTCTAAAATCCAATTGCCAAATGAATCCACAGGCTAAGAATCACACTTTCTATGGATACCTGTTTAAATTCCCTTTGTGTAGAGTTTTTTCTTTGCAATATTGATAAATGAGTTTCCTAGTATTTGTTTGGCTCCAGCCTCCAGTCGGTTCCGTAAGCACTGCACAATCACGGACACTACACAGTCTAGTAAAGGATTGTAGAGAATAGTATAGAATGTAATACTGTGTTTTTTGTATGCTAGATGACTACATACTGATCCCTTTAACCTGACATACTGACACCCTACAACGGAGGGAAGGGATAAGAGGGAAAGGCAGAGGTGGAGAAAGCAGGGATATGAATTAAGATGAATCCAAGCTAGTAACAACAGTGATGCAATAGAAGGGCTACATAACCTTAACCTTTTCACCCGTCCCTGCTCGGAGTTCATTAATAACACGAGGAGTTTGCTCAGCCGTTCTGTCCCCCTTTCGATGGTGATGTTGCCCAAAATGGCCTTGCTTATCTATAGTGTGTGACCAGAAAGAAATGCACTGGCGCTTACATATTCACTCAGATCTTCACATCCGTTTGGCAAAGAAAATGCGGAAAAGGAGCAAATTATAATCAACCAGATCATCATCACTGTAGGACCTTGGTGTCATGGACTTGATGAACCTTGTGTTTAATCTGCAGCCGCTCATGTAGAACCTCCTGGGTGACCTGGTAGAACGAATCACCATGGTTCTGTTGCTCAGGATGCAACACATTTAGATTTCACTGCTATTTGTCCGATTTATCCTGGTGTTGTGGATAAGCAGACACGGTGTGGACAAAACAAAATAGGACCTGATGCATTTCAAAGCATAATCAATTAATCGTTAGTCAGCTACAGTCATTGTGAGAAATATTCAGATGGCGGTCGGACGATTGTTATATTTCTTTAGAATACCAGCGGCCAGCCACAATAGAACTAGTTTCACGATAGCTAACACGGTTCGCTAGCTCACATGCCAATTCAGTTCTGTCTAAAAAAACATCCTGTACTCTAAAATACAGTATAACACTGATATACAGCATTAAGTTCAGAATGACTGACATTGTACTTTGGGACATTATACAAGTCAGATCATTTGTTTGTATTGATTGCATCAACAACACTATTGTTCAGTGCTCCCTGGTCTTGACAACGACACACGCAGAAGTAAAAGACCTGTGGCCTGAGGTTGTTCAATGGTCAAAGCTGCTGCCTCAACACAGGACTGTGTCCAGCCCACTACTCATTCAACAAAATATGTCTCTGTTGTCTCCATACAGCATGAACATGCCCCCAAAAATTGTGTGGAAGATGTGTGTTTCTTTATAACAACAAGTAAAAAGAGTTGTAAAATTGGTGTATTTATGCTTTCGTTAAAATGCTTTCATTGCTTTAAAGGTTTTTAGGAATCAGCCAGGCTGCTCGTCACACATCCGAGCTACTTGAATCCCTCGCCCTGAGACCAGCAGGGGCCACTATAGCTCTCCTTTCACGTTGTGCAGATGTGCCTTTACATTTGAGCTTCCATTCGGTTCAGCTGCTTCCAATCCCCTCCACCATGATCCTGAAATATGAACTCTTGCATCAGTAACATCGCCGTGGGAGTCAGTCTCCGCTTTGGGGTCTGCTTTAGATAGTTTGAAGTGGCAGATGATTTGTGATATTGAGTGTTTGGTGAACAGCCATAAATGCAGGACAAGGAGTGGCACTGAATGTTTAGACACGCCGCCTACAGAACACTTGTCCAAATTTGTCAGGCACGGGAATCAAAATGTACCTGTCTTTTAACTCATACATTATTTCCAAATAAACAGGTTTTTCTCCACCTCCAGCCTCTACTTGTGCTGTAAACTATAGGCCTTTAAATAGCACCTTTAATGGCTGCAGGCCTGAACGGGCCCTGGTCAAACACAGCACACTGGATTGCAAGTGAGGTGCCATTTTGGACGATGACATTATCTTGGCCCTCGGGCGGTTGCCAAATGCTGGAATATACTGTGGGATTTGCAGCTTCTTCTCCTTTTCCTCCCACGTTTTGAGCCAGAGCCCTCAGCACACGGGGCGGCGCGGCCCTGTCTACCTTAGCGGCTCGTCTTGTTTGGCCCGGGACATATCTGGCATAGCTGCGGTCTCGTTAATGCTCTCTACAACTCGGCGCATCTGGAGAACCTCCCGCACACCTCGCGGGGGAACTGTCTGGAAACCGCCGCGGCGGGGAGACGGCAGAACGCTAAGCTAGAATGGAGGAGCTATAGGCGCTACTTATGTTTTCACATCGCCTCAGCGAAGCCCGTTCATACACAAACGCACCGTCTTGCTCTCACACTCGCTCCATCGCAAACCTCTCTGTCTGAGCTTGCTTAGGGTCTCTGGGGGGCTCTTTCTTGCTTGTTTCCATACAAGGTTACTCTTTTCCGCAAAACTCCTACAGCAAATCTGTAGGGAAAAGGGAGGGGGGGGGGTTATGCTGTAAACAACATTTTGGAATCAGAGGGAGTACTATTCCATCGCCTCTTTGATGTGAAATTTTAAATAGACTGCTTCGATAAGTTCAATTTCAAGCCGCAAACAGTACAATACATCATTGTTGTAAGGAGTCGGTGGGGATCTTATCTTATGTCTTCAGAAGTCTCGGAGAAGAGGACACTTTGTCAACCATCACATTTGATGCAACAAACTCGTGATGGCTCTTAATCAGATTTCCGCTCATAGATTAGTGCGACTAAAATGAAATGAACAGATCAAATGAGATGAAAGACCTTTTTTTTATATTATTACTCACACACACAAACACACACACACACACACACACGCTTCTTTTGTCATCGAAGTAATCACTAGAAATGTTCGATGGAAATGAGTTACAGTAGAATTATTCTTCTGGCAGAATGTATGTCATAAGCAATTTTTGGGCATGGAGATGCTTTATGTCAGTTGTTCAGTCCAAAATCATCAGGGCAGTTTGTGATTGTACTGTGCAACAGTAATTGTACCAGAATTAAATTTCAGTCTGCAGTGATATCACACCATACAACTGTTACACCAAAGTGAATCGATGTTAAATTAATACGCAAAACCACAGGTCACTTCAAAATGCAAACTGCTTCATTCCAAACCAGGAAATGTGGGCACATCTGTTACGGCCAATCATCAGCAGAACTATTGTAGAAGAGTTCCATCATCCTCGTCAAGTTTTGAGTTCCGTCAAACTAAGCAGCCAAAGGCATACCCAGCGAAACACAACAGAAGACAAAACCCATGCTACCTATCTTTGGGCAAGAGAAAGAGATAGATTCTGAAAATGCCACCCTGTGACTTTTCTAGGTCTAATCTGTTCTATTTAATGTACTTCTAAGGCTTGGCTCGGCATTGAAGACACAAGCTGGATTAGTCCTATACAGCGGTGCCAAGATGAAAGGAGATAAACCACTTATAGTGGTCCTTGAATTACTTTATATATTTATTTCCTTCAAGTCTCCATCGTTTGAAATGGGATTTAGCGGGGGTAAGCATTTATTAAGACTTTTCTGTTTGAAGACGTTGAAGTCGGAGGAACTTAATCTTTTTTTCTTGCAAAAAAAAAAGTTATTTTTTCGTTCGCTGTTGAGTTTTATGAACTTTTGACAGTAGTCAGAGGGTTGAACTGTGGGATTTTCTGAACTAACAATGGCCTGAGTCTCATGATACTGTCTCATTAAAATACTAAATGTACAATATTAATCGATTTACGGTATCCCGGGAAAAATGTCTCATTGGGCATTTTCAATCCACATTCAAACCAACGAGGATGTCAAAGTGAAATGCCAGTACTATATGGTTCATTACATTAAACCAGGGTTAGGGATAGCGCTCCATTATGTCTGATTTATTTAAAACACACACACAAAAGTTGTTTAATTTCCCTTCCCCCAACCCTAAACGTCGGACTAAACATTGCCCTTAGCCTAACCCTAATCTTAACCTAACCCTAATCTTAACCTAACCCTAATCTTAACATAACCCAATCTAAACCTAACCATAATATTAACCTGACTCTAACCTTAAGTGTATGCCTTAACTGGACCGTAACAACCTCACCAAAGCCTAAACCCTAAAGTACCCTCAATTCTAACACTAACACCAATTCTATGTTTTAATCTAAACCCAACCTATAAGTGGGAAGTAGGCTTTTTATAGTGGAAACCCACTATGAAATCTTATTTGGGCAGAGATTTCAGGTTTTACAATCTTTGTGTGGACCAGTTAGACCTGGATCACACATACGCACGCACATTGACTCATCTGGTCACTCAGGGTTGTCCCGGTCTAGTGTTGACTATACAGCCAACAGGCCTGTGCATTGCAGAGTCTGGCCCATGGAGGGGCTCCGACCCTGGGCCTTGGACCCGGACATCAAAGGGCCTTCATGGAGGATGTTAATATTTGCTCAGGTGCATCTCTGGGGTCTCTGCTGCTCTGTGCATATAAATACAACAGGGGCCAAAGGACATGTCTGGATGTGGTGTCTCTATGAGAGACATGAAGGGTGAATCCTTACACACAAACTCAAACAGACACACACGCACAGACCCTAGACAACCACACCCTCCGCCCGTTTGGCCAGTCTCTGAATCTCCCTCTCTGACTCCCCTTTCTCCTGAGTGACCTTGCGACCTTTGACCTCGCTGTGGTCAGGGTGACCCGGTCAGGACAGCTGGGGACAACAGGACCCCCTTCCGACCCCGTCTTTGCTGAAGCTCACCCCCTACCTCTATCTGTTCCTTGTATCTCATGCCCCCCCCCCCTCTGCTGCCTTTGAACTTCTGTCACAACACTCCCCCGGGCCGCTTGCTTGGGGAACGGGTCCTTTCAAGACCGAGCCGCTCAATGGAAACCGGAGGAGATGTGTGTTTATTCAATTGTGTTACAAATAAGGAGATAGATCCTTTCTTCATGCTATCTTTTCCACAATCCACTATGTCTCAATATGGCTATCGCTGATTCTAGTGGCGGCTTACAAAAGCCTTAAGCTCCATTCCTTCTGGGTTTTTTTTCAGTCCCCTTAAGTTTTCATACACGCATGCCCACATCGTTTATCTATATGGGAAAAGTAAACAGGAGCATAGCAGAGGCTGGAAGTTGTTTATTCTGTGTTGTGTGAATCAGATGTAACCCGGGCTGCCTCTGGCAGATAGAGAGAGGTCTTCAACTCTCAGAATTCCCTCCGACCGCATCATCAGAGGAAGCCGCCCGGTGTGTCGGCACGACAATCAGACGCAAGATTTTAGGGTTTCAGAGTTTTGCAACACTGACAATAGGCAGATTACTGAAGACCTGTTGAACTGGTGCGGACAGATTAGGTGGCACTGAGGGTTAAGAAGTGAGATATTGCTATAGAGCAGCCAGGCTTTCTCAGAAACTCTGAAATACACCAAGGCTCTAACAGTCATCCAATTTTTGTCTTGACACCTATTCAAGACGGATTTGTTAGATAGTGCTAGAAAGAAACGAGTTTCTTCCTCATGTAGCATAGGAGCTTTGATGAAAATGTTAAACAATTTTCCCACATCAATACCCTGGTCAATTTTTCATGACTACATTTCTATGTGCATTTGGGAAGAGATGAAAATGATGCGCAAACGGCATCCACATACAAATAAAAGTTTCATCATCGTTCTAAATCAGAAAAAAAAAATATTTGCATTTGTTTGTTATCATCAATGTGGCAAAAAGCGGTTGTGGGATCTGAGCAATGATGTACCTATCCTTTTCCCATTTAACTTGAAAGCAACCAGTGTTACAAAGCTACGGGTAATATACTAAAGTTACTGGAATTTACAGTATATGTGTGCTGGCAGAGACCAATTGACAAACATAGGACCAAAGATAATTCAATATACATTAATTACTATTATTTTTGTTCTGAGTTATATTGTCCATTAGTTTCCATTAGAAAATCGAAAATAATGATGACAGGAGGGCATCCAATCAACACAAGAATTTTGTTCAGGCCAAAGTAACAAAAAGGACCACTTGATCTCTTCCAAATAGATTACACATATTTCAGATTATATTACAGATTTACAGATTACTATATTACAGATTTACCATATTTCCAGTATTTATACTCCAACCTCTCCACAATGGCCAAGACCAGAGAGCTGTGTAAGGATATCAGGGATTAAATTGTAGACCTGCACAAGGCTGGGATGGGCTACAGGACCAAAGGCAAGCAGCTTGGTGAGAAGGCAACAACTGTTGGCGCAATTATTAGAAAATGGAAGAAGTTCAAGATGACTGTCAACTCCCTCGGTCTGGGGCTCCATGCAAGATCTCACCTCGTGGGGCATCAATGATCATGAGGAAGGTGAGGGATCAGCCCAGAACTACACGGCAGGACCTGTTCAATGACCTGAAGAGAGCTGGGACCACTGTCTAAAAAAAAACATTAGTAATACACTACGCCGTCATGGATTAAAATCCTGCAGTGCGCGCAATGTCCCCCTGCTCAAGCTAGCGCATGTCCAGGCCCGTCTGAAGTTTGCCAATGACCATCTGTATGATCCAGAGGAGGAATGGGAGAAGGTCATGTGGTCTGATGAGACAAAAATAGAGCTTTTTGTAGGAAGAAGAAGGATGAGTTCAACCCCAAGAACACCATCCCAACCGTGAATCATGGAGGTGGAAAATTCATTCTTTGGGGATGCTTTTCTGCAAAGGGGACAGGACGACTGCACCATATTGAGGGGAGGATGGAGGGGGCCATGTATCGCGAGATCTTGGCCAACAACCTCCTTCCCTCAGTAAGATCACTGAAGATGGGTCGTGGCTGGGTCTTCCAGCATGACAAAGACCCAAAACACACAGCCAGGGCAACTAAGGAGTGGCTCCGTAAGAAGCATCTCAAGGTCCTGGAGTTGCCTAGCCAGTCTCCAGACCTGAACCCAATAGAAAATCTTTGGAGGGAGCTGAAAGTCCATATTGCCCAGCGACAGCCCAGAAACCTGAAGGATCTGGAGAAGGTCTGTATGGAGGAGTGGGCCAAAATCCCTGCTGCAGTGTGTCCAAACCTGGTCAAGAACTACAGGAAACATATGATCTCTGTAATTGCAAACAAAGGTTTCTGTACCAAATATTAAGTTCTGCTTTTCTGATGTATCAAATACTTATGTCATGCAATAAAATGCAAATTAATTACTTAAAAACCATACAACGTGATTTTCTGGATTTTTGTTTTAGATTCCGTCACTCACAGTTGAAGAGTACCTATGATAAATATTACAGACTTCTACATGCTTTGTAAGTGGGAAAATCGGCACTGTATCAAATACTTGTTCTCCCCACTGTATGTCAATGTGGATGGAGGCTTTTCCATCCAGTATTACTTTGATCATCGTTAATCCCAAACATTCAATACAGAGTGTAAAAAGGGAAAATGTCATTACTGGGCAGCATTTTCTTTATTATCTGTCAATAGTGTTGCGATAATGTCCTAAACTTAATCTAAAACTAATGTTTAAATATTGATCAGCTCCTCTTATCGCTCAATGCCAGGACTTATTTTTCCCACTAAGAGATTCTACTCTTTCAGTCTGTAAAACTATCAGGATATTTTCCACTAAACTTTCAGGTCTAGTATCATAAATCCAATATATATTTGAAATCTTCTCCAGGTTTTTCCAGTTTCACTTTCTCTAGGCCTCTTGCTGTCATAAATAGTCAAAAATGCAAATGTTCATCAGTTGAGCCCTCAAATGATATAAAAGACAATCTTGTGAAAACCCACAAGAACAATAATTCAAACTAAGCCCTGTCAGTTATTTCCTTCTTAATCTAACCACACTGAGTATGAACTAATTCTTATTTGCAGCAACAAGCTAGGGGGAATATTAAAGGAGAAGGAGGAGCAGTTGGGGTTAACTGTCTTGCTAAGGGGAAGAACAAAGCAGTTTTCCCCTAGTTGGTTTTGGGATTAGAACTAGGGACCATTCTGCCTCTGGTCAGATGTCATAAACACTGGGCCACCTGGCTGCCCAAACCTGGGTTAAGCGGCAGTGCTGCTAATGTAACAGCAAATCAGAATGGCCATCAAATGAAAAGTGGAGGAAAAAATTGTCCTCCAACTGTAAGGGGATGCAATTAACATTTCGTTGTTGTCATGGATGCAGAGCGGGTTTTGTCGGCATGTCTGAAATCCATGCAGGAGGCTCACCTTCCAGCACTATCTGAGACGGATCGCTGCAGGCAGAGGCACAGATTGAGTTGACTGAATTACACAAACTCTCCAAAGCCAATTACCAAAGTAAGGTAGCCATCTGTTAAGCAATATTGAGGCAATTAACTACAATTAGAGGAAAAAGATTACCACAATATGGAGAATCCACATTTACTCATATTTGGTGGCTAAGGTGTGCAAAAACCTGCTGTGAAATGTGACAAATCTATGAATTGCATTCTGATATTTCAATAATCTTCTGAACCTATAGCAAATCCTTCTAAACGAACTGAATGAATTTATATGGGGATTTTAACATAAAGACTTTATTACCAATTAAGTTTGCTGCGTTTGCTGTCCTTACAGCACAATTGCCTTAACTACGTTCTAAGCCTTTTGTCTCCTTAACCTCATCAATGACTTTTAACCATAAGGAGATCATTTCCAGTGTGTTCTAGTGATTCTACTTGTTGTATAAGGACCAGAAAGGACTCCTTGTGGTTTTATACCCAGCCTGTGTCTTAATGTCTGTGACATGTTTCTGTCTCCATCTCTCTTTTCTATATCATTGAATATTACAAAGTACTCATATACATATGTGCATTAAAGAAAAGTTACACAAACAATTTAACATATTGTCGAAAAGGACACCCTGCAATGCATGTCATTTTTCATTCCTGTTGCAATAAGTCTCAAAATGTAATGGGGCCTTTATAGATTCTCAGACAATCTCATCACTCTACAGTACAATTGCTTTTCGTTCAATACGGGTCTCCCTTTGAAGACCATTCTCATTTGAGTCTTTTTGTTCTCCACCAGGATAAAGTAAGGGATGTTCTTTGGCTCATCATCTCCCGGCTGTTCCATGATCACTTCCATCCATTGGTCTGTCACGCGAAGGCCCCGGTTACAATCGTTCCCATACTTTCAGAGCAATGTCATGTGTTTTCCAGTTTCCACTTCCAGTAACCTGCACACATTCCTTCGGTTAAACTCACAGCAGTGAATAACTTGGCGTATACGCAGTTTTTCTTTCACCCCATCAGTTCAAAGTTGTATTATCAAAGTCATGTGATTCTTGCATTGCAGCCATTATTCTTTCAGACGCTTAGTACTGTATTTAGTGGCTGGTTCACACTCCAGCGCCAAACTAAGCCAAGCCAAGCAGCACTGGTCCGGCCTGGTTATGTGCTCAGTATTGTAGCATGAGTGAAAATAAAATATCAGAGCCCCCCCACAGTTCGGGGTCCGCCCTAATGTGTGAATCCAGCATGTGTGTCCTATCAAATGACTCGGCTTTATGCAACACAAATACAAATCAGATAATCGGCATTGATACGGCATCAGGCCATTTGTAAACAAGCGAGGTCAGACAGGAGCGGACGGAAGGATAAGTTAAAAAGCCTTCCCAACACTCCTGCCGCACGTCATAATTGCAGCCTTCAAATATTCATCCCTTCCTTTTCCTCAAGCCCCTCTACTGTTTTATTACGGATTTCATTGGTAATAAATACATTAGTAGATTAAAGGGAAACCCAGCCAACTCCCTCGGGAAACTTGAACGAAGCTTCACAATTTACATGCTGTTTGTACCCCGAAATCAATTAAAAATGTACAGCTGCCATAGATTCATAATTCATAGGCCCATCGTTATAAGTTTGTTCGCAGACAGACTCACGTACACGTTAGCCGGATAAATACATTTGAGAGTGGATGAAAAGCTGCCGAGCGCATGAATTACTTCATTTTTATTATACTTTCTGTTTAAATTCTCACAGCCTGACGCGGAAGATTCCCAGTGCTGATTCAGAAGTATGCGTTTGAATTTCCCTTCCCTTATTTTTATTTCGCTCCCGTCCAAGAGACTGGCAAACTGACCTCACGCACACGGCCATGTCCTTTTTGCTCGTTTCTATCCATCAAACAATGTCTGTCCATCTTTAGTACTCAAAGGAGCCATCACGGACAGTCATCTACGCGCTTGAGCACAACATTGATTATTAATGAGCCAACCTTTGAATATCAATAGTTTCTCCTCTGAATTTGACCGTTTTTTTGTATACCGGTCTGCCTGACAGCCAAGTATTGCGATGGAACCCTGGGCCGAGCGGAAGGGAGCGTTTTGATCTTTTTGATATTTAGCTCGACTCTCTTCTTCTTGTGCTTTGCTTTTCTCCGAGCGTCTACAAGCAGCAGACCTACAGAGGTGCGATTGAAGTAAAGGAGTCGAGTCGATCCGAAGCTCACACGCAAACACACGTGGGTGCCTCGCTTGTAGCATCTTCAAATGCACTTTAAAAAAAGTTTCTAGCCGAACACATCAGAAGTAGAAAAACTTATGAAACGACCTGCAAAGCAAGGTACTCACAGGAACACACAAACACACACAAGCAAAACCTCCAGGTTTTTTTTCAGATTCCTTCATTCGGCAAAGCGTGTTGTTACTGTTTTTTTTTCTTCTAGCCTTCTTTTCTCGCTTTTTATTAAAAACATCAATCTACGAGACGTCTGCTGCTGACATCTGTTCTGGGTTGTGATGGGCCAACTAAATGAGAGATCAGTTACGGGAGGATTACTCACTTTCAGGTGGAAAGAGAGGTGAAGAGTACAGTTTAGCAGATGTTCCATGTAAAGAAAAGATAGGAGATAGGTTGTGAAATATGTGTGAGCATGTGTGTGTGTGTGTGTGTGTGCGTGTGGGCTTCGGTGTGGGATCTGAGTCTGTGTGTGTGCATGCAAGTCTAGTTCACACGTTTGTCTCCGACAACCTGGGTGATCACTCCAGGAGTCTCATCCATGCAGAATCTACCCAGATCCTTCGGTCCTTGGTCCCTGCTTCTGGACTCTCTTCTTCAGTTCACCCCTCAGGGTTTCAGTGGGGTTGAGGCCAGGGAACTGGGATGACCATTGCAAAGTCTTGATTTAGTGGTCAGTGAGCCATTTCACCGTGGATCTGTCTAAAATCTCAATTGGAGGAGTCCATGATGCCATGCATCCTAACAACAATCCCAGGTCCTTCGCAAGCCAAACAGACCCACAGCTGTACTGTACATATCCACTTCCATACTTCAAAGAAGGGAGCAGGTTATATTCTGCATGACTATGCCTCTATTTACATTCAATCCACCTTGTTTTTGGGCAAACAGCTTTATTTTATCAACCTCACTGTGTATGGGGGCAGAATACACGTATGTCCAATTATTTGCAAACTTTAAATGATTGTCCTAATAGTGGAGACTGGCATTTTTCAGATGTGTTTTCAGCAAACTATTGTCTCGTTTCATTTGTGTGTTCACTTGATATTTATACCCCAGTGACACAGGAACTCATGGATGACCGCCTAAGAGATTCTAACAACTGAGAGGAAGATACAGTATCTCACAAAAGTGAGTACACCCCTCACATTTTTGCAAATATTTGATTAAATATTTTCATGTGACAACACTGAAGAAATGAGCCTTTGCTACAATGTAAAGTAGTGATGGTACAGCTTATATAACAGTTTACATTTGCCGTCCCCTCAAAATAAAACGGCACACAGCCATTAATGTCTAAACCGCTGGCAACAAAAGTACACCCCTAAGTGAAAATGTCCAAATTGGGCTCAATTAGTCATTTTCCCTCCCAGGTGTCATGTGACTCGTTAGTGTTACAAGGTCTCAGGTGTGAATGGGGAGCAGGTGTGTTAAATTTGGTGTCATCGCTCAATTCTCTGAGGATCTGAAAAAAATTATTGTTGCTCTACATAAAGATGGCCTAGGCTATTAGAAGATTGCCAAGACCCTGACACTGAGCTGCAGCACGATGGCTAAGACCATACAGCAGTTTAACAGGACAGGTTCCACTCAGAACAGGCCTCACCATGGACGACCAAAGAAGTTGAGTGCACATGCTCAGCGTCATAACCAGAGGTTGTCTTTGGGAAATAGACATATGAGTGCTGCCAGCATTGCTGCAGAGGTTGAAGGGGTGGGGGGTCAGCCTGTCAGTGCCCAGACCATACACCGCACACTGCATTAAATTGGTCTGCATGGCTGTCGTCCCAGAAGGAAGCCTCTTCTAAAGATGATGCACAAAAAAGCCTGCAAACAGTTTGCTGAAGACAAGCAGACTAAGGAAATTGATTACTGGAACCATGTCCTGTGACCACGATAAACTTATTTGGTTCAGATGGGGTCAATCGTGTGTGGCAGCAACCAGGTGAGGAGTACAAAGACAAGTGTGTCTTGCCTACAGTCAAGCATGGTGGTGGGAGTGTCATGGTCTGGGACTGCATGAGTGTTACCGGCACTGGGGAGCTACAGTTCAATGAGGGAACCATGAATGCCAACATGTACTGTGACATACTGAAGAAGAGCATGATCCCCTCCCTTTGGAGACTGGGCCACAGGGCAGTATTCCAACATGATAACGACCACAAACACAACTCCAAGACGACCACTGCCTTGCTAAAGAAGCTGAGGGTAAAGGTGATGGACTGGCCAAGCATGTCTCCAGACCTAAAATCCTCAAATGGAAGGTGGAGGAGCGCAGGGTCTCTAACATCCATCAGCTCCGTGAGGACTCCAGTGGCAACCTGTGAAGCTCTGGTGAACTCCATGCCCAAGAGGGTTAAGGCAGTGCTGGAAAATAATGGTGGCCAGACAAAATATTGTCACTTTGGGCCCAATTTGGACATTTTCACTTTGGGGTGTACTCACTTTTGTTGCCAGCGGTTTTGACATTAATGGCTGTGTGTTGAGTTATTTTGAGCGGATAGCAAATGTACACTGTTATACAAACTGTATACTCACTACTTTACATTGTAGCAAAGTGTCATTTCTTTTGTGTTGTCAGATGAAAATATATAATCAAATATTTGCAAAAATGTGAGGGGTGTACTCACTTTTGTGAGATACTGTACTTCTATTATTTTTAAGAATTTTTACAGGTGACAAATAATGTGCCACACATCTTGTTGAGAAACATTGATTAGTTATGTCTTCAGTTGAACTACAGTTACAGGTTAGATTTCTGTAATATTTTGAACGTAAGATCAAGGGGATCAACATTTCTTGTTACAGCATTTTCACCAAGGGGGGGCAATAATCCTGGGGGGGACTGGTATTTTCATCATATCTCCCTAATTTGTGAACTCTGAGCATGAGTCGGATCAGCTCACCCTGAAACAATCTTCCCTGTAACATTACAAGGTAAATAAACAAGTCAACTGGGATCAGTAGCTATAAAAACCCTTGGGGGGTATTTCAGCCAAGTGCTCATGTACCTGTTTTGACTTTCAACCACCTTTGGAGGCAGCTTAAACAAGAACATATGTACTGATATGCCTCGGTATGTACAGTTGGAGGATTGTCAGAAGCCGTCAAATCATGGCCATGTTCACCAGGCTCCGAAATGGTAGAAAACAGGGCCATGTTCATCAGGCTCCGAAACGGTAGAAAACAGGGCCATGTTCATCAGGCTCCGAAACGGTAGAAAACAGGGCCATGTTCATCAGGCTCCGAAACGGTAGAAAACAGGGCCATGTTCACCAGGCTCCGAAATGGTAGAAAACAGGGCCATGTTCATCAGGCTCCGAAACGGTAGAAAACAGGGCCATGTTCATCAGGCTCCGAAACGGTAGAAAACAGGGCCATGTTCACCAGGCTCCGAAATGGTAGAAAACAGGGCCATGTTCATCAGGCTCCGAAACGGTAGAAAACAGGGCCATGTTCATCAGGCTCCGAAACGGTAGAAAACAGGGCCATGTTCATCAGGCTCCGAAACGGTAGAGAACAGACTGAGAGCGTCAGCCAGGGTTGTATTCAATAAGAAAAGCTCATTTTTTCCTTTTATCTGTCGCAAAACGTTTCGAAAGTGCTCCATGCCCCGATAAAGACGACCCAGTTCCCCATGCACCTCATGAAAATCTCTGTGATGCAAGCGACTGTGTTACAGAACGGCGGCGTGGGATTTGGAGGGTGGGGGGGTGGTTTGGCGAGGAGGGGTTAGTACAGTGTTTTCGTCCTCATCCGGCAATGTGAACATCTGCTTTGGTTCTGGTCTCGCGTTCAAACTCCCCTACTCTCCCTTCTTTCACAGGAAATGGAATGTTGATGTTGACAGCCTCGATGTGGCCCAGTGTGGAATTATGTGAGAAAATAGGACCACAAAGCACCTGCGCAAATGTCTGTGTGGCCACACACACACACAGAAAAACACACACACACACAGGAAAACACATACACACCCATCCCTCAGACAAAAATCAACCACCTTCCTCCACACTCTTCAATCTCATGCAGACCCTCTCCCATTTTCCACGCATCTGCTGGCCGTTTGGGCCGTACAGAAAGCTCTTTGATAGCATGTCCTCGGTCCGCATGTCGACATCTTGCATGTAAAGCATTTTACGTGGTGTGTTAAAACCACATCCTTTGCACCAGAAACACACGTTTGGCCTGTACACACATGGTATATGGATGCTATTAGGAAAGGTGTGCAAAGGAAATATACCCCGTCAGGAGGGATTTGCTGGTTTGGCTCTATAGCTCAGCATCAATCCTGGTCACCGACAACATGGTCATTTCCCTGCATAGGGTTCAGTTAAATGGGAGTCCGGGGGGGGGGGGGGGGGGGGGGGGGCAGGATCATGTACTTTGCACCATGAGCCTGTCCATCGTCAACCATAACAGGGAACCATTGAGAAAACAATTTTTTTATTCACTTGCTACCAGTCCTGCCCTTGAAAAGAATAGCCTGGGAACTGTTAATGCTAACAACCAGAGAATCCGAGGAGAGCGAGGGACATCAAAGGGCTCACCCATTTGCACACCAGCTTACACACACCCACACACATGTACACACAACACCGTCATACATTTCTGTGAGGCATTTCTCAGAAGTTAATTATAACGCGTGGCACTGTTACTTCCCTTTGACAGGATGTGGGTTGTGTTCATTAGGCACCAAAACATCAGAACCCAAGATCGACACAGGGAGGGACATGCACCAGTGTTTCCAGTGCCAAGCGTTTTCAAACATCGCTTGGCCCTTTGAGCATGGTTCTGACTCGATTGCGCAACCCCAGGGGGTGCTCACGAACCCCAACCTAAACGCGACTTGGGAAGATGAACCGGCTTTCCCAGTCACTCTCTATTAGAGGTAATTTCGGTCCAGGGAAGTGAAGGATTGTTGGCAATCTCCTCTAGTCTCTGACCGCATCGCTTCAGTCGCACGAGCCGGAATCCTACCCCCGCAGCCGTCCACTCCATCTACCGTCGCAATATTAGAAGCCAGGTCACTGCCAAGACAAATGCGGCAAGCACACCCAGGAATGGACTTCTTCTCAACGGTTCATGTCAGCAGGTTTGTAGTGGAGTTAGAGGGGTGAGGGGCAGTGAGGGTCTCACACGAGTAGGGTGGAATGAATGGCAACAGTGGAAAGAACAGATTCATGTGAGAACAGAGGATGGGGAGCGCGTGGGAGGATTGAGGGATGATGGATCCAAGATGTGTGAACATTGAGAGAGTCGTGAACCGCGATGAAAGGGTCTGGGAGTCGTACTGAGTTGTGCCATGAAGGCTTTGAGGGATATAATCATAATACTGGGGAGGGGAGGTCGAAGTTCACCCGTGACCTCATCAACATGGAAAAGATAGAAGAGCTAGTTCACTTCACCGCCAAGGTAGCAACCTCCCTTTTGCAGTGTTTTATGGCCAGTGTTATATTAATAGTTTAGAAAGGCCTAAATT
Organism: Esox lucius; assembly: GCF_011004845.1. NCBI lineage: Eukaryota > Metazoa > Chordata > Actinopteri > Esociformes > Esocidae > Esox > Esox lucius. The sequence goes on from NC_047577.1 coordinate 19,796,321, forward strand.
CAGGTCTAACATTACAAAAGTCGTTTGGTTGGATTTGGTTAACCTGAATTGAAATCAAATGTACTGTAAATCGATTACCTTCCATTCTTTCGCCAGCCTAAACACTCCCACCGTTGGTCAGAAGTGGATCGACCACATGTTGCAACAATTACATGATGTCATCATGGTACAATTTCCCACCATGTTTCTGTGTGGGAGGAAGTGATGTCACAGCCTCCAGATGGCACTGATACCATAAGAGATACCGTCTACTCCTTAATGGAGGAGGAGTTTAGTTTGCTAACTCCGGGGAGAAACTCATAAGTTTGCTAATGAGACATGTCGAGGAATTCGAAGATCAGGAACTCCATTTCCGTGACCCCCCCCACCCACACACACACACAAGTACACACACACACAATAGCACACACACACACACACCTCCAAAGAAAATTATCTTAATCGAGATTAAGTATGACTCACAAAACCTGGATCAAGTTCAAAAAGACCCCTGGATTTTGGAATTGTAATTAATCAAAAATCCTTTTGATGTTAATTCAGCATGAGGTAATTCATAATTAGCCTTTGAAGTTAACAGGTTTTTCTTCTTGTGAAAACATTGCGAAGAATTGCAGCAAGACCTAACAAGCACATACGCTGTTGGGGGCGGTAGGATCAGTTTGTAGGCCTACCTTGTAAACTATAGCCTGCATACATACATTGACTATTTATTGTCGTTTATTCCTTAATCAGAAATATTTTGTGTTTTTCAGCTGTTCCCAACTGAGTTTTCTTCCCTTTTATTTTAATGCAATTAATTAAGTAATGTGCCTGGGAAGTATTATTAGACATGCATTCAATATGTGCATCCAGTCAATTGACCAACAATCCGTTGCAATGGATTAAATAACAGAAACATGTATATTAGTATTTGCATGAAGTTCAAAGCACTTCCCCTCTAAGACTCCACAAAATAATCCATCACAAAAACTGAAGATGGCACCACAAACTCTCTTGTGTTCCCTTTTGTCTCCGTGCTTTTCAGAAGCATTTCTGTTTGCGTGTAGGAATTGCTTAAGCACTTAATCGGTGGGTTTTCAGAGGGGGTTGGAAAACGAAATCCAAGAGGGATGTTTAATGTGGATTATTATCGCAAAAATGTTTTTTTTGGTGGGGGGGGTGGGGAGCCCTCTAAAATCGATGCTTCTCCCCCCGGCACTCGGGAGAGGGGGGTGGATTTAACGCTGACTGATCTGAAGTGGCGCCCCGCTGTGAGAACCTGAGTGCTTTGACTCCACATAAAACCGCTCAATCACACAGCTCCGTGTTCTACTAAAAAGACCCTTATGAGATCATTATTAGAAGGATGAACAAACGGGCCCTAATGAGACGGACCACGAAGCGAAGCCGTTCGAACAGAAAGACACGAAGAAAAGAAAACCAGAGGAAATCGGAGATGCCTTTTGTTTGGGATGTGGATACAGGCCTGTGGAAATGTATGCACTCACTGCAGTAAGTCACTCTGGTTTAGAGCATTTGCTGAATGACCTAAATATAATGTAATGTTAATGGATGTGTATTACCGGTCTGGAGTCTAGTCCCAGACCGTAGGAGGCTAGCTGGTAGTTAAGCAGCTATAAGAGCCTATTTAGACTACATCAATTGTTGTGACAACACTTCAACTTAAATAGCATTTTACGTAATATGTAAATACTGTTTTCTATTCACACTTGCAACAGGATAATCTTGCTGGGATGAATGTACACTGTGCGCACGCTTGCTTTGACCAAACCCCTGAGACAGAAGGCTAATAAACTCATTGCCAGTTTTGTTCACCCGGTAACTAATATGGCTCTCTGTTGAACAAGTTCTGCTGGTGGTGATAACACTGGCGTAGCTATGGGGGGGTGCAGGGGCTGCTCTTTACAACAGCTTGCACCCCAGCCCGGCGTCGCCACGCTATGCCAGTAGGTGATATGTTTTTTTAGGTGACAGTGTGAGTTTTAGGTGATTGTGTTCATACATGGCGCCAGAAGGGCTTTAGAACCAGGCTTCCTAAAGTACATCACCGATCATTCCACTTCAACACGCTTTGAATGAGACATTGTCTTTAGAGCTCAGTAGTCGCAGAAAGTATGTGTTGTAAAAGTATCCCACATTACCCTAGGAGGTGACAATTGACAGTTTCAAATCACATACACATTTTTAGTTTTGTTCATTAAAAGGTAGCTATTGTAAGCAAATGGCAAGAAGTCTTTTTTTTTAAAACGTTTGTAGTGTAAAAACGCTCTATAATCAAGAAAGAGGGCACAGATGCGCATCCAAAAACTGAAGCAGTTCTCTTCCTCCGCAGCAGTACACTGCTCAAAAGAATTAAAGGAACACGTAATCATTACAGTATAACACCAAGCAGTGGCGAACCGTGACTATTGGAGCTAGGCCTCAGTAGCGGAAAAAGGTCTGACGTCATACATAGGTAGAGACCTTGGATGTTTACAGAGCTCGACTTGAGACCTTTCTTTTGCAGACCAGTGTAGGAGTCAAACGGTCCAAAGCCGCCCCTCGGCTGTGACTCAGAAGCAGCAAATGTAGACTACACAACAGTTGCGAATATCAATAGCAGGAACCACATTAGAAGAAAATGTGGTAGTGTCGTTTCAAAGCAACATTTGCCAAAAACAGTCACTCAAATAGTGGCGGAATAAATTCAATAACACAACTATTCACAGTGTTTCAAGACCACAGACTGTATATGCTGACAGCCGGGCCATTGCCGTCCTCACATACACTAGTTACACTCAAGTGGGCTCAAGCGTGAGAAAAAAGATAAAGCTCGCTATTGGCTCTGAATTAGTGATGTATACTGAGGCCCTCTAGAGGGCCTTGAGGCATCATACAATTGTCACACCTATTATAGGAAAATGTATGACTTGTTGATTTTAATTGTATTCCAAAATGCTGTTCTAATTTAAATTAATGGCAATAACGTTGGCTGGTGCCTTCTATTCAAAGCATGAGGACCTAGACAATGATAATTGAGCACAGCTAGATAATTTCTTTCAAGATACTACCAAAGAAAATGTTTCATCTGATATCCATTATTTTTCCAACGAAACTGTAAGAATTTCCAAAGAATTTCTATAGGAAGATCATTACAATCAATACAAAACAGTTGAAATCAATGAAAACAAAAAAGCAAAATATTAGATATGAATATATAGATATACAGTTCACAATGACCTCATGTGACAGATGTGAAAGAGTCTGGAGAAGCTGTGGTGAACGTTACGCTGCCTGCAACAGCATCAGGTATGACCGGTTTGGCGGCGGGTCAGTGATGGTCTGTGGAGGCATATGCTTGGAGGATGGCACAGACACCCACGTGCTGGCCAACGGTACCCTGTTAGGTACCGGCACGAAATCCTCAGACCCAGGACCATGGTGCAGGACGATGCCTCTTGTAGCCAGAGTGTGTAGGCTGTTCCTGGATGATGAAGGCATTGATGCCCTTGACTGGCCCTCACATTCCCCAGACCTGAATCCAATTTAGTACCTCTGGGACGTTATGTATCGGTGCATCTGACGCCGCCAAGTAGCACCACAGACTATCTAGGTGCTCACTTGCGCTCTGAGGTCTGGGAGGAGATCCCCCAGGACACCATCCGCCGTCTCATCAGGAGCATGCCCAGATGTTGTGGGGAGGGCATACAGGCACATGGGGGCCTTACTGAGTCACATTGTCGTGACTCAGTAGTGTGGCACAGCCTGTTGGAACAGCCTGTGATTTCAATTGTTTACTTAGATTTTTCGGTGTGAGTTTGAATCCAGTCCTGAATAGGTTGGTGATATTTGTTTCCATTGACAATTGTTACGTCACTTTGTTCTCAACAAATTACACAATGTGTAACTTCTGATGTGTGAATGAAGTTTTTTTTTAGCTGTGTTCTAAAGAGAGATATTTGTATTGTTCCTCTGGGGCCTACGGTTGGACTAGGGGTAAAGCATCTGACCGCTACTGAAATGGGTGATATGTCAGATCTTGGAGCCATCAAGGTGAAGAATCAGTCAAGTCCTTGAGCAGGACACTTAACCTCAATTGTTCTTGTAAGTGGATAAGAGCATCTGCTAAATGATTAAATTATCAGTGTAAATGGAATGTTGGTACAAGGGTGAAACATTTCACAGAAAGAAATCAAGGTATGTCAACACCACGTGTAATGTAGACCTGTTCTTCACGAGCGCTGTTGAGAACCGAGAACAGATGAGCTCCGATGGGTGGGAACCCATCAACCTTTGTTGAATCCCCATTCAACGGAGACAGATATGAAACAAAGAGCCCCACGACATGTTCATAACCTCACTCTTCTCCTAACTGTAAAACAAAAAAGCTAAGAAAAGGAAAGAAAGATGGACTCTTAAAAAAACTAAATGTTATGGAACTAGAAACTCTGTGGGAACTAAGAAACCAGAAACCCAAAAAAGGGTCATTCTGAGAGTTTCCTCCTGTTTACATACACACTGGAAAACAAAGTCACACTAATTACGCTATCCATCAAGATCAAAAGGTAACAATAAGCAGCCCATTTGCAGAGTGACACCACATGGTTCTGAGGCCCCGGCTCGTTTCCACAACATCAGTCTGCTTCTACACTTGGTTGGTGATACATTTCCTGTCACTCTATCTGACTTGGTGATTGACTTATTGGAGAACGCGTTTGAACAACAACTTTGATTTGGACCTTGTTTTGTTGGTTTCTGAGCTTCTTGACTTCAAGCCAAGGATGTGACTTTAATTAGCCTACATCTTTTGTTGAGCTGACATTTTTATAGGGGTTCTTTAATTATTTGATTACACTTGTAGCTTGGCAAATGTTTCTTCTAATTGGCAAGAAGACATGAAACAAATTCAACAATCCCTGATTGAGAACTGAAGCACTAAACGAGAGGTGTTATGTTTTCAGGTTCCGCAGCTGTCCTTCGTAACAGTCAACCATCAGGTCACTTGAGGCATCACTGTCAACATTGACTCATAATGTTGTGCAATCCACCACGTTCGTTCGATTCAGTCCACAATTCAGTTTCAATGTGACCACATGAAAAGAACATTGAGTGGTGCCCTAGGAGCTGCTGTATCACAGGTTTGCCAGGAGAAGAACTATGGCTTGTTTTCATTGCATGAACTGCCACACACACAGATTAGAAGCTTGAAACATTAAAGGGCTGACCACCTGTCTCAGTCCCCCTCTCTCTGGCCTACAAAGAGACCACTGGGAGATTCTCTTCCAACAAATATGTGCCACCTGCTTCCTTTAATGTCCAGCTACTTTTTTTTCAGTGACTTTTTTCCAACCACAATGGCTTACTTTGTGACCAGTGCCCAGTTTAGCAACGAAGCTACATACAAAAAAAAACACATCACAGTGTCGTGAATTTATCTCAGCTGCAAGTTGACACACAGCTTAAAATCTGGTGAGTGGACCTCTTCAGAAGTTTGTTTTCGTCATAGAACTCAAGAGAAGTGAGTAGGACAAGTGGGTTTACTCTTATAAGGGGATTTTGTGGTGATTGTTCTGTGAGAAAACATTTGTGAAATAAAACCATATGGTGTCTGTCTTTTCTCACTATTGCTGGAAAGGGAATTCATGTTGTTATGTTATTTTATTAACAACAACAACAAATGCCCAAAATGGTAGATCATGCTTCAAAGTTTATCATTAGATATTCTGGGCCTTGATACCAAAGCCTTTACAAACGCCTTTAATGAGGTACATTTAAAAAGGCAAAACATCAATTCTTGGAAGCAATAAAACATTCAAACTGTCTTAGACTACAATACAAACAACTTTGGAATGTTTTGGACATCATGTGTTGAGTACAATGATTTCCAAACACTGAATATAATATTTTCTTGTGCTAGCTGAAGCACTGATATTTGAAGAAAGCGTAGTTGTTTCATAGTTCAGACAAAAAAAAAACATGTCGGTTACACATTTAGGAAAGTGGCTCACTTCGTGAATCCATTGGCCTGGTGTTCAAATCGATCTGAAACTTCAAAGGGGGAAAAAAAAAAACATGTTGTGTGTCTCACAGTCATAAAAGCCAGGCCAAGGTCTTTGTCGTGGGAACTGTTTGGGAGTGGAGAGCCTTGGCGCTGGTTGTCAGGGGGCAGCTCAGGGACACGTAGCATGACTTCAGACCTGGACTGTCATGTAGCAGCCTAACCTACTGCCCTATGAAGTCTTCCACAGAACCAGAAGAAGAAAACAGAAAAAGTCCTACTCGTTTTAGAGGATGATCTCTTCCCTCTCTTTCCCCCTCTCTATCTCTGCTCAAGGCGAGCTCTTTCATCTTTTGTTCCCACCAAAACAGTCATCCGTGACACTTAGGAGTCCATTTAACTTGAATGGAATAATAAAGACCATGAGTCGGACTGATCCGTTCGGTATAACTACATTACAGTAATGATGAGCAACACAGATTATTTGAGACACCCTACAGGTCAGTGCAAGAGGCTTTGATGGGACTTTATCGAATTGAACACAGCAAATCGCTAGGGGGAGAGAGAGAGAAAGAGGGAGACAGACTGACAGACAGTCTTACGCCAAGTCATGCTCAGTGTTAGATTAACAGCACAAGTCAAACATTCTGAGAATGACATCAAAGGCGACTTTCAACAGTGGGATTTTTCCACTCAGGGAAAAAAGTAATCGCAATCTGTCATCGCACAAACCTTGGCCACGGATATATTTTCTTCTCAGCTTTTTACAGTAAAAAAGGTTTATTTAATTTCTCCTGTTCTAAATGTCATGTAGGTTAACATCATTTGACCAGGCATAATGAATCTGAAAAAATAAAACATTATTCCTCTTTCGACTGCATGCCACATTCTCAAGAGCCGCATATGAACCTGGATCAGATCATCAAAGGTGGCACTTTTTCCCATGCTAGTTCTGTGGTCCTGCTATTACATATAAGGAAGATCATTTTAAAGAGATCAAAGGCATGCTTGGTGTCTAGTTGTAAATTGGTGCCTCTATTTCATCTAAGGCCAACCGTCTGGAGTCAAAAGGCAGCAGGCTACTGTAACTGAACACTTACAGGTAATAGAGCTAGGCTTCCCTGTAAACACCTTCATTTGAAATATGTAATTTGAGAACTCGACAAAATGGTTGTCGTCTTTTCTCCAGTTACTTCCCGGCCGTGCTTGGCTGTACTTCCAACCGCCACCAACGATACCACCTGTCCTTTCAATGTGAAGTAAACAATGAAAATGCACTTCAAAGGCTATCCACTTGGCACTTGTTTCTCCTCAGAGCCCAAACTGTTTATCTTAAAGGCATATATCAGGCCACCTCAGGGCATTGTTTGCTAGTAAGCTGTTTCCGTCTCTCTAGCTTGTGTATGTCAGGCCTCTGTCAGCCTAGACCACAACTCTCTCAACAATCGATGGCAAGTTCCCGCAGCTGCCAAACATTACAGAAGATTAATCATCATCTAGGCCCCCTGCACATGCTCGATAGAGAAGCAAAGACATGGTGGCAGGAAAGCCCTTTTGGCACCAGTGAGTCAGGGGCCTGTCCTTCACTTTGTTCATTGTAATGCAGCTCTGAATACATCCAAGTCTACATTTCGTTGCGGCATATTCTATTGATTTTGTTGAAACCCGAAACATTAACTTTAAGAAAAATCTATTAACCACCAAAAGGAGGAAAAATTAATGCATCCAGATTTTAAAAAGGGAAGCACTAATACAATAAAAATCAAGTCCCTCTCGAACTGCCCAGATGCATTATCAACTCAAGCCTGATGATGGGAAAAAGGTCTCTCCACGCCAGCTAGATTTGGACCAGATGGAAGTAAAGCAGGTCTCTCTTTCCTTCCCTCTCTCTCTCTTTCTTTAGATTAATATGTGTAAGAAAGAGAGCTTTCACATGTGAGGTGGGCAAGTGTGAATCTAAAGTGTCAGTTCTCATGTCGTAACAATAGCAAAGGTAATCTCATAATGCCACCCCATTACTGTACTCTATTAAGATATGACCAAGCGAGTGCAGAGCCTTTGGTTTAGCTGTAACTCTATTCACTTAAAAACATTTCCCCACTGTAGACTGGGATTCAGTTACCCCCTCCAAATCCTCAACCTGTGCGATTAATTTCATTGTATCCAATTTTTAATGGTCTCAATTAAGTGTGCAATTATTAGCCTGAAATGTATCTGAAAATAAATACAAAATAACACACAAAAAAACATGTGACATAATCTGGAAAACCTTTATAAGGGGTCATTTGGAACATAACCAGACATCAACTTCTGTGAAACTTCAACTCAAGTGCAAATCCATTTGGAAAGAAAATGGTTGTGGTTATAGGTGAAACGTCATCATCTCAGCTATTAGATATCCTGCTGTCTGATATCAAATGCCATGCCAATATAACCCAGCCCTGTTCTGCTTGTGCTCCAGAGCGATTCTGTAAATATTATATACGGCTTTGGCAACATTAGCAATGTATCTGGTGACTTCAGAATGCTAACCAGATGTCGTTTGAAGTCTGCTGATCCCACTATGTAGCTGACAACAAATAACACACACTTTTAGTACATGGTAAACATTTGATGCTTTCGCATTTTTTCCGTTAATCTTTTTAAGTTTGTCCTCGGCAGGGGGAGAACTATTGTGCTCTCTCACTGTGTTTCTCTCCCTCTGTCTCTCTCTCCCTCTGTCTCTCTCACCCTCTGTCTCTCTCTCCTTCTGTCTCTCTCTCCCTCTGTCTCTCTCTCCCTCTGTGTCTCTCTCCCTCTGTCTCTCTCTCCTCTCCATCTCTCTCTCCGTCTCTCCTGTCTGAATCTCTCCCTCTCTTACTTTCTACTTCTCTAATCCCAGACGGAAGGGACTTGCTTGGTTACCACTTGAAAAGTTGGATTCTGAAATAGCCAGAACCACATCTGAGAGAAAGACAGAGAATTAACAAGACACCACCGATTCAGGGCAAAAAGACAGAGGAAAAAAAACAACATATTGTTCAATATGGAGACCCAGAAGTATAATCCTGTAACATAAGTCATCCGGAGGCAATGAAACAGACTCCAAAGCAACTTTGTGAAGGCGGCCAGAGACGGAAAATAAAAACAGTGTTGTTAGACAACATATTTGTCCGCCGTCTCGCAACTAGGACTTGTTTGGTGTTGATGGCTTCTGAGGGAGAAAAAAAAGATGACACGATGGCTGCCTCTACTGCTTTGAGGCCCATGGATATGTGTGTGTGTGTGTGTGTGTGTTTGCATGTGTGTGTGCGCAACTGCTCTTGATCCTGTGTGTGTGTGTGTGTGTTTGCGCGTGTGACCATCATTAACAGAGGCCGGATAGTGGCCGGCGTCATTGCCTTTCAAAGGGTGACTAAACCCCGGCCGTCTCTTTCATGTGGGTGACGACGTGACCTTGCTTGATCTACGGAGAATGGCAGCCAGGCACCCCGGTCCGGTTAGAGGCAGCCGTTGGAAAACAATTCCAGGGCCCGGTGCCATCCATCCCTCCACCCATCCCTCCATCCCTCCATCCCAGCTGCATCCTCTCAACAAAGCCAGGATTGAAGTGGATTCATTTATTTATTCCGCTTTCATAAGGCTGACTTGAAAGACCCGACTGTGGGGTTTTTATGCATTGTAACTTGGTTACCTAAAGAAGCCTTAAGGAAGACACTCCCAGAGATCAAAGCGTCGTGGAGACACAAAGTGGGGCCCATTTTAAAGTGTGACACACAATGTCATGTCTACTGGTAGCTCAGTAATCCTCTCAGCCGGGATTATTCAGTCATGGCGGAGCGAAAATCACCACGGACACAATTCAAATAGCACACTCCTTCCTATGTATAGCATTCATTTTGACTCGGTGGGCCCTGGGGAAAATAGTGCACTATCAAGGGAATAGGGCGCCACATTGGGTCATGACGCCAAACCATTGGCACACGCTACAAGTTTCAGCTTCACCTTCAAAGCTACAGCACATCTGTAAGCCCCATACAATGACAAAGCATCTACCCCTTTGCTTGAAGTGCCCCGGTCGTCCGTCTTGCTCGAGACGGAGGATGGTAAAGCCTCACGTCTTCGGCCGATTCAGAGGTGAGATTAGCCCCGCCAGCAGAGGCTCGGTATAGTGGAGGTGTGGGTAGGAGAGAAAGATAGAGGGAGGCGGGGGCTGGAACCAAATCAGCGTATGAAGGTATGTCCACCATTGGCTGAAGATTTTTCCGAGGCCTGAGATAAGAGGCGTGGAACCGGTTTGGGAGAGGAAGATGTTGAACCATTAAGTGTACATAAGTCTCACCCAGACAACAGGACGGATGTTATCAAAAATCTATCCTGGACTTTCTCTCTCCCTGTTCCCCCTATGGAATACGCCTTTGATTCGAGAATCATGCCGGTTTCAGTAAGCTGAGCGGCTCCAAGGCACCAAGGCCGAATCTACTATCAGTATTTGATTCTCTGATTCCTAAATGTCTCCATGTCTCCACTGGCCTTATGGGTGTCGTGAAGCAGCTAGCCTGGATTTGACCCATCGACTGTTAAGCTCCCGAACCCATTGCTTGAGACTGTTCGCTAGCTGCACGTCTGTAAGAGCATACATTGCTTTTGATGCGGCGATGATAGTATTTGAGGAAGACCTAGGTTGGCATGCAAAATTTATTTAGTCACCTCAGGTAGTAGAGTGGCTGTTGCGCTCTCTCACGTACGGGGCGAATATTAGTGTTCAAATGGTGGCGAAAGTGCGATTGGGAAAACCTCAGAATGTACTTTCGAGGAACTTATTCTGGTGACACAGCTGCCATTAATTAACCACAAAATGATCTTGCTCTTATTCATAATGATCTCATTATACAAACGTCTGGGACCATACAAATGCTGTTATGTTCTCCAACAATTTGGCACATGTGCTAAGGGACATGAGTCATGCTAACCCACACATTACCTAAGACACCATCTTGATGATTTTTACGTAAGTTTGGGTGAGTAATCCGTCTTGTCACTGAGATCCAATTGGTCCAGGGGCACTTCGCAGGGGACAACTGTCACATTTTTTTTCCTGTACAAATACTATTGTTGAATTAAATCAAGCTGCAAATTCAAATCGAGGAATGTGCTCACGTCTCCTTTAAAACCTCTTCAACCAAACACCTGGGCAAAGTTCAGTGTGACAAAACAGTGTGTAGCACTGAATTCAATGGAAACATTACTGTACCAAACAACCATTTCAAAAACACTGCGATCATGGCGGCCTACAGTGCAGTTCCACATGGCGCGTTGTGTGAGTGGTCCCGTTTTGGTCTCACCCATATGGATCTGACCACACCCACCAAGTAGGAGTAAATGTACCTCAAAGTCTGTTTAAGAACGGTGGTCATCATTCAGTACAAGTGTCAAACAACGTGGAGTTCACATTAAGTCAACCAGCTATTTGTCCGCTTCCCAAATTGGCCTAGCACACCATCTACTGGCCATGTGCTGTATTAGGAAGAAAATAAAATTCTAATTCGCAATAAATTCGCAATAAACATTCTAGCTTCTGCATTAGCTCAAATAACTCTGAGCAAATTATTTGAAGTTGCAGAGCAGAACTGCTAATGATTCTAATTATAGTGAGATTCTGGATACTGTGTGTTCCCAAGTATGAAACAACCAGCGAGTCATGAAACAACAACCACTCTCCTTAGGACACACTCATTGCAATACACTTTTGCTATGGAAGAGAATCCTTTGAAAGCCTTGGTTTTTATTAAAAGTAGAGGGTTACTGAAATAGAGGAGAGGGAGGGATGAAAAGAGAGAGAGCGCTAACGAGACCAAATTGAATGAGAGAGTGGGGAATAGAGAGAGAGAGAGAGAAAGACAAGAATCATTTGGAGTAAGAAAACACATTTCAAAGAGTTTCCAAACAGCCTCCATGTGAAATCGGAACTAATAAAGTGTGTCTCCTCTAAACAATAAATAATGCATCAAGAGGAAACAACATGAAACACAGAGACTTGTTTCATCCTCAAAATGAGGGAGGAAAGGATTTAACGGATGTCAGTGCGTTGCATTCATGTCACACAGCAGCCCTCTTACCAGGCGAGGCCTCATTTTAAGTCAATACAACAATACTGAAGGACCCTCCCTGCAACGTTGCCTACATTTTGTCTAGATTTGAATATTGGATAAAATGTGTGTGACAATGTTTAGCATTCGCTATACTGCCCTTCAAAGGCAAAACACAGTCACTTTCACATAATTGGCGAAAATGTAATGTTACGATTCAAATCAGGGATTACAGTGTCTTTTAAATTGTGTGACAAAAACAAATCTGGTTAATAATGTTCTTTATTTTTTTTATTTCTTTTAATGAGTGTGAAATTAGCAGGGGGTATAAACTCCATGTAAAATCCAACATAAACTGCAACTACTGTTATTCTTACTAACAGATCAAATGTTGTTTACTTTTACAGTTTTGTTATTTAGCTGAATCTCTTATCCAGAGAAACTTACATACATTATTGATTTAGTACCTATAATACTCGACAATGTTTTCTGCTGGACCGTGTAAGCGGAGCCGGCCAAGAAGGGCGAATGTCTCATACTGAGAGAGTGAGTGACTCTTTGTTATAGTGTAGTGGTTAGAGATGCAGACTTTCATGAGGACGACCTGTGTTTGATCCATGCCCCTGACCGAACAAAGTATGCATTATGATCTGTTCAGGATAGAAAAAAACCTTGCTGGCTTAGGGATTTTGGCCCACACCTCCATAGGGAGCCACTCCTTAGTTGCCCTGGCTGTGTGTTTCGGGTTGTTGTCATGCTGGAAGACCCATCCACGAACCATCTTCAATGCTCTTACTGAGGGAAGGAGGTTTTTGGCCAAGATTTCGTGATACATGGCCCCATCCATCCTCCCCTCAATACGTTGCAATTGTCCTGTCCACTGTGTAGAAAAGCATCCCCAAAGAATGATGTTTCCACCTCCATGCTTCACGGTTGGGATGGTTTCTTGGGGTTGTACTCATTCTTCTTCTTCCTCCAAACACGGCGAGTGGAGTTTAGACCAAAAAGCTCTATTTTTGTCGCATCAGACCACGTGACCTTCTCCCATTCCTCCTGTGGATCATCCAGATGGTCATTGGCAAACTTCAGACGGGCCTGGACATGTGCTGGCTTGAGCAGGGGGACCTTGTGTGCGCTGCACGATTTTAATCCATGACGGCATAGTGTGTTATTAATGGTTTTCTTTGAGACTGTGGTCCCAGCTCTCTTCAGGTCATTGACCAGGTCCTGCCGTGTAGTTCTGGGCTGATCCCTCACCTTCCTCATGATCATTGATGCCCCACAAGGTGAGATCTTGCATGGAGCCCCAGACCAAGGGAGACTGACTGTCATCTTGAACTTCTTCCATTTTCTAATAATTGCGCCAACAGTTGTTGCCTTCTCACCAAGCTGCTTGCCTATTGTCCTGTAGCCCATCCCAGCCTTGTGCAGGTCTACAATTTTATCCCTGATGTCCTTACATAGCTCTCTGGTCTTGGCCATCGTGGAGAGGTTGGAGTCTGTTTAATTGAGTGTGTGGACAGGTGTCTTTTATACAGGTAACGAGTTCAAACAGGTGCAGTTAATACAGGTAATGAGTGGAGAACAGGAGGACTTCTTAAAGAAAAACTAACAGGTCTGTGAGAGCCGGAATTCTTACTGGTTGGTAGGTGATCAAATACTTACGTCATGCAATAAAAAAAAAATGCAAATGAATTATTTAAAAATCATACAATGTGATTTTCTGGATTCCGTCTCTCACAGTTGAAGTGTACCTATGAAAAAAATGACAGACCTCTACATGCTTTGTAAGTAGGAAAACCTGCAAAATCGGCAGTGTATCAAATATTTGTGTCCTTTGTTTGAAGAAGACTTACTTGATTGTAAGGTTTGCAATCATATACTTTCCACCTCCAAGAGGAGAAGAACTCCTCAATTGGATTCCTTCGGTTTTAATTTGCCTTCAAAATAAAAGTCTGCAATGGGTTGTGTGTATTGTTTATATTTTCAAAGAAAAAACTATTTCGGGTAAAATGTAAATTAAACAAATTACTATTTAAATAATGTATTATATAAGGTAAAGAATATTATAAGGTGGAGCACATTGGGAGACAGTTAGAGCTTAAGTAAGTTAACGTAGAGAACCACAACATGTTTAGGGGACAAAACTTTAGTTTATTTATTGAAAAAAATCATACCTAGTGCAGCTTTGAGTTTTTGGTATCAGTACTTGGTATTGTCAAGTACCCAAATATAAGTACTTGTACTTCTATTCGGTCTGAAAAAAAGTGATATCGGTGCATCCCTAGTGAATATTGTGGAATAGTGTATTGTCCTGTATTATTCTTTGCTGAATTTCTTTGAGGCGGAGGGTGTTGTTCTGGACCACCGTGTCAACAATGGCATGCTCTTGTTCGTCCACCTGAATGTTCTCGAACTTCAGTTCTGAATAATGTTTGGACAAGCAGGAACATTTAGAGTACAAAACCAGAACTAGGTAAAACAAGGCTACATAGACTCTCACTGTAGAAGTACAATGGTATAGTTACTTACCGTTTTTACCACTGAAATGTGTGGATAATTGAAGCCACTGTGGATCCGTTCATGTTGGGCTGAACTCTCTGCCCAGCTTCTCTCAAGGAGACACCATCGTTTAAGACAATGGTGGCTCTGATTTCATTTTACCGTATCCTTCTACCTGTCCTCCCTCCTCTCACACCTTGCCCCCCCCCTTCCTCTCTGTCCATGTCTTCTTATATTGTCTTCTCTTCCTCTTTCCACTCTACCAATGCCCTCCAATCTACCCATCTCTTCTCCCTCTACTCCTCCCTCGTCTCCTCGTCCTACATCCTCAACTCTTCTTGCTCCATGTCCTCTTCCTATACCCGCTACTCCTTTCCTGTCATCTCATTCTACCTCTTCAACTGTTCCTCTCCTTCTGCCCTGGCCACCACCTCTCACTCTTACTGTAAACCTCTTCATTTTCCGCATCTCATTCTTCTTCTTCACTGTTTTTCTTTTCCCCTTTTCTGGTTGTTGTAGTTAAGACAGACGTGTAAACAATTAGGAAATGTGCACTTCTTGTGTTGTGTGTATTATTTACTCATCAGATATCAATTTGGGCCTGATTGGAAACAAGCCATTTGCAACTGAGAATTTAACAAATACACACATGTTTGTGATTTTTGTAAAGATTAGTTTTTTCCTGATGTGTTAAAGTTTTGGTTGGCTATTTGAACTACATTGAAAACATTTGAGAATTTTGTGCACAGTGTTTTGAGAAGATTATGCATGTGATTTGTAACTTATATTAAATTAAGGAAAATCTACAATCTGTTTAGGACAATTACAAAGATCCCTCTGTTTGGAGAAATGTGTCAAATCGATTGAGAAAAACTGTAAGTGACCATGATAATATGAGAGCCAAGTTGGAAATCAAGCCAGGACACCAAGGTCAGCGCGTCTACTCTTACAAATACTCTCTCCAGTATCATTAGTGACCACATAGAGTCCCAATCAAAAAGATGACACCCTGTACAGGGCAATGTCCCCTTCACCACACTGGGATTTGATAGTCAGACCATAGGAAAAGGTGACACCTGCTGACCCTCCAACACCATTTCTGGAAGCATGCAGTCTCCAATTCAGAGACTGACACTACTTGGCTTCAGAAGCAACGACACGAATAGTTGTCATGGTTGATATACATGAAGACAGTGACATATTAAGAGGCATGTGCTCCAGAGGTCCTTGTCACAACCACTGTCGTGGATGTTCTTATGATACCTGGCTTTGAATCTGACCTTATGCTCATTCAACAAAAGTGATCTCTGTTGTTCACCACTTTCCTGTCCAATAAAGCACCTACAATAAATCAGTACATTATCACCTACAATATATACGTCTTGCTAGCAAGTTCACTGTTGGTGCTGGTACAGCATTCTGTCCTTTCAGGGCAAAACAACTAGTCAACATAACCTTCAGATACCGTAAAACAGTGTTCTGACAAATGTTTTCAGCTTTGTGGTTCTTCCTGAAGCAATGAAGAAAGGTGCTATTTTAGTTAATCTCTTTCCTGCATTTTGGATGGAATGGTCGTCAATCTCAACTATTCCGACGACAGCAATCTACCCCCTCTTCTCCCGTCTTCACCCCTTCCTCCATTCAATAACGACTAAAAACCTCTGCGTTCCTCCCTACAGTCGGTGTCTGTGGTTCTTTCATGTCCTGCCTTGCTGTCCCACTGGGGATAGCAGAGCCAGTTCTCATGACTCAGTACAATCAACTGACCGCCCACTGCGAGGAGGGAAAATAGTACAGGCCACCAGCTGACGGCCAAAGACAGAGGATCAAACCAACCGCATAGTGGGGGTGGGAGGGGGGGACGGGACAAGAGTAGCAAAAAGGTTTCCTCTGGTAATCTCTGTTAAATTAGAATAGACATGCGAAGCGGTTTGGATCTCTGGAATGGGTTAGGATTGCACTGTGGCTGGCTGGCAGTTCAATGTATGGTTATCATATTAGTCACTAGATTGGACAGTTGAGTTCTGTTTTGTATAAAAATATTATTTTGGGAGTTGGTTTGGCCTTCTATGTGTTGTGTGTTGACAGTGTGAGACTGTGGTGTACCATCGAGTTTGGTATGCGTGTGCGCGCACATTTGTTTCTTTGTCATACGCTGACTGCATTAATGCTACAATACTGACATCTTGTGTCATCATTTGGTAATCGAGCTTGTGCTCCACAACTTACCGGAATGCTTTTGGAGCTTGCTACGTACGATCCATTAAAAAATAATAATAATAATGAGAGAGAGAATTTATTTTGTATTTTTTATTTGTTTTAGTCATGTTTATGCATCAATCAGCAGTTGGCTATCTCAGGCGGCGGAGAAGTAGAGTTGAATTCTTTCACAAAAACATTTGTTTCTATACGGGAAAACACACACATGATTAAACCCTAATAGTAATGTGTTTAATACAGAAAAGAGAAATATAAATAAATACATTATTAACAGATTAGTCTCACCTTCCAAACATTTGGGGAATTTGACTTTTCCATCAATGCACTGAGTTGACACTGCATAGCCACACATCTTTTCCATGTTAATACAGCGAAAAGTGATTACTTCTTCATGGAGGGTTTTGCTGGGCCAATGATTTCTCATGTAGTATCCTTTGGGAAGTTCATTCGTGCATGGAGCTGTGGGATAAAGAGGGAAATTATAATAAATTGGAATTAATTAACTTTCGATGCAGATTATTATTAAAGTGAGCAATGGATAATCTAAGGAATCATAGTTAGAGAGAAATCCATTTGACTCTTACCTCATTGAATATTTGAATAACTGTTATCCTTTGTTAGTTAAGAAAAACACATTTAGAACACAATCTCTTCTGTAAGAGACATTATAGATGTCTTTAAAAATTATCTTAATCTTCATCCTATCTGTAGCAAACCATCAGATTTAAAAAAAATCTATAATTCCATTTTTTTAAAGATTTCTTTGCCTACATGAGTATATGAATTAAAGTGTGTTAAATAATCATTGACAGTTTCTGAGCCATTCACACACATCAGTGTGGTCTTCCTTGGGGTTGCATTGCTATATCTACATACATCCCTTCAACCCACCTCTAAGGTAACCAAAATAGTAGAACCTAACCTGGGTTCTAAATACAACACGCAGTGTTCCCAGCATTAGCACTTGCATGTGTTATGTCCAAGAAATTTGCAAAGAGCCAGTTGTTGGTTTGGGAGGATGTCAGTGATCCCAGCACGTTTTCATCCGACCAATGGTGGGCCTGATTTTGGTAAACCTTCTGATATTACATTTTGTTTGAGAACCCCATAGGTGAGAAGGTTGGCAGGAGCTCTACAACTACAGTTGGAACTTCAACTAGGAAGCTGTTGCTGAACCTAGAACATATTCTTTCCTCTCGCCTATATTTGCTGAGGAACCTTCACAGAGTTTGACCAAGTTCCTTTTAAGCCTCGACAATGGGTTAAAGTTTGCACCAGAACAATTAGACAAGGTCTTCCAATCTTTTTTTCATGCTCCAGACCATGGTTTGCATTACCTCCAAAAAGTGTGTGTAGAAAAAGTGTGTAAAATTCATTTTAACATTTGGACACAATTACAATCTGAGTGAGTATAAAATGTAATATTGAAGATCGTGTCTCTAGTGCATATCATCCAGAGTCTTGAGGAGCTCATGAGAGATTTCATTAGAATTGTAATCTATCTTGAAAATGAACAAGACTGGGATGAAAGATGGGAAGTTGTTCAGGAGTCTCTCGAATTAGTTAATGTCTGGAGAGAGGTCCTTAAGCATGCTGAGAGACTGTTGCAGGACAACCCCTCAAAAAACGTCAGTGAAAACATGTAGGAGGCACAAACGAGAATGAACGTTTGGTATCATCGTAAAATGTGATAAATCAGAAATCAATGTCTTACCCCTGCAAGCCGGATTCTGGGACCAATCCCCTGTTTTTTGACATTCAACTTCCACAGGCCCATCCAGAACATAGTTTACATTACATCCATATCTGACAGTGTCCATGTAACCATACTCCCTTTTCACTATAGTAGTAATGTAACCGTTGCTGATGTTTTTTGGAGGTGGACAGGTCACCACTGGAAACAGAGGTCAGGAACAGTTCAGTGTGTTGTTTATTATCTCCTATCACTAGTTCACAATCGTCATCATTCTCATGAGACATAGCAAAGAGGAGTAGTCTATCTAATTGTCTTACTACATTTGTGCAAAAAGTAGCAAATACCTACATTTACATTCTGGTGGCTCAGTCCATTTTCCATTAGCACTGCACATTCCCCTCTCATTACCTATGAGGGCAAGTGGAGGCAGGCACTGATAGGACACCCCGAAACCAAACACAACCGTGTTTCCATAGAACAGGCTGTCATAGACAATTTTTCCATATGCAGGTATTGGAGGCAGACCACAGGTCAGTGCTAGCAGGGGGGAGATGTATTAACATGAATGTACACGAATAAAATACATGTCTTGGAAATAGTATCGTAAACATATGGTACGACATCATGGATATTATAGTCATTATTAAAATCTAAAGGAATAGCCATTTACAATGTGCATGTACTGTAGATTTCTAATGTAGCATTATCAACGCGAAATCTTTGAATCATTCTCAATGAATCAACCAACACTAGCAAAGTAATCTATTTGCTATAAGGCAGACACTTACGTAAACACTTTGGGGGTGGCTCGGTCCATTCTCCATCAGCCAAACACTCAATGGTACTGGCTCCTTGTAGGGTGTACCTGTAGGCAATCACATTACTGTACTTGTCAAAACATATAAAGTACGCTCTGTATTGTGTTTTATGAACAGAACTGTACAACTTATCATCTGTTCGATATGACATTACTGATTTTCCGAAGGTTAACCAGCAGTCAGTGAGAGAATCTCCCTGTCTCAGTGAATGTGTGCTTCAAGAGGTTCAGTGTGTTTTTCCCCATGCTAATCGTTAACACAGGGACTACTCAGGGCTGTTTCCTCAGCCCCCTCCCTTACCCATGATTGTGTTGACTGACTCGTTCTGATCACCAGAAACATGACAGCGTACTGGGAGGAGCCCTTGTTCCAGCAGAGACTGAAAACAGCCCCTAACTTCAGGCAATAAGACTATTGAACAACCAGCCAGCAACCTGTACTGTAATCTGCTATGCAGCTGAAGATGTATTATAGCACATAGTTCAGCCCACACATTCCAAGCCAAGGAAAACACACACTTACACACACACACATTTGTTTATATCAATACAGTTTGTAAATTGCATTTCTTATACCCCGCATGGCAGGTGAAGTTGATAGTACTCTGGTACACAATGTCGACAAACTCCATTTCTCCATGGTCCCGGATTTTTCTGGGAAAGAACAAGTCTTTGCGTGTCAGAAATGGAAAAGAATGAATCAATTTCGTTATTACAATGCGTCCATGCTGATGATACAATTCCATATGAGGGTCAACTAATAATAAAAGTCATCCACAGAGCATAGAACAACAAGTATTTAGACAGTGACACGTTTCTTCTTCCTTTCAACATTCTAGCCCTTTAGAAATTTGAAATGTACAATGACTATGGAGTTAGACTGTATTTTCATCAATATCGGATGAACCGTTAGTCTGTTTTACACACAAAAGTGTTTGAGGCCTTTCTGCCTTCAACAAACGATAAGCTCAACTGGATTCAAGACGGGTGATTGATTTAGTCGGTCAAAAACGCTCCGTTTTGGGGACTTGTTTTAAGTAAAATATGTAAGTACAGTGAGACTCCTACATTTGAGGACATAAAGTATTGATCAACAACTATTCTCCAATCACTGTAGCGCACATTATGCAAGAACATCAACTAGCCGGAGTGATTAGCCGAAATTTACAAGTGAAAAGTAAATAAGCCCTCTCAATACTTTCATCTGGTTGTCAAGTTTCCCTAGCAACATTACCTGGTCGCATACAATACAACAAAATAAACTTGTCTGTCTGAAATACAGCTGTGCCCATTTAATCAATGACAATTAATTTGATTGACATGAGAAAAATGACAACTTTGGATAACATTAAATATGTTCAGTATAAGCTAGATAGTGATAAAATCTTCTACATAAATAGTTAACGATTTTAAACAGAAATCTTAGTCTCTAAGATTAGTCCCTAATAGCTGAAAGCAGCTATTTATGTACAAAACGAAGACCTTTTTACTACCAAGTAAATTAAATAAAAAACTTCAACTGCAACAATCCATTCTGTCAAGCCTTACTCTGTCATGGAATGTTTAGTCAAATATAGATTTTTTTTAAAACCTAATATAAACTTGCTGTTTAAATATTGCTATATTTGATCTATTTTACATGAACTCCCAGAATTTGAAAGGAGTTTGTTCCGGATCTGTCTGACTTTTTTGTACATTTTTGTTAGTATGATTTGGTCATCCACTGTAGCGATCTTCCTTGGCCCACATGGGAGTGCAAACTTTTTGGCTCAGGGGCCACGTCAGGCCACATTTCTTTTGTAATTTGTTAATGAAAGATTATTTGCAGGCCAGAAAATCGCACAGGTCCATTATAATGTATAATTATTCTGCATTGCAAACAAACACAGCTGTTGTGAAGTTGTGAAGCTATCATAAGAATATTTCTAATCCAGTAGGAATGAAAATACCCTCATATTAAACCTGTCTCCACTTTATCACCATTGTCAATGTAATTTCAAATCCGAAGTGCTGAAGTACAGTACAAATAAATTAAGTGACTCAGTCCAAATACAGTGGGGAGAAGAATTATTTGATACACTGCCGATTTTGCAGGTTTCCTACTTACAAAGCATGTAGAGGTCGGTCATTTTTATCATTGGTACACTGAGAGACGGAATCTAAAACAAAAATCCAGAAAATCCACATTGTATGATTTTTAAATAATTAATTTGCATTTTATTGCATTACATAAGTACAAACCCGATTCCAAAAAAGTTGGGACACTGTACAATTGTGAATTAAAACAGAATGCAATGATGTGGAAATTTCAAATTTCAATATTTTATTCTGAATACAACATAGATGACAGATCAAATGTTTAAACTGAGAAAATGTATCACTTTAAGGGAAAAATAAGTTTATTTAAAAAAATCTCAAAAAAGTTGGGACAAGGCCATGTTTACTACTATGTGGCATCCCCTCTTCTTTTTATAACAGACTGCAAACGTCTGGGGACTGAGGAGACAAGTTGCTCAAGTTTATCAATAGGAATGTTGTCCCATTCTTGTCTAATACAGGCTTCTAGTTGCTCAACTGTCTTAGGTCTTCTTTGTCGCACCTTCCTCTTTATGATGCGCCAAATGTTTTCTATGGGTGAAAGATCTGGACTGCAGGCTGGCCATTTCAGTACCCGGATCCTTCTTCTATGCAGCCATGATATTGTAATTGATGCAGTATTTGGTCTGGCATTGTCATGATGGAAAATGCAAGGTCTTCCCTGAAAGAGACGACGTCTGGATGGGAGCATATGTTGTTCTAGAACTTGAATATAACTTTCAGCATTGATGGTGCCTTTCCAGATGTGTAGGCTGCCCAGGCCACACGCACTCATGCAACCCCATACCATTAGAGATGCAGGCTTCTGAACTGAGCGTTGATAACAACTTGGGTTGTCATTGTCCTCTTTAGTCCGGATGACATGGCGTCCTAGTTTTCCAAAATTAACTTCAAATTTGGATTCGTCTGACCACAGAACACTTTTCCACTTTGCCACAGTCCATTTAAAATTTTCCTTGGCCCAGAGAAAAGGCCTGCGCTTCTGGATCCTGTTTAGATACGGCTTCTTTTTTGACCTATAGAGTTTTAGCCGGCCACGGCGAATGGCATGGTGGATTGTGTTCACCGACAATGTTTTCTGGAAGTATTCCTGAGCCCATGTTGTGATTTCCATTACAGTATCATTCCTGTATGTGATGCAGTGCTGTCTGTGGGCCCGAAGATCACAGGCATCCAGTATGGTTTTCCAGCCTTGACCCTCATGCACAGAGATTGTTCCAGATTCTCTGAATCTTTGGATGATATTATGCACTGTAGATGATGATAACTTCAAACTCTTAGCAATTTTTCTCTGAGAAACTCCTTTCTGATATTGCTCCACTATTTTTCGCCGCAGCATTGGGGGAATTGGTGATCCTCTGCCCATCTTGACTTCTGAGAGACACTGCCACTCTGAGAGGTTCTTTTTATAATGAGTTGCAAATTGGTCCTCCAGCTGTTCCTTATCTGTATATTTAACTTTTCTGGCCTCTTATTGCTACCTGTCCCAACTTTTTTGGAATGTTTAGCTCTCATGAAATCCAAAATGAGCCAATATATTCACTTTCAACATTCGATATGTTATCTATATTCTATTGTGAATTAAATATAAGTTTATGAGATTTGTAAATTATTCCATTCCTTTTTTACTCACGATTTGTACAGTGTCCCAACTTTTTTGGAATCGGGTTTGTATTTGATCACCTACCAACCAGTAAGACTTCTGGACCTCACAGACCTGTTAGTTTTTCTTTAAGAAGCCCTCCTGTTCTCCACTCATTACCTGTATTAACTGCACCTGTATGAACTCGTTACCTGTATAAAAGACACCTGTCCACACACTCAATCAAACAGACTCCAACCTCTCCACAATGGCCAAGAACAGAGAGCTGTGTAAGGACATCAGGGATACAATTGTAGACCTGCACAAGGCTGGGATGGGCTACAGGACAATAGGCAAGCAGCTTGGTGAGAAGGCAACAACTGTTGGCGCAATTATTAGAAAATGGAAGAAGTTCAAGATGATGATGAATCTCCCTCGGTCTGGGGCTCCATGCAAGATCTCACCTCGTGGGGCATTAATGATCATGAGGAAGGTGAGGGATCAGACCAGAACTACATGGCAGGACCTGGTCAATGACCTGAAGAGAGCTGGGACCACAGTCTCAAAGAAAACCATTAGTAACACACTACGCCGTCATGGATTAAAATCCTGCAGCACACGCAAGTTCCCCCTGCTCAAGCCAGCTCATGTCCAGGCCCTTCTGAAGTTTGCCAATGACCATGTGGATAATCCAGAAGAGGAATGGGAGAAGGTCATGTGGTCTGATGAGACATAAATAGAGCTTTTTGGTCTAAACTCGACTCGCCATGTTTGGAGGAAGAAGAAGGATGAGTACAACCCCAAGAACACCATCCCAACGTGAAGCATGGAGGTGGAAACATTGAGGGGAGGATGGATGGGGCCATGTATCGCGAGATCTTGGCCAACAACCTCCTTCCCTCAGTAAGAGCATTGAAGACGGGTCATGGCTGGGTCTTCCAGCATGACAACAATCCGAAACACACAGCCAGGGCAACTAAGGAGTGGCTCCGTAAGAAGCATCTCAAGGTCCTGGAGTGGCCTAGCCAGTCTCCAGACCTGACCTGGAGAAGGTCTGTATGGAGGAGTGGGCCAAAATCCCTGCTGCAGTGTAAGCAAACCTGGTCAAGAACTACAGGAAATGCATGACCTCAGGAATTGCAAACAAAGGTTTCTGTACCAAATATTAAGTTCTGCTTTTCTGATGTATCAAATACTTATGTCCTGCAATAAAATGTATTACATAAAAATCATACAGTGTGATTTTCTGTCACTCACAGTTGAAGAGTACCTATGATCAAAATGAGAGACTTCTACATGCTTTGTAAGTGGGAAAACCTGCAAAATCGGCAGGTTTTCCCACTTTTGGAGTTCCCTCGACATTAAATTAAATAAAAAATAATGAATACTTAAAATATATTTTCACAACAATGTTGCTCAAATTTTGTAAAGGCTTGTTGATGACCCACGTAAGCACTTGAGTCTCGACTGGGTCCATTCTCCATTAGCAGAGCAGACGATGGTGCGGGCACCCGAGGTGGGAGTGTATCCTTTCCTACAGGAAAGCACCACCATGTCCCCAGGGGAGTACACCCTCTGAAGCTCGTTTATGTCCATACCGTCACGCAGGAGCGGGCGGCCACATTCTGAAGGGCAGTTGGGCAACAGGATGAGTCAATAAAGCAAACACACACTCAGAAAAAATATACAAACAGAGACAAAGATTTCACAGATCCGGGTGCCAGAGTTGCTCCACATAAGTGCAGTTTACATTACTGAGTACATCGATAGTTTGTTGAGTATCTAAAGGTGGAATATGTCCAAATAGTTTTCTCTAGGTTTACCACATTGGGCCTAGTTTTTCTTCCACAGGACACATGTTCATTAGCCTAGCCACAGTTTAAACACATTTGCTGAGCGCAGGAACACAAAATTATTTTTAATAAATACACTGAAAAAATATAATGTAACATACACTACCTCTCTTGGATGTTACTGCTGTATACAAGGCCAGTTGACAGAGCAGCAGCAGAGCCAGGGTTGGAGCCATTATCTGTGGGATAGTGTCTTTCAAATCTTTTCGGGTAAAAATTCAGAATCAGAGTGGAGCTCCAAACGGTTTGTGTTACTGAAGGTAAACAGGGTCGAGCCAAAATAAGGCAACCGTTCTTTTGGTCTATTTCGTAATTCCCTAGTTATTGGTGATGGAGGCACGTGCTTCCTTAGTTGGGTACTGGTTTTGTATTTTACAGAAGTTACATTCAACGGAAAGTTTGGTATTTGGCAACGAGGCCCTTTATTAAGCTTATTAGTGTTATTTCTATAACTCTGTGTGCAGTTTGAAGTGAGTTCTTGTTACAGTTTGTACAATTACTTACTGGCATAAGCACAATTACTGGATGTTTTCAGGAACAGCAAAAAAAATATATATATAAATAGAATAGTGGTGTAATGAAACCATGAAATTATCATTTATGGACATATTTTGAAATACCCAAAGTGTTTTTCAATCTGAATATTGTTTGAAGGTGACTGAACTCGTTAAGTCTGGCTATATTTTGCACCTATATTGCTATATAAGGCTTGTGGATTATTACAGATGGTCAGATGTTATGATTATTTTCTTCATAATAATCATGTTTAATAGAAGGTATACTTCTGTATTAGTATCAAACTGTGGTTTGTGTTATGGCTTAAAGAATATCAAAATGGTGGTCAATGACAAGGCAACCCATTCCAACATATCTAACATTCAGTAGAGGCAAATACAGTATCCAGGTTAAGTATATCTACAATGGATATAAAAAGTCTACACACCCCTGTTAAAATACCAGGTTCTTGTGATGTAAATAAGACAAAGATAAATCATGTCAGAACTTTTTCCACCTTTAATGTGACCTATAACGAGAACAATTCAATTGAAAAACAAAATTAAATCTTTGAGGGGAAAACATTTTTAAACACACAATAAAGTGTGCATTATTCTTGGAATAAGTGTGCACACCCTTAAACTAATACTTTGTTGAAGCACCTTTTGATTTTATTACAGCCTATTAGCATGGCACATCTTGACGTGGCAATATTTTCCCCATTCTTCTTTGCAAAAGCGCTCCAAATCTGTCAGATTGTGAGGACATCTCCTTGGCACATCCCTCTTCAGATCACCCCACAGATGTTCAATTGGATTCAGGTGTGGGCTCTGGCTGGCCTATTCCAAAATGTTAATCTTCTTCTGGTGAAGCCATGCTTTTGTGGATTTGGATGTGTGCTTTGAGTCGTTGTCGTGGTGAAAGGTGAACTTCATCTTTATCTTCAGCTTTTTCTAATGGACGCCTGAAGGTTTTGTGCCAAAATTGCTTGGTATTTGGAACTGTACATAATTCCCTCCACCCTGACCATGGCCCTGGTTCCAGCTGAAGAAAAACAGCCTCAAAGCATGATGCTGCCACCAACATGCTTCACTGTGGGTATGGTGTTCTTTGGGTGATGTACAGTGTTGTTTTTGCACCAAACATACCTTTTGGAATTATGGTCAAAAAGTTCAACCTTGGTTTCATCAGACCATAACACATCTTCCCACATGCTTTTGGGGGACTTGATGTTTGTTTTTGCAAACTTCAGCCGGACTTGGATGTTTTTCTTTGTAAGAAAATGCCATCTTGCTACCCTACCCCACATTGTTGTTGGGGAGAACATAGGCAGTCTGCATCTCTAACCAATAAGCTATTCAACAATGGGTCAATAACTCTTTCAGAGACATTCACGCTTCTTGGCCAGCTCCACTAATGCGATCGTGCAAAAACCCTGAAATATCACATTTACATAAGTATTAGAGGCACAATGACACTGGCAGTTGAGCTCATGTTCACCGTCTCCCCTGATCACTCAAACACGAGTGGAGTCAACCTGTGGTTAATTCATTTAAATGGAAATGATAGGCAGGTGTGAGAAGGCACACCCCTGCCTATACAAGGTCCCACATTTGACAGTGCATGTAAGAGCAAAACCCCTGCCATGAGGTCGAAGGAATAGTCCCTAGAGCTCCAAGACAGGATCCTGCCGAGGCACAAATCTGTAGAAGGGTACACTTTTGCAGCATTGAAGGCTCCAAGAACAGTGGCCTCCATCATTGTAAAAAGGAGGAGGTTTGGAACGACCAAGAAAATTCCCAGAGCTGGCCGTCTGGCCGAAGTGAGTAATCGGGGGAGAATGGCCTTGGTCAGGCAAGGGACCAACAACTAGATGGTCACTCTGACAGAGCTCCAGAGTCTCTGTGTGGAGATTCCTGAAGAATCTATCTTCCACAAGGTCCTACCGTCTCTCCCTTCCTTAACTGACCATCAAGTGATAAAAAGTCACTTTAATCGACATCACAGTCTGGGTATTGTCAGTCAGACATACATTTTGAGACTCCTGTATTTCAGCTAAACAGCTTTCAGCTACACTGTTGTTCTTATACTAACCCCCAAAATATGAATTAACAAATTAACGTATTAGTTAATTAATATTTTGACAAGAGTTATACCAACCACCGGTTTTTGTGTAGTTAGCCAATTACCCATCACAGTAAAAATGTTGTCGTTGATTAAACGTTGGAAAGACCTCTATGGACAATGTTGATGTCACATTGATTTGATAGGAATATATATATATATAAGTTGACAAGATGTAATTTTGCAGTTCTTGAAAAACTGCATTTCTGCATCTTGTTTAATCTCATATATGCCCCTGAAATCAACAAGGTCTTTTCAACAATGTCTTTTCTACTTTGTACATGGACGTGTCTGAACATTACCAAAGCCTTTCGGTGTGAATCTAAATTATTCTACAACACATGACCTTGTTTTTTTATTGAATCTAAAAAGGCATGGCTCGGGGGGGCCTATAGCCACATCACAGATCTGTGTAGCCCCACTTCAGCCCCCTCAAGCATTTTTGTATTTTAAAAATGAGAACTTCCTTCCAACTATAAAAATCTAATATTTTCTTAGTCCCTCACATATTGGTCAAGCTCCGCCTTAGCCCCAGAAGTCAAATAATCTTGGCACCTTGCCTAAATCTAAAATATTTCCACAAACCATTATATTGAAAACATCAAAATATTACCAGCAAAGACAAATTAGATGAATGAAGTCATATTTATTTAACTGCAAGCAGCATTGAGATTCAGCATTGTTTTATCTCAGATGGAAGATAAGATGAATATGCCAGATAGCTCCACTTGCCTGGTTCTAGAAGGAAAAACACACAAACCCACCACAAAGGCAAACATGTTATAAAGATCTTATTGCTGCCATCTGTAATACAGAAGAGACAGAAGCAATAGAAAAGAAAAGCACTAATAGATCAGTCTCACCTTCAAAACATTCTGGAATCTTAAGTGTTGCATCAATGCACTGGCTTGACACTGCATAGCCACACTTCTTTTCCTCGTTCATACAGTAGAAGGAGACAAGTTCTTTGTGGGAGACTTTATTGGGAGTAAAATTCTCTATCCATATTTTCTTTCCTCTGTATAAGATGCGTCCTCTTTTAATGTCCACGCTGCATGAAGCTTTGGGACAAAGAGAGAAGTGATAAAAACCACAAACTGTTTTCATGTAAGCTATGAGGACAACCCCACTCCCCAATAAGTTGCAACGCTTTGTAAAAGGGTCTCCTCAGTTTTCAAATGCTTACAGTGCTGTTAAAAGACAAGGTGAATGGTTGGATGGTGGATGTGCTCAGAAATACAATTGAATAATACAAAAAGTACAAATGGTCACAATGTGTTTGGTCCTACCCTGGCAAGTTGGCTTCTCCGACCAATCCCCAGTTTTCAGACATTCAATTTCCAGAGGGCCCTCTAGAACGTAGTCTAAATTACATCCGTATCTGACAGTCTCCTTGTAACCGTGCTCCCTCTTCGCATCCGTAGTCATGTAACCGTTGGGGATGCCTTTTGGAGCCGGACAACTAACAACTGAAACACAGAGATCAGTCAGGGTCAGGGATCAGTCAGGGTCAGGGTCAGGGATCAGTCAGGGTCAGGGATCAGTCAGGGTCAGAGATCAGTCAGGGTCAGGGATCAGTCAGGGTCAGGGATCAGTCAGGGTCAGGGATCAGTCAGGGTCAGGGTCAGGGATCAGTCAGGGTCAGGGATCCGTCAGGGTCAGAGATCAGTCAGGGTCAGAGATCAGTCAGGGTCAGGGATCAGTCAGGGTCAGGGATCAGTCAGGGTCAGAGATCAGTCAGGGTCAGAGATCAGTCAGGGTCAGGTTTTTGCATGTTGGATTCTGCACAACATATAAGGTTACTAAAAGGTGAACTGAATGATCATAAGTGTATCAAATTCAGATTATATGTTGAAGCATCAATGTATAAGTGGTGTGTTATACAGCCAAGCAACCACCACTAACAGCTTATACAAATACAGGTCAACGGCAAAAGTCAGTGCTGGAGTGGAAACCATACAGAGTAATAAACATAAAAGGTTCACAAAAGACAGCAGAGTTGGTGGCAGTGGAACTATTTCAGGTACAAAATAAAAAGGTACATTTTTAGATGTTTTCTGAAGATAGGCAGAGATTGCTATCCCATCCTCCAAGGGAACCTGGTTCCCCTTTGTGGTGCCAGGACATAGAAGAGCTTTATGAGCAGCTTGGAGCAAATAGTCACGCATGAAACACATTTAATTTTATGAGATAATGGTAAGAAATGTGAGATTTGTAATCCATAGCATTTGTGTCAGGTCCTGAGATCCAATGCCCTCTCTCCCTCATTTGGAGCACGGACACCTGTTTGTTGTTATTACCCTCACCTGTGTTCCTCATCATTGTCTCTATTTAAGTTCCTCCTTCTCTAGTGTATCTTATCTGTCATTTTTTGGAGTTTCAAACCATTGAAACGTTTTTTCATGTTGTGGTTTTTGTTATGTCTTAGTTCTTTTATTTTTAAAGGCTCTCCATGGCACATTTCATGCCTCATAATTGCTACGCTACAATGTGTATAGAGGTACAGAAAGGAAATGTGGTAACATGAGACAAAAAACACTTAAACATTTATTCCAAACAGTTATTCCAAGAATAATGTAAAATGGTATTTCTATAGCCAATGTGTAATGTATAGAACACATGTGAATGACTTACTCTATTTTACATATGGAAAAGACGATGCTCTAACTTTCCTGGGCACTAATGGATGAAAAATTTTATATCACAAGCCAAGACCTGACAGCACTGTCCGACTTCCACTCAGTTACCCCACGGGCCCCTTGGCAAATTCTGCCCTCCGCCGGATCCTCAGGCGTGACGATTCTGTGAGGAACGAACTTTAAGCCCGGTTGGAGCCTACAGAGCGGATTTGCGTCTTTTGTAAATTTTAGTCACAATAGTAGCGTCCTGCGTAATTCTTCGCATTATTTCTTATTTTGCATTGTTTCTTATATCTACTTAGGTTTGGCTAGCTTCAGTAAAAGAGCACCTCAAACCCACTAGTCTGGCAGCTACCAGAGATGGTCACTGGCCTGTCTAGTGGATGTGTAGTGCACAAGGTAGACTTTCACTCTTGGTGAACGAAATGGAAAATAAAATCAACAGTTCTATACAAAGAATTTGACAATACCTACATTTACATTCTGGTGGCTCAGTCCATTTCCCATTGGAAAGGCACATTCCCCTCTCATTCCCTATGAGGACAAGTGGGTTAAGACACTGGTAGGTCACCCCAAAACCAAACACGGTTGTGTTGCCTGTGAAGACTCTGTCGTAGACAGCTTTTCCTAGCTTTGGTATTGGAGGCAGACCACAGTTCACCGCTAATGGGGGAGATAGATTGTTTTCAGACCAATGTACATTAACCAAGGACAAATATACAGCTCCGGAAAGAATTACGAGACCACGGCACCTTTTTCTTTCCTTTCCAAAAAATTCGAAAAGGAAGGTTTTGAGTGAGGAACAGAAGTGTTCAAATGAAGAGACCACTGCAAATTGAACACTTCTGTTCCTCACTCAATACTTTCTTTTTCAACTTTTTTGGAAAGGAAAGGGTACAGTTGTCTCAAAGAAAATTCTGGAGCAGTATGTTTAATTAAAACGTGATTTTCAGATAAAAAATGTGGAAACATCTAGTATGTAATAGATAATATAGTGTGTGTATTTCAGTGTGAGGCAGCCACTTACGTAAACACTTTGGATGTGGCTCGCTCCATTCTCCGTCTGCCAAGCACTTAATGGTACTGGCTCCTTGCAGGGTGTACCTGCAATCCCATTAATGTACTTGTCAAAAAACATAAAGTAACTTCTGTATTGTGTTTAATAAACAACTGTACAACTTTTCATCTGTTCGATATGATATTACTGATTTTCGATCAGTCTTTATCACAAATGTATTATGAATTAAAAAGACGTAGTCTGCGCTTTTTGCCCACTCATATTTACCTAGGGTGCCAATATTAGTGGAGCACACTGTAAATCCAGACCCTCTTGAGTACCTCATAATAAAATTCTAAACATTTCCCTCCTTTGTGGCATTGTTTAATGTTACAGATATCAAAAGTAAGAGAATTTGAGACATTGAGACACATTTGTCAAAACACATTTAGTGAATGGCATTCCTTTTACCCCTCATGGCAGGTGTAGTTTATAGCACTCTGGTACTGAATGTCCATTAACTCCATATCCCCATGGTCCAGTGCTTCTGGGAGAGAACAACTTATTGCTGTGTCAGATTGGACAAGACGCAGTCAGTAACGCTGGAAAGCTCCATCACAACAAATAAATGCTGATGATACAACGTCATAAGACGTGATAGTGAATGCAATACTGTATACTTATGATGCGATTTTTGTTATAGCTTCCTATCAGTTAAGTTGATGACCCACACGAGCACTTGAATCTCAGCTTGGTCCATTCTCCACTGGCCGTGCAGACGATGTGGCGGGAACCTGTAAAAGTAGTGTATCCTATTTTACAGGACAGTGCCACCATATCCCCGGGGGAGTAAAATCTCTGGAGCCCCTCCGTGTTCATCCCGTCACTCAGGATCGGACGATCGCATCCTGAGGAAGAGGACAGTCAATAAAACGAGTCAACAAAACGGAACCAGGGGTCAGGAGAAGTCGCAGATGTTTAAGTAGTCTCTGAAATGAATGCATGGATGTATGTCGCACCAGGAAACACCAGTTACCATGCGATCTGAGTCTATTGCAAATGTTGACCGTAAACACAACAAGGGTGAGATTTTCTTGTCCTGTCTTGCGTTCCGGGAAGTGCGGTGAACCATAGCAATTGTAATATCAGAGGTTATTTCATATAGTGATCACCTGTATCGGAACATGTAGGCTATATGGTTTTGAAATGCCTAAGCACGCCCAAAATCGGAGAGTCATCAAGCTATCCTCCAATTTTCTATAACTGTGTGCCAGACAACGTGCAGAAACGACCCACGGAGAAGAAAACAGTTGTATGAGTGAATGGTCGTGAATGCAAATAAATATCCTGAAAACATAAAAATTATTCCTTTGCGGGAGAGAGCCATTTGCACACAGATGTTTGTAACGATATGCAGGAACTGAAATATAAATGATATTCCATTTGTCAGTTCAAAGCACGACCCCTCTTTTTTCGATTCCAGTGTTCACACCAAATAAATGTAATGAGTAATGGACTGTATATTAATTCCTTTTTGTAGATATTTTAACAAACATTACTGTTCAAAAGTTTGGGGTCACTTAGAAATGTCTTTGTTTTCGGAAGAAATGCTAAATTCTTGACAATTTAAGTAACATCAAATTGAACAAAGATGCATTGTAGACATTGTTAATGTTGTAAATGTCTATTGTAGCTTGAAATGGCAAATTTCGTATGGAATATCTACATGCGTAAGGAGGGCTATCAGCAACCATCAGTCCAGTGTTCCAATGGCACCCTGTGTTTGCTGATCCAAGTTTGCTGATCCATTTTAGAAGGCTAATTGATCATTAGAAAACCCTTTTACAATTATGTTAGCACAGCTGAAAACTGTTGTGCTGATTAAAGAAGCAATAAAACTCACCTTCTTTAAAAAAGTTGAGTATCTGAAGCATTAGCAAGTGTGGGATCGTTTACAGGCTCAAAATAGACATAAACAAAGAACTTTCTCCTGAAACTCATCAATCTATTCTTGTTCTGAGAAATCATAAAACTATTCCATGTGAGAAATGAAGATCTTGTACAACGCTGTTTACTACTCCCTTCACAGGATAGTGAAAATTGTCTCTAACCAAAATAGAGGAGTGGGAGGTCCTGGTGCACAACTGAAGAAAAGGACAAATACATTAGTGTTTTATTTGAGAAACAGACTCCTCACATGTCCTTAGCTGGCAGCTTCATTCAACGTCAACAGTGAATAGACGACTCTGGGATGCTGGCCTTCTAGGCAGATTTGCAAAGAAAAAGTCATATATCAGACTGGCCAATGAAAAGAAAAGATTAAGATGGGCAAAAGAAAAAAGACACTGGACAGAGGAAGATTAGGAAAAAGTGTTATGGACAGACAAATCCAAGTTTGAGGTGATCGGATCACAAATAAGAACATTTGTGAGACACAGACCAAATGAAAAGCTTGGTGGAGGCAATGTGATGGTCTGGGGGTGCTTTGGTGGTGGTAACATGGGAGATTTGTACAAAAAGGAATCTTCAAGAAGAAAGGCTATCACTCCATTTTGCAATGCCAAGCCATACCATGTGGATGGTGCTTGATTCAATGATTCAAAGCCCAGTTCCAAACTATGCAAGAACTATTTAGGGAAGAAGCAGTCAGCTGGTATTCTGTCTATAATGGAGTGGCCAGCGCAGTCACCGGATCTGTACACTATTGAGCTATTGTGGGAGCAACTTAACCGTAAGGTGTGCAAGGTCTACAAGGCTGTAATTGCTGCACATTGAGAATTATTTGACGTAAGCAAAGTTCGAAGTTTTGAATTATTGTTTAAATTATTATTTATTTTTTTATAACCTTGTCAGTTACTATATTTTCTATTCATTTTGCTATATTTCATATTCAAACTAATTTAATCAATGTTTTCATGGAATACAAAGAAATTTCGTAGTGACCCCAAACCTTTGAACAGTAGTGTATATACTCACTTTAAATGTTGTAACCTGTATTTTTTTTACTCAGCGCTCTTATTTATTCCCACAGTGGGCATCGATAGAGCAGCTTGGTATGAAATGTAAAGTTGGCTGGGTTACATTTAAATGGATAATCCTATTTAAATATAGTTGGAGAATTGGAGAATTGATAATATATGTACCATTTGTAAAGAAAACATGAGTGAGCAGGCGAAGATATTAAGGTCAGGAGACTGTGATAGCCACTCCATGACCTTCACCTTTTTCTGCTGTAACCACTGGAGGGTCAACTTGGCCTTGTGCTTAGGGCCATTGTTGTACTGGAAAGTCCAAGAGCGTCCAATGGGAAGCATTCGTGCCGAAGAATGCAAATTGTCTGCCAGTATTTTCTGATAACATGCTGCATTTATCTTGCCATACATTTTTACAAGATTCCCTGTGCCTCTAGAGATCACACACCACCAAAACATCAGTGAGCCACCACCATGCTTCACAGTGGGGATGGTATTCTGTTCACTATAGGCCTTGTTAACCACTCTCCAAACATAGCGCTTATGGTTGTGACCATAAAGCTCTATTTTGGTCTCGTTACTCCAAATTACAGTGTGCCAGAAGCTGTGAGGCGTGTCAAGGTGTTGTCAGGCATGTTGTAACCAGGCTTTTTTGTGGCATTGGAGCAGTAAAGGCTTCTTACTGGCAACTAGACCATACAGCTCATTTTTGTTCAAGTATCATCATATTGTGCTCCTTGAAACAACCACACTGTCTTTTTCCAGAGCAGCCAGTATTTCTCCTGAGGTTTTCTATGGGTTTTTATTTGTATCCTGAACCATTCTTCTGGCAGTTTTGGCTGAAATCTTTTTTGTTCTACCTGAACTTTGCTTGGTATCAAGAGATCCCCAAATAATTCCACTTCTTAATAAATGATTGAACAGTACTAACTGGCATTTGCAAGGCTTTGGATATATTTTTATATCCTTTTCCATCTTTATGAAGATCCATTACCTTGTTACGCATGTCTTTTGACAGTTATTTTTTTCTCCCCATGGCTCAGTATCTAGCCTGCTCAGTATATCCACGTGAGAGCTAACAAACTCATTGACTATACACAGACACTAATTGCTATTTAAAAAGCCACATGTGTGGGAAATTCACCTTTAATTGCCATTTTCACCTGTGTGTGTCACCTTGTGTGTCTATAACAAGGCCAAACATTCAAAGGTATATAAACCTTTTATTAGGGCCATTTGGGTGATTTCTGTTATCATTATGGTTTAAAAAGGTGCCAAACAACTGTGATAATAAATTCATATGATCACTATCCTTAAATAAATTTGCATGATCAGTCATATTTTCTAAATCAGTGCCAGAATTTCACAATTTCTGCCAGGTCATGTAAACTTATGAGCACAACTGTAGATGATATAGATGGTAATTCTATCAACAAACTATCTGAACATTGTCGCATGAATTGTAATGTGTTAAAGCCATGACTAACACTATAAATAGACTTTTATCAGGAAAACATTTCAATGAAATATATGATTTCCAAATTCTGTTTACTGGAGATTACTTTCCTTCCTGGTTCTATTCATGTTCCTCTGGAAATAAAATGTTGGGTGTTTTCAGTTCTGTTTTTTAAACTTGTGTGTTAATGCATAGTGCTTACCAATATTGAATCATCACAAAGTACAGAAACAGAAAATACTTTTAAATGAATAAGAAAAAGCACTGACAAAATGTAACACAGTACCTTTCTTGGATGCCACTGCTGTATACAAGGCCAGCTGACAGAGCAGCAGCAAAGCCAGGGTTGGAGCCATTGTCTCTGGAGCGATAATGTCTGTCAAATCTTTGGATTGTCAGGTAAAAATCCTAATCACAGTAGCACTCCCAACTGTGTTCCTCAATGTAAACAGATGAGGGTGGATGTCGAAACCGAATGGGTATTTCGTAATTTAGCTCACTCAAGACCTTTGTGCCTCTCACTGAAAAACTCTACTATTGCACAAGTTAAAACATTTATATTAAAATGACTGTATATTCAGGGCATACTCTTTGGTATAAGGACTGATTTCTGAGAAACATGCCAGCAAGGTATGAATGTATAATCAATAAAGCACAAGCTATATTGCTTATCATGCTCAGAAGCTAATTGGCAAGCTAAGTTTAATCTTACGGTCTTATAAGTAAATAAAGCTAGCTAGTAGCTTACAGGAAGATAGAGCATACAGTTCATGTGACTAGCAAAAGTCACTGACCATTCCCTTGTTGTTTTTATAACTTTCTCGTTCTTTCACTGGCAGTGTTTAATAGAGACTCATGTTGCAAAACAGGTTGAGACATCACACGTGGAGCTCATGAATGTGTTTAAACCATATTTAGCTATATTCTTATATAAATAGGCCTTCTGCTGGTAATCTTTAGATTTGTGTGTTTATCTCCAAACAGCCTGAGGTTTGTGATTTGTTGCAAGACGTAGAGTTCAAAGTTGAATCCAATTGCTATCAAGCTAATTAAATAAAAATATACAGAATATGTATTTACTCTTAGGTTGAAAAGTAACTGTTCGTTCCCTCTCGTTTTTCGCCTTAACTGCTGTAATCCGATGTTGACCTTGTTTTTTTTTAAAGAAATATCTGCTGTAGGTAATTAGTCATTTTCTACTGAAAGAGCACTGGTCTGGACTGAAAATCATACTACGGTAGCACATGTAGACCACTGGACCATCCTAGGTCATCCTACTGTTGGTCACAGGTTGGTTCATTCAGGCACAAAGTCATAACAACATCAAGTAAACTGATGAGACAGATGCTTTTATTATCATATTTGTAATTCACCGAAAGATTAATGAGACTTATTTTCAGTGAGATCAGCTCAATTTCATCTATTTTTCTTGGGTTTATTTCGTTGGATCAGAAGGGCACATTGCAATCTCAGATGGAAGTGATTTGGACTTGAGATTATACTCCACCTTGCTTGGTTCTAGAAGAAAGAGAAAGAAACAAACACATGTAAGTTCTAAGAACATGAAGGACTTTAATGGGAGTGGCAGCAATCACAACACATGTAACTAGGTCATGTTCATCAGGCACCAAATTAACTCTGGTATTATGAACCTCACCCTTAAAGCATTCTGGGGTTTTAAGTGTTCCATCAATGCACTGACTGGCAACTGGAATGCCACACTTCTTCTCCTTGTTCAGACAGTAGAACACCACATTTTCCTTGTGAAGGACTCTATTAGGTTTCAGATCCTCAATCCAGATCTTCTTGGCGTTGTAGAAGATACGTCCTCGGTTGATGTTAACTTTGCAGGGCGCTGCAACAAAAGTAAAACAAGCAAAGCAACATGACAGTTTAGGATGTAATTATCATAGAATATAACACAATTCATCTGTATACGTTGTCATGGAAACGTTTCATAATCACAGTTATTTAAACCAAAAATGGAGACAAGTTGGTCGCAAGAGCCACACACAGGGTCAACAGATTAGCAGAATTGGGAAATCAGTGCCTTGTTTGATGGAACAACAGCAGAATGTAATCATTGTGTATTGATTACAGTCAGTGTTCAAATATTAAATAAATACACACTCAGTCACATTAGCCAACATGCCGGAATGATATAGAAACCCACAAAAGTAACAAACAGTGATATTAGACATCAGAGTAATAACACTGACTTCACACAGAAAACAGACTAACAACAGTGAATATACACAACAGTCCTAACAACCATAACATTGTACTACAGTCATAACATGCCTGACAATACACAACTGTTAGAACAGCCATAACATTATACAACAATCATAATAACAATGACATTACAGCAACATCGTTACAATATTGCAACTTCTACCTACAGTACATTGACTCGTTTATTTACCTCTACAAACGGGCATGGTGGACCAGTTTCCTGTTTTCTGACACTGTATTTCATCCGAGCCATCCATGACATAATGTTCCTTGCACTGGTACTTCACCTTCTCCTTGTAGCCAGCCTCCCTCATCACAGCAAAGGTGATGATGCCATTTTCTATCGTTGGGGGAATTGAGCAACTCACCTCTATGAAGAAGATGTCAAAGGTCAATGGAAATAAAAGGATTTTAACAATGCTATAGCATAGCCACTTACAAGCCATCCTGACTTTGTGAGTTCACGTTCTGTGTGCAAACAGCAGTTTGAGTCCGACAAATTATTTCAAGTAACATAAAATAATTTCCAAAGACTTTGGCTTCAATCAGGTTTATAATCAGTGTACGAATGGAGAGAAGTCAGCGCCACTGCTACTCTCCCTAAATGTGGGTGTCCAGCGAAGTGTACATCATATAATGATCAGGGAGATGACAAATAGCCCAGAAGTAATAGGATCAGCAGACATCCTTTGCACTTTCTAACATCTGCGTCCGCATCAGACACTAAATATGAGATTCATGGGAGGATGCAATAGACGAAACCACAGCTCTCCAAGGTAAACACTGCTGCCTTTATCCAGTTTCTCCAAAAACACCTGAATATTCATGAACACTACTGGAACCATGTTCTATGGACAGACAAGACATACCAACGCCAAAACCTCATCCCGACCGTGAAATATAGTTTGGGGCTGCTTTTCTACCTCAGGGCCTGGACGGAGTGCAATAGCTGGGGCAACAATGAATTTGGATTTCTACCGGGACATTCTACGGGAGAATATTATGGTAACAGTCCATCTGAAGCTTAAACAAGTTTGGAATGCAACATGACAACATATTTTAGGATCCATTTACGCAGGTAATTCGTACAGGTTCACAAATCCTTTCTCGCAACTAAATATAGTCTGATAATAAGTGCCGGCTCTAAGGAAATTACATTTGCGGCCTCCTGTCCCCTATTGGTCGGGGGCTCCTTAGCGGTCGGTGGCTCCCTAGTTGTCAGGGGCCCTAAGCAATCGCTTATGACGCTTTTGCCTAGAACCAGCCCTGCTGATCATATTCCCCAAAGGATGATGGATCATTTGTCAGTGGTTTGAATAGAAGTCACTTAAAAACTCTTCTGGCAATTTTGCCTTTAGCTTCGGCGGCTGCACTCACCTTCACATACTGGTGGCTCGGTCACGTTTCCACTTGCCAGGCACGACCCTCTTTCATTACCAATGGGAGCCCGTGGCGGCAAACACTCATACGTCCAACTCTGCCCATACTGGGTTTCAACATTGCTGACCTGTTTGTCGTCGTAGACAATTTTCCCATGTTTCGGCGCTCGAGGCAGAGGACAACTCACAGCTGCAGGGAAGAGATTGTGATTCTAACCTTCACACATCAAGTTTGCTGGCCGGAAGCCAAGCTACGAGTGGCGTTGAGGTGGGGTGAGGAGACCTACCAGTGCACATGGGCATCGGTGCGCTGAGGGTGCCGTCGTGCAGACAAACGCTTTCGTTGGCTCCTGTCATGACGTACCTGAAAATCACCATTTATTTTTCAAGTGGATATTTTTTTATTGAGACAGTAACAGTTATGCCGTTAAGCATTAGCGGGCTTGGTGAATGGCCAATCAATCAATCAATCAAAATTTATTTATAAAGCGCTTTTTACAACAGCAGTTGTCACAAAGTGCTTTACAGAGACACCCGGCCTTAAACCCCAAGGAGCAAACAACAGTAGTGTTGAATTTCAGTGGCTAGGAAAAACTCCCTAAGAAGGTCGAATTTTAGGAAGAAACCTAGAGAGGACCCAGGCTCAGAGGGGTGACCAGTCCTCTTCTGGCTGTGCCGGGTGAGATATTAAGAGTCCAATTGGAATAATAAATAAATTTCTCTTGGCTAAATCCAGAGTATATTTGATTTTAGACTAGGTCAGAAGTATGACCAGGTGGACAAGGACAGGAACAGCAACGGTCCCCCCAACAGGTAATCCGCAGGTGTGGACCAGGACCTCATCTCCTTCTAAAATTTAAAATTGGAGGAAACTGAGAAAAGTTAGTAGTACATCCCTCATGTCCCCCAGCACAATAATATAGCAGCGTAACACCTTGGAAACTGAGACGGGGGGGTCCGGTGACACTGTGGCCCTACCCGGGGGAGGCCCCGGACAGGGCCCAACAGGCAGGAAATCAATCCAACCACATTGCCAGGCATCAACCAAAGGGACACCCACCAACCGCAACCCCCCTGAATGAGGGCCGAGTATTGCTAGTAGCGTACAGCCCAACTGCACAATGTGCGCAATAGAGAATCAACAACAAGCCAGTGACTCTTCCCCCGAAGGGCATTGGAGGGAGGGCATCCCAGTGGCGACGAGAGCCCACCTGGCAAGACAGCAAGGGTGGACAGTATCAAGCCTACTGGTCACCTTCACGCCCCCGGGCCAGGCTACACCTAATTATAAACCGTGCTGTAGAGATGAGTTTTTAGTAGACACTTGAAAGTTTGCACTGAGTTTGCATTTCTAACCTTAATTGGCAGATCATTCCACAGGAGTGGAGCTCTATGAGAAAAGGCCCTGCCGCCAATTGTTTGTTTAGAAATTCTAGGTACAATTAAAAGGCCTGCGTCTTGCGATCTAAGGTTACGTGTAGGTATGTATGGCTGGATCATTTCAGCAAGGTAAGTAGGAGCAAGTCCATGTATTGATTTATAGGTTAACAGTAAAACCTTAAAATCAGCCCTAACCCTAACAGGCAGCCAATGTAAGCATGCCAGGACAGGAGTAATGTGTTCAAATTTTTTTGTTCTAGTTAGGATTCTAGCAGCTGTGTGCAGCACTAATTGAAGTTTATTTATTAATTTGTCTGGATAACCAGAGATAAGAGCATTGCAGTAATCTAATCTAGAAGTAACGAAAGCATGGATTAATTTTTCTGCATCAGTTTTTGATAGGAAGTTTCTAATTTTTGCGATGTTTCGAAGATGAAAATAAGCAACTCTTGAGACATATTTTATATGTTCTTCAAAGGAGAGGTCAGGGTCAAGGGTAACGCCAAGGTTTTTTACAGTTTTTTTTTTATCCCTTAGCCATGTCCAATGTAGACATGGCTAAGGGATATTCATAGGGTATACAGCCCTTGGAAATATACCAACGCCCAAAGGTGCCTTATTGCTATTATAAACCGTTCACCAACACAAACACTTGTTACAGTATCATACCTGTTGTATCTGGTCTCATATACCGCATCTTCCAGTATTCTGTAGTATCACCCCGGTTGTATCCGCTGCCACTGACCCAAACCCCATTTCTTACACTCCCCTGGTCATCAACCCAACATCCCTTTCCTGCACTCCCCTGGTCATCAAATCAACACCCCTTTCCTGCACTCCCCTGGTCATCAACCCAACATCCCTTTCCTGCACTCCCCTGGTCATCAAATCAACACCCCTTTCCTGCACTCCCCTGGTCATCAACCCAAACCCCACTTTCCTGCACTCCCCTGGTCATCAACCCAAACCCCACTTTCTTACACTCCCCTGGTCATCAAATCAACACCCCTTTCCTGCACTCCCCTAGTCATCAACCCAACATCCCTTTCCTGCACTCCCCTGGTCATCAAATCAACACCCCTTTCCTGCACTCCCCTGGTCATCAACCCAACATCCCTTTCCTGCACTCCCCTGGTCATCAAATCAACACCCCTTTCCTGCACTCCCCTGGTCATCAACCCAACACCCCTTTCCTGCACTCCCCTGGTCATCAACCCAACACCCCTTTCCTGCACTCCCCTGGTCATCAACCCAACATCCCTTTCCTGCACTCCCCTGGTCATCAAATCAACACCCCTTTCCTGCACTCCCCTGGTCATCAACCCAACACCCCTTTCCTGCACTCCCCTGGTCATCAACCCAACACCCCTTTCCTGCACTCCCCTGGTCATCAACCCAACACCCCTTTCCTGCACTTCCCTGGTCATCAACCCAACTCCCTATTCATCATCCACGTCCAGACTGTCTTCCTCATTACTCACACCTGGTTTCCATGCTCCTAATTATCATGTGTATATGTATCCCTGTGTTCCCCCTGTCTGTCGATTATTGTCCTCATGTCACAGTGCCCATCAGTGCCAGGCACTGATGGCCCGCCCCCTCGTGTTGTATTGTGTCGCTTGTCTTCTTAAGTAGCTTCTTAAGTATTTCAAGCCCAGTTCAATATATCCTCACAATTGCTACCAGTTTCCTCATGTGCTCGTTGTGACTAGTGATGGGAAATCAAGGCTTGCTGAAGAGTTTGAGACTTTCGTCAGAACGGATCATTCTCTCCTAAGGCTTTTGAACTCACTGTCACCGGTGACACCTGCTGGTCAGACTTAAAAATCACATGTTCAATGTTTATAGTGGCGCAATGGTTTTATGAAGTGAAATAACAAGAATAGATACAGACAGGTCAAAGGTACAGTTGAATGGGTTTGAGAAGGGAATTGAACCTCCACCCTGTGGTGAGTGAGTAATTTGTCTACCCCAGGCGTGTTACCGCTAGACCACAGTATTTGCACTGAACCCAAATTCTTAAAGGCCTGACATCCACAAAGTAAATTACAAAATGCATGTGACTAGGTCTCCCTCACCCGCTGTCACAGGAGAAGTTGAGAACACTCTTGTACGGCACTTCAACAAACCCCGGCTTTTGCATCGGCTTCGGAAGCGGGCACATCTTTGCTGTGTCAGAAAGGGACGACATAAGCTCAACTTTACTTGTACCTCACTCTTTGAGATGTTTAAAATGGGTTTTTAACTGTAGATCCCACATGTATCCTAAGGTAGAAACTGTCCAAATTCTGTTCCTGGACGTTACTTGCAGCTTGCTAGCGCTGACTTGGCGTCAGCGAGCAACACTTAACGCCCTGAAACTGAACAGGGATGATCCGTGTCATTTCTATGGCTGCATTCATGCTTTACATATAGTAACGGGTGGTAACGAGGCTGAACGTACGAGAACATACAAGGTCCAGTTTGGTCCACTCTCCGGAAGCCAAGCATGTGATCCTAGCCGTCATGGCCTTGCTGGGTGTGTATCCACGCTCACACCCTAGGTTTACCTGTTCTCCAATCTCATACACACGCTTTAGGCCCAGCTCATCTATACCGTCGGTCACGGGCGGGCGGCCACACACTGGAGATAAACACGAGCACTTCAGGATTAAAATAGTAACCCATTGATTATCTGAATTTGAGGGTCTTCTAAATATTAAATACAACCAAATACGGTTTGCTGTTAGCCACCAGTAATGCCAGAAAAAAAGCATATGATAGCCTGTGAACAAACACTGTACAATATATTAAAAAATAATAATATATAACTGGAACATGTTAAATAATTGCCACTGGAAGGAGTACCTTTCTTGGATGTCACTGCAGTGCATAAGACCAGCTGACAGAGCAACAGAAAAGCCAGAGTTGGGTTCATCTTCTGTGGGTTGGAGAGAAACCTTGTGTCCTTTGTCTCAGTGATTGTGGTAAGTGTGACTCTCAGTGCCTGAAAAGTCTGATCCAGTCAGATCCACTGGCATAAGCTTCCATTGATTGGGCCCAAAGTTCGAAGCACATGCATATTTACTTTGAGGTACTGTAAAGGATAATTTTCATGCAGTAGACAGCTAAAACACAGACACACAGACAACTACACACAAACACACACTCAAAATTGGTACATGTATTAGCTGCAGAAAACAAAATAAAACAGGTTTTATTCATACAAAACTGAGTAGTATATGGCAAGCTAGAATGGGTTCAAAGGTTAGGTCGGGCTATTGTTTGATTTGCTTCCTTACTATTTGAGTCAGAGGACATTATGTGATATCAACAACATGTTGAAAACGTAAAAAAATAGGTTTACTGTGACATTTTATTAATACATTGGTTTAGTCATCAAAACACAACATAATCCTTTAAATGTGCCTCTTATAACAATGTCCCAAATGAATAGCAAATGGTGCAGGACACATTTCAAAATGCCTCAGTCAAAAGGACTGTAAATTGCAATACTTTACACTGATTTCACATTAGGCAATAAAACTGCACTACCCATTACTTTTTATTAATACCATATTTGAATATTTAAGTTATCAACATCTTCTGTAACATTTTGTTTTACACTCACTGATGAAGATATATATATATATATATCTTATAAAATATTAAGAGACCACTGCACCTTTTTCTTTCCTTTGCAAAAAAGTCGAAAAGGTAGGTTTTGAGTGAGGAACAGTGGTCTCTTAATTTTTTCCGGAGCTGTTTATATATATAATTAATACAACATACACATTGTTATCAAATTAATCAAATTTTTTAAAAAATTAAGGAAACAGTGTTACCTTGGCAGTAATTTGCAGCAACATTCTCCTGAGAATTTTGGATTTACATACAGTATGTGTCTGATCTTGTCAATGTCAGATTTTATGTTTATGTAGTATCAGGTTAAAATCAGAACTATCAGCGTCATAACAGAATATTATGGTATTGCGTATGAAAATGTTATATGTTACTTATTTACACACATCCTGTACTGCACATGATCTTTGTGTAGTTCTCAAAATGTGCACTAGGCAAACAAGCTTAATATTCCGTGGTTTACCAATGTTCTCAAAAGAGCAGTCTGAATAACAATAGTGTAAAAAGAGTGCCATTGCGCTTTCCCAATTCATTTTTTTGGTGGTGCTTATAAATCTTTGTCATTAGATCATAAGTAAAAAATGAAGAGCATTGGCACTTAATAAGGAGTCATAGAGTTAGTTTTCCATTTCATAATGTTTCAAATATGCATCAGGTTTAAGTCATAGTGAAATGAATTTCATCAAGAGAGAATAATTATTTTATCAAAAGTTATTTGAGAATCTAAATGTATATAGACA
The DNA here is from genome assembly GCF_011004845.1 of Esox lucius. Taxonomy (NCBI): domain Eukaryota; kingdom Metazoa; phylum Chordata; class Actinopteri; order Esociformes; family Esocidae; genus Esox; species Esox lucius. The sequence continues at coordinate 19,841,171 of NC_047577.1, forward strand.
TGTAGCAGTGTGAAATATATAGAACATATATATACATTTGGTGAAAAAGTGAATGGAGGATTTTGTTTTTGTTCTGTTTTGTACTTCAGTTAAAAGTATTTAAATAAGTGCCTTCTTATCTATTTATATTTAGCATTTCTGTAATAGTTAAAATGTGCTACATTTTCACCAAGCAGGAGAAAAATTGTAATTGCAGCCTTTCCAAACCCTTTGTTACACATTGATGAATATATAATCTGATGTTCTCATCATTACTAGTGCTTTTGTGTAATTAGGTGACAGAAGCTCTTAGGTCACAGAACGCTGAAGCCTACTACCCATGTAAGAACCATGTTCACATTGCAGCCAACTTCAAAGATAAGTTGACAATTGCTAAATAAAATCAAGCCTAACTACTCAATCTGGTTTGTCCATCAGTCACAATTTCCCTGTGATATATCACACCCCCACAAAGACTATTTCAGGATTGAAACTGCAATAAAAGGCCTAAACACAGTCAACTAATAAGTGAGCGTGAACTTGACTGTGCAAACAATACCCGTTTTGTGTAAATGTACTGTATATTCCTGTGTGGGGCAAAGTGCAATCAGTTGTTATTGCACAAGGTGGTGTCTATTAAATTCTAGTGTGGACCACTGAAGTAATAATACAGAAGAGATCTGTAAACTCTTTTGTCAACAAGCTGAACAGACATTTCTTGCTAATGAGAGTGACTGTTGTTTAGAATGCTGTAATACTACTTATTACAGTGCTAATGATGCCTAAAAACAGTGCTAATGAGGCTAATCCATATAATATTTTAGGGTTTGATTTGAAAATGTTAGAAGTGTATTCTCTCATTATTAATAGTCTCATTAATAAGAAAGATTTTCCTGGCCAAAAAAGTGTCACAAACAGGTTTAAAACACATCAAAACAAGTCACACTTTCAGAAAGGCAACCGATTCATTGGAGTGGTGAACTAAAACATTGACAGTGTCTGACATCATAGTCCATGATTGTTTTCATGCAAACTTTGAAGTCATTTAGATAAAGAAGCAGTTTCATGACTTGTTATAGTTTGCCCAACTCTCTATGGGCCTTAGTCAAAAAACTTGCATAAATAAAGAAGAATGTCATTCACAAAACAAGTTGGGTGTACAGTAACAAAAGTTTTGTCCATCAAATGCCACAGTAGTCACCTGTCCACCTGTATGGATGCTAATTAAATAATAGTTATAAGTTTGAAATACTTTCATCGTACATTGTGTTGTCCCAATTAAGAAAAAACATGAAACATGGTAACTGCAAAGACAAACTTCCCTGCAGATAATGGCTTTTGCATCTCACAAATAAGGGACAAGTGTTGCGCACATCACAATACTTGGATAGAAAACACAGTAGAATACAGCACATTTAGAAAGTATTCAGACCACATTTCTGGACGTTACAGCCTTATTCCAAAATGGATTACATTTATTTGTTCCTTATTAATCCACACACAAAACCCCATAATGAAAAAGCAAAAAGTTTTTACATTTCTTTGCAAATTTAAAAACCTCTCCTGAGAAATATCACGTAGGAGTTCAGACCCCTTCACTCAGTACTTTGATGGTTCTTTGAAGTACTTATAGCAGCAATTACAACCTCTTCCTCTTGGGTATGACACAATAAACTTCACACAGCTGTATTTGGGGAATTTAGGTCATACTTATCTGCAGATAACACTATCTGGGTGGATGGGGAATGTTGCTGAAAAGCAATTTTTTGGACGCGGCCGTGCCACCCGTGCTCACGTGTGGGGTAGTCCAGGTGCCCCAGCCCTGCCCGGTGCCAGCTCCTAGGCGTCGGGCAACAACGCCGGTGGGGCCTATGAGGGCTTTCCCTGATGTAGGGAGATGCGAGGACTGGTGGGGCTATCGGGACCCGCCGTACCGGTTCTCGCAGCCAGCGCCCCCTGCTGCCCGGGAGCCGCAGCCAGCGCCGCCAGCGCCCCCCGCTGCCCGGGAGCCGCAGCCAGCGCCGCCAGCGCCGCCAGCGCCGCCAGCGCCGCCAGCGCCGCCAGCGCCCCCCGCTGCCCGGGAGCCGCAGCCAGCGCCACCAGCGCCCCCCGCTGCCCGGGAGCCGCAGCCAGCGCCCCCTGCTGCCCGGGAGCCGCAGCCAGCGCCCCCTGCTGCCCGGGAGCCGCAGCCAGCGCCGCCAGCGCCCCCCGCTGCCCGGGAGCCGCAGCCAGCGCCGCCAGCGCCCCCCGCTGCCCGGGAGCCGCAGCCAGCGCCGCCAGCGCCGCCAGCGCCGCCAGCGCCCCCCGCTGCCCGGGAGCCGCAGCCGGCTCTTCCGCCGGCTCCTGACCCTCCGCCGGTTTCCCCGTCTCCTATTCCTCCGCCGGCTCCCCCGGCTCCTACTCCTCCGCCGGCTCTTCCGCCGGCTCCGGACCCTCCGCCGCCTCCCCCGGCTCCTGCTCCTCCGCCGGCTCCTATTCCCCCGCCGGCTCCCCCGTCTCCTGCTCCTCCGCCGGCTCCTACTCCTCCGCCGGCTCTTCCGCCGGCTCCTGACCCTCCGCCGGTTTCCCCATCTCCTACTCCTCCGCCGGCTCTTCCGCCGGCTCCAGACCCTCCGCCGCCTCCCCCGGCTCCTGCTCCTCCGCCGGCTCCTATTCCCCCGCCGGCTCCCCCGTCTCCTGCTCCTCCGCCGGCTCTTCCGCCGGCTCCTGACCCTCCGCCGGTTTCCCCGTCTCCTACTCCTCCGCCGGCTCCCCCGGCTCCTGCTCCTCCGCCGGCTGTCGACCCTCCGCCGGCTCCCCCGGCTCCTGCTCCTCCGCCGGCTGTCGACCCGCCGCTGGCTCTCCTGCCGGCTCCTGTCCCTCCGCCGGCTCTCCCGTCTCCTGACCCTCTGCCTTTGGGGGGGGGTACTGTCACGTCCTGGCTGTGCCCCTAGCCATCTCTGCGCTGGGCTCGGGGCATAGCCAGGACAGGACAGGAGGTGGCCTTTAGCCACCTCTACTCCTTTTTGGTTTCCCCAATTGGAGGCAGGTGTTAGTCATTGCCTCCAATTGGGGAACCTATTTATGTTTAGTTTGTAGGCCCCGGGGCGTGGTTCATTTTGGTTTTGTTTATCCTGTGTAAGGAATACCCACGTCACTGGTTGCTGCCTTTTGTTTTGTTGGAGTCCTTCTTTCTTTATTTTGCATTAAACATGGATTACCTTACCTACCTCTACTCTGCGCCTGTGTCCTCTTCATCCCACGACCGTGACAATCGCAGATTGATTGATAAATCGGATAAAGGTTTATTTATCCTATCACTAGTCAATTTAAGATCTGTTAGCTAATCAAGATGCCAGCCACTGAAATTATAACGACCATTTATGATCTCCAAGTTTGTCGATATGGCCTGAGTGACTAAGGAAAAGCAAGGCAAAGCAAGATTATTTGTCCAAAACATTACATACACAAAGGCATTTTAAACTTTACAAACACATGAATAACAGAAATAAGAGAGAAAATGCAGCATAAAGAATAAACCCATGCAGCATAATGCAGGACTTTTGGTGCTTTTTGGCAAACTACAAGCAGGCTGTGATGTGCATTTTACTGAGGAGTGGCTTTCATCTGGCAACTCTTCCATAAAGGTCTGATTAGTGGAGTCCTGCAGAGATGGTTGTCCTTCTGGTAGGTTCTCCCATGTCCATATAGGAAATCAGGAGTTCTGTCAGAGTGGCTGGGCGACCAGCACTAGGAAGAGTCCAATTTCCTTTTCATTTCGACCTGACATGCAATGCCAACTGTGGGAACTTATAGACAGGTGTGTGCTTTTCCAAATCATGTCCAATCAATTGAATTTACCACAAGTGTATGCCAATCAAGTTGAAGATAAATCTCAAGGATGATCAATGGAAACGGGATGTATCTGAGCTCAAATTCGAATGTCATAGAAAAGGGTTGAATAATTATGTAATCAATGTGTATCTGTTTTTTATTTTTAAATAAATTTGCAAAGATTTCTAACATCCAGTTTTTGCTTGGTCATTATGAGGTATCGTGTGTAGATTGATGAGGGAAAAAAATCTACTCAATTATTTTTAGAATAAAGCTGCAACATAACAATATACTGAAAAAGTTATGCCCTCTAAAAAGTTGGAGTATCCTTTATTTTAAAAACTGTGGTGAAACTTGTTCAAAAATTGTCAAAGGTTATTATAACTATATATTTGTTACTCATAGAACTATATGAACTATGTGAAACACCACTCTACCCTAAGATTTTCTTCAGGTTCTATGAGGAATAAGTAAAAATGGACGCTGCAATTTCAGAAATCACCTTTATATCTGAAAATAATATTCATGTTAACACCTGACGATAAATGTACTCTTTCACATTTCCCCATAACATTGTTAGTTTAGTGTGGAATCTCTTCATTTTATGAAGGAATTGATAGATTTTTCTGGGGCCCAACTTGTTGATCTTGCTCCAAAACAGCTGTTGCTTATTAGACTGTAATTGCTACCATTTCTTGCCCTTGATTAAATATATGCTTTACAGGTCTTAATATTTTGTCAAAGGTATGTGGATAAGACTTAAAAGTAATTATTGGTTCTTCAACTTTTTATTTGACCTTTTAGAAACCTTTGTCAGACATTCTCTTCTGGAACCATAATGCCTCAAATATGTTATTTTATAAATGCATTTACCTGTTTGCTTAAATTATTTACAGATTTACCTTATTCCAATACAATTCATGAGTATATAATATATTACAAAACATGTCATTCAAGGATTCAAGGCAATTTTCAGTATTTGGAAACATCTAAAATGGATCCATATCAAGTAGCAGAGTCAAGTAGCATAACATACTTGACAAAATTGTTTATTTATTTAGTTTGTATTAGTGTTTTGACATTTCCATGCTTTTTTCCAGGATATAAATAGTAAGAAAATATAGGGGAGAGAATATTTGCTGAAAGAGATGTAAGTTGGATTCAAACCCTTACATATGCCACACCCACCTAGGCCACTGGAAGCTACCTGAAAACTTAAAAACAGGTTTCTATGTCATTTTTACTACATATATTCTGACAACATTGAACCCAAGCATGAATTGCCAGGCTGAACACTGTGTCCTACAGGGATCCACAGTTGTAGAGATACATTGAACTCACATTTAAACTATCAAGGGAGGTGATGATGTAATCAACAACTGCTTTACCTTCTGTGGAGGTTGATGTGTAGTGACCTTTCTCAAGAATTCCCATTTAGAATACAACATTTTGAATGATTTAGAAATTCCAAAATGGTTTATCCATGCTTATTTAACACAGTCTCTATGCTGGAAAGATCAAAACATTAATTTCAATCCCCATTAAATTGAATGTATGACAATTTTATTTTAGAAATGTGTATGTTATTCTTTTGTTTGCAACAGAGATGAAGTAATACGATAACACGCCAAGGAATTTAATTATATTACTAAAGGAAATTAATTAAAATATTTTTCAATTGAAATGAGAAACTATGGATTCAGGTCAAATCCAATACAATGAAGGTCAAAATTCTCTGTATTTCCAATTTTATTGGTTGCAGCTTCACGTTATGTTTAAGCTTGTCATTGGACAAGGACTGGGAGTTTCTAAGAAACAAAGCAATATGAAAGGTGCCAAGCCCAGATAAAATATACAGGCATACACGTTTTCTAAATAAATAATCCTTAGATAGACTTTTATTAAACAGCAAGAGGATTTCATTTTCTCCTCTTTTAAGACTCTCTGGAATATTAGTTCCAGTAGGAGTGTTCATGATTGGTTCAGAGACAACGTTTTAACCATATTACCCAGTATATTACTGCGTCCGTATTGGACATATCGTCCGTATTGGACATATCGTTTACACAGTATACCTTACTGGTATACTTTTATACAGCACTCTCTAAATGTAACCAATCTTTATTTGTATGGTTGGATTAACCACTGGATGTCCACCACTGGATGACGCTCCAATCTTTCAAATTCCATCAGACAGTTCCATAGCCCTCCCACGAGGCGATGCTTTGTGGTGACGTCAGCCCAAGTGAAAGAAGGAAGCGAAGCGCTCATTGAAGCTGTCAGTAAGTAGTTGTAGCGACAGTAAGGGAGAGACCCTAGGTAGAAATTGCTTCTCATGCATAGTGCTGCAAGACAGTCGTGAAAAAAGATTTTACATACAATTTAGTAGTCCTATTCATTTGATAGAGGGCTGAAACGTTGCTATTTGGCTATGGCTGATGTCGCGCTATTGAACGAGGAGACAGGGGACGTCGCGAAAGGGTTTGCTCGCAAAGGTGCTTTGAGGCAGAAAAACGTCCATGAAGTGAAGGACCACAAGTTTATTGCAAGGTTTTTCAAGCAGCCGACTTTTTGCAGCCACTGCACCGACTTTATCTGGTAAGCACTTTTCCTCTCCAGATTGCTTCTTAGCTGCCTGTTGAACATTTGGAGACGTCTCTTAACTATGCTCACTTTCCTTTAAGTTGTTATTTTCCCTGTAACTGACACACCATTACGTGTAATTTCCTTGCTGGAAATATGTTATCATCAAAGTTGCGAGATTTCCAAGGAAACTTTCTACTTGCGTGACTCAGCTGTATGCCCCATGCGAATATTATCTGATTATCCAAAAATAAAAGTAATTATTTCCTCATGAAACCATTTTCCTGTTTATTCTTAATTAATGTTATTGTAGTTCAGACTTTTTTCTATAAGGGTATGTAGAAAATCTGCATTTATTTGGGCCATTATAGATAAGAGTCATGTGTCAAATAACGCATTTCAGTCCGTAATTGTTCATGACTTTTCGGAAGCGCACCGTGAGCTTCTTTCACCACTCACAGCTACCTGCCAGTCTTCGCTGGGACCTGCCAAACATTATCAAGCATTTGTGGAACATGCACTTTACGTTGTACATTTATTCCTAAACCCAAATTAAAATACCACCTTATTGTGTGTGCCTGTTCTGTGTTCATTTTGACTTACTGAAGCTATTGTTTATATTTTGAAAATTGTGTTCAAGATTTGAAAATAGATGCGGAGATGCATTTTAAGAGGTGTTAATCTCCATCTAGTTGTGGAGTTATTTAATTTTTTATATACAGTGGACACTCATTGGCCACTTTATTAGGTATACCTATCCAGCATTAGGTAGGACCCTCTTGCCTCCATCCACTTCAACGTTTGATGCGCTGCTTTTAGAAATGCTGTTCTGCAAACCATTGTTGTAAAGAGTGGTTATTGAGTACTTGTGGCCATTCTGTCAGCTTGGATGAGTCTGGCAATTCCTGTCTGATCTCTCTCACTGACAAGGTGTTTGTTCATACAGAAAACTTTCTGTTTTTGTTTATTGCACATCTCTCTATAAACTATCAGCTGTATCTAAGATGCTGGAACAACCAGGTCTGGTACCAGTCATGTAACACTCAGTCGCTTAGGTCTTTTTCTGTTCCAGTATTCATTTGAACATCATGCATATTCAGTATATGAACCTCTCTGAAGAAATAATGGAAAATTGCAATATCTAAACTATTGTTTTTTGTCCTGCAAGAACTTTCCTTCAAAGTGGTAATCCCTGTTTTGACCAAAGACATTTCAATACTCACTGATTTTTGTGAATATCCAAAATGCCCCCCACCCAAAGAAATTGACCAAGTTTCTGTTACATGCCAATATAAGTCTACTTTTTTGCGGTATAGACCCATTTTGTACCCATCAAAAGGTTCATCTTTTGTTTTTCATTGCTGTGTGACATTGAGTTTGTGATTTTTACATGCAAATGTAAATCATATAACACTTGAATTTACTCTACTGTAACCTGTCAGCCTAGAGTGGCTTGCTAATACGTCTGGTTAATTTGTAACCAATTGTAAAAATTATGCTTACCGTCATTTTCTTACATTTGATTAATTGCTTATTGCCAACAAACCTTATGGTAGCCTATTTAGGATGTAGTCTTACTGATTGAAGATGCACCTATGTTGATGTCCTTAGGGCTTGTGTTTCATCTGTGACATTTATTACTACAAAATTAATTGTAATCATAATTTCGTAACAGCTATGGCCTCTAAAATACTAGTGATGTTTTGATTTTAGAAAACCCACCATATGAGTTTAGGCTACAGTCACTTTTCTAGTTGAACATTATTCTACAGAAACTGCCACTTGATCCTGGTTTATTCTTGTGTATTTCTGTTATGCTGTTTCAGAACTAACCCTTTCATTTCCTCTCTTTCACAGGGGATTTGGAAAGCAAGGATTCCAGTGCCAAGGTAAATGCAACTGATCACTGTCAAGTTCCTCTGCCACACTCCATGTGGTGCTGCCTCATTCATGCAGAGAAATATGGATGTATGCGTGTGTTTGTTTCCCCACCTCTTCAGAACAAAGACTTTTCTCAATGTTTGTAGGCTAATGGGTTAGGGTAAGGGTTACAGTTTGTTAGAGTTTTGGGAAAATATAAAAACAAATATGACAGTTTTAATAAGTCGGGCACGTGCTCAGTGATGGAAAGTTCTTATTCTTATTTTTTCATATTTAAATTGTGGTATAGTTTATGGTGTAATTTATGGATCGATGTTGTCTCTTTTCTCTTTCTAAACCCTTTTGAATCTCATTATCATTTGCAAATGTTTGGTGTGGTTTTAAAAGCCATATAAAGCCATTTCTTTTTAAGTCAGCCAGGGAAACACCATAGAAACACGTACTTTTCTCTGCTTTCTAATTCTTTATTTTTATTTTTTACTCTGAGTTTATTCAGATGCATTTTTCGACGTGAATCATCCTGATGGCTTTTATGCTGCCTAAGCTGGTGATATAGTGTCTTGAGATTAAGGGGTTGTCAGTCTGAAGGACCGATCGTCTGTGTTAATGGAATTTAATATAACAAAGGAATTTAAATATGATGTATAAATGACATGCAATTCATGCTGCTCTCAGCTCTTGGAAGGACAGACCTAGATGTTTCTGGGACTAAATGCTTTAGTGGAAATGAATCGATAGCATTACTCCCAGCTGACTAACTAGACTGACACGGCATGAAATCATATCGTACATTGCAATCTCATGGATGCCAAAGTTCAAATAGACCTTGAAAAGGAAACCGAAATATGATCCGCCAAGAGGCCTTTCTTGGCTCAGGACCAAATGTCCCCCTGTTGGTGTCTAAATATTGCACTACATTTGACTAAAGCCCTTTTGACCTGGGTCAAAATTAGTCCACCAAATAGTCAATAGGGAAAATTGTGTAGACTGCCAGCTGAATCTGCTTGTGATTTAGATATTACTCCTCAAAGTTTGAGTAAGGCAGAACAAGCCTGGTGTCGAATTTTTCAATTGTTCTATCTTATGGTTATGGCACCTTAATCTTTCCGCACCAGCCTACTGATACAGAAAGAATTTAAGCCAGGTTACATCTTAACTGATTCCCGTCTGTAGAGGATGGCCTGTTGATGGGTTGAATGAATTAGTCAAACCTGAAGAATGTAGGTCATGTGCTTAGGCTGTGAAAAGGCTTGTTATGTCCCACAAGAAAACCCTGGGTAACGGTTCCAGCCATTAAGGTTTGCATAAGATTGGATGATGGCTAGAATGTAGGCTGTATAGAAATATATATTTATACAGACAGAATCCATAGAACGTGATGAGTATTTTAAGAGTTAGGTTGTGTTATGAGGAGTTAATGAAATTATAACATTGCTGGAACTCAAGCCAAGTCACACTGGCCAGAAGTTTATTTTAGCTTTTAAGACTTGTGGTCCGACTTCAAGGTCTTGTTGATGGAAAAACCTATTTGTAAAACATTTTCCCATTTGGATATTATTAACAACAAAGAACAACTGGTAACAATGAACAGTTTTCTCCGGGGACGATGTTGCTTGCATGGGAAAATAGCATGTACTGCGTTTTTTAAAATCTTCTAACTGTTTTGCGCACCGCTTCTCAGCTCTTTAACTTTGCTTCGGTAGGAGGTTTTGGCAAGTCTCTGATTTTACATTTTATTGTGAGCCTCTTTGGATAGCCTTTTTCTAAATGACTTAAACGTAACATTTCATGTGGCAATTATCTTTGGGCGATTCTCATGCCAAAACCAGAAGTGACAGTAGGTCAACATTGGAGTCTTGCGAGACTCAACAATTGCCATTACGTTGTCGGCCATTTTGATCCACCTGGCTACCCTTCCAATCTACTAATGTGGGACTAATCGTCTCTCACCTTTGCAACTGTACCTCTTAAGGAATTATGTTGTATGGAACTATTTTGTAGACCGGAAATTATGTTCAGTATGGACCTACGTTGGTGCAATTATGTTAGCTATCAACATATCCCCAGTGACAACAGTTAAGCGTGTTGATTTGCACTTACACAGTGTCCACCTCAGATATATGTCGTCCTCTGTTGAATTTGAATGGCAGCTTAATGTGGAAAGTGGGGATCTTGCCAGCCGGCCATGAGAGTCTGGGACTTGTGTTAAGTGCTGCCGCTTCAGCCGGTCAGCGTGATGTTAACCTGTGATCATTGAGCCATTGCTTGAGAGTCAGTCTTTCTTAACAGATGTCTTCTGAGAACCCTGTTTTAGTGGTAGCCAAGAGATGTCCTTTGCTGGAGTTTGAGGACAAACACTTGCCAGAGATGGATTTTTATCTCCTGCTGCTTGTCAAGCCCTTTTGTGTGTGTGTCCTGTCTCCCAAGAACCGAAACAGGGTTTCACATACTGCGCCCCCATCTTTCTGAGATCCATGGTTTAGGAAGTAAAACTGTCACGTTCCCAACATTTGGAAGCACTACAACCTGAAATGTTGAATAGCTACAAACATCTCTTCAGTGTGCTTTATGAAAAAAAAAAATGCTCATAGGCTCTGAGTGTTTACCTGCGCTTAAATATTGGATGAGAGAACCCTCAGGTTATTGTGTAGGGTGGAGGCGTGGCAGTGATTACACACCGCTGCCTTCTCATCTAATTCCTCCACCCTAACTGTGAAGCGCTTCTTGTCTTGCTCTTCACAATGCAACACAGAGGCCTCCCTCTCCCCCGTGATGCTATCACTTTCAAAGCGGCATATCGGAGACGCCGCTTGACATGCGGACGACACGTGCCCTGTTTGGAGGACAGCGCTCCTGCTTACAGAGGCTTACCGTTGCATTGGACCGGAGAGATGCAGAACAGCCCTGGATAGGCCACCGCCACTCTTCGGCTGCGGCAGTGGGCCCTTTGGACGGGCTATAGGGAGGAATCTCTTGAACCACTCCATTTACAGCGCTGTTCTACGTAGAGCCATAGCACTGGTTTTAACAGTCTCTGAGCTCATAGTATGGTAGGCTAGGCAAGTCTGCGCCAGCTTTCATTATTAAATGATTTAAAAATAGTCAAAATGTTAACGTTTGCTCTGATAAATTTTGCTAGGCTATGCCACCGGTGAAGACGAAAGCAAAAAAACTGTAGATTTCTGCATTTAAGATGGACTTGTACATTTTCAGAGCTTGAGGCAAGAACATGTTTAAACAGGACTTGGAACACAGCCCAGTGAGCAGCTAGCTTTTGTGATTGTGTGATCTGATGAAGATGTGGGTAGGCTTAGGTAAAGAACCTTTTATAGTTTCATGTCAATGATTCATTCGGGGACATGCCTCACATTTGCTTGCCAATTTAAGACAAAATATTTTACATAGGTGCCTGTGAGCTTGCGAGGGCCATCAACTGAAAACCGTGTATGTGCTTACACTTTTTATAGCTGTGTTGGGTCTATTGGAACATTTGGAAATATGTGGCAAGCGCTGATTGGGAGACCACGGATTGGGTTAATATCTCTAGTGTCAGTCTGGCCTAACTGAACTGTGTGAAAGCAGCACTTGGCAGGCGAGAGAAAATGACTGTGAGCTGGCCGACGATACCAACTGTACTGTGGCTCTGTGAATTCAGTATGATTCAGCGTCGTCATTCTGGGCTTCTGTTCTTTCAGTATTTTCTTTCAAAGTAAATTCAGGAAGCAGAATTGGCTGGAGGGTGCATTCAATAAATAATGTCTGCTTTATCAATATGAAGGCTAGTAGCTAACAGCCCTGCTATTCATGGCTCAAGGTCTAAAATACCCCTCTCATCAATTATTAAAATGTCTCTTTCTAAATTAGGTTTGAATCAACAAGCTGGGAGGTTTATATTGAGTAAAAGTATTTATTAAGTAATTCCCCATAAGCTGTTGTACAAGCTAGTCTTCCTGGAGTCCGCATATAACATGAAACACCTGAAAACCCCAGTTATAGGTGATTATTATTATTTACTACATACAGCTAAATACAAAATATTTATTTTCCAGACTCATTGGAATATACAAAGAACCACTTATTTACACCAATATTAAACAAATATTAAATATAAAAGAGAATTATGTTAGTGCTGTTGTTGTCCATTGGCCTGAACTCAAGTCTCACATGATATTTCTGGGAATTAAAGCCAAATATCTGGACTGCATCATTCATTTTTCCATAACTAATGATCTACCTATGGTTGTGTTGTGGAAGTCCACTCGCCCACACAGAGCTTAAAGAATGTCTTCAGCATTTGCCAAATGTGCTGTCATATCAACTAGCTAACACTCAACAAGTCTTTTCGTGTGTGTGTGTGTGTGTGTGTGTGTGTGTGTGTGTGTGTGTGTGTGTGTGTGTGTGTGTGTGTGTGTGTGTGTGTGTGTGTGTGTGTGTGTGTGTGTGTGTGTGTGTGTGTGTGTGTGTGTGTGTGTGTGTGTGTGTGTGTGTGTGTGTGTGTGTGTGTGTGTGTGTGTGTGTGTGTGTGTGTAAACTGACACCTAACATCGCGTTCACAGCTGAGCAGGAGTTATGTCACTACCATGTTACTCGCCCTCACCAATTAAATGGGTGAGTAAATACTGAGGTAAGAGTGAAAGACAACCAGACCTAATGCTTATCCAAGTACAAAAGTCACCACGTGAGACACCGTCTGTGCCGATCACTGTGACCAGCAGACCGCGCCGTTTCTGTTTCCGCGCCATGCCATGTGGACGTCAAAAGACTGCCAGTTCTGAAAAAGGCGAATGAATGAATGTATCAGGATGATTGTTTTATCTGCAGAAATGGTAACCATGGCAACAACTAGCTAGTTGCTTTGAATGTTTCTTCAGAGGATAATCTAATCTTAATTTGTCTCTGGCTAGCCTACTGTACGCCCTGTTATCCAGTGTGTGACTTGAGTTCTATGATATGATCTGCTGCTCAAACCCAAGCCACGGCACTGTTGGGATTACAATACCTCATTCTCATGTGCTTAAGTTATGTTGTCAAAATTGATTTTCTAGCATTGTAGCTTGATGGGACGTTGGACATATGAATTGAATGATGCAGTGGTATTTTGGTTAGCGCTTTGCGCTCTAACCAAATCATGTAAAGTCAACTCCAACTTCACTGGTTGATTTGCAACAGTACCACGGTGTTAAACGATGCATAAAACTATTAACTTCAAAATCACCTGCCTTAGATGAGCTTTAAGACACTCTAGAATACCTTTTCCTTTTGTACAGTATCGAGCATTGACCGAGAGCTGGGGAGATGGGGCTCTGGTAGGAGCATCTTGATGTTTTGAAGGCTTGATGTTGGGGATCAATTGGGCCACCTTCTTTCACCAGTGGTAATGGATTTTACCCTAGGCGTTCCAATGTATTCTGTGGTTTGCAGTGGAGGTATAATGAGTTTGATAGTGTGACAAGAGCAGAGACAAATCCCCCAAGGGAGCAATAATCCCATAGCAGAGCACTGATTCTTAGTCTATGGAAATATATGGAACACGAATGAGCAATGTGAAACAACATTGTAATAGTTGGATAGCTCCAGGTCTCGTGGTTTGGACTTGGTGCGATCATAAATCGTCAGGTTCTAAAAGAACGCTTTGTAAAAGTCCTGTCCTTTCGAGTGAAAAGGCAGTAAAATCAATAATCTGTATTCCAGTCAGCCGTTGCTCCTTCCTTGTGTTTGCGGACATACTCAGCCATGCTGAAGCCAAACATTGACCCAGAGGAGACGTGACGATAACGCTTTACCCTGCAGCGGCCTCGCACCAGGCTCCCGTGCCCCAGGCGTGTTTAGACAGTGCTAAGGGCATCCTCCTGCACATCCGGCACTGTGACAGCCAATAAAAAGGCGTGTTGACAGAGGAGGAAAGGTAAATGCCACCCTGTGTCCTTTTCTAGCCTCAAGCAGGTGTGTTCTAGTCCCCGCCACACCTCCCACAGGCACTGGGGACACCTATCTGGCTGCCCTGGTGTGGAGATTACCCAGCGGTGGATTAAACTGGGCCCACCTTTCCCACAATGACCCCTGCTGACAGGGATGGGGCTTTTCTAATCCGGGACATGACAACATTCTCAATGGAGATTATCCGTTGGCTGGTATTTAGTCTAGAACATTTAGATTAGTTTAGATCATCTGGGGCCGTATTCAAAAGAAAAATGTCTCTTACCACCAAGAGGCCTCCCAAACAGCAATAAAAGTCATGAGCCAAGAGTTTCCTCTTTATGTATTCACAAAGCTGCTCTGACCAACTTTTACTGTGGAATTGGGTGAAATCTTATCCTAAGAGAAAGGGCGGGGTTGACCCCGTTGCTATGGATGATGATGTGTTCCACGAACAAGCTTGCTTACTACGCCCACAGTGATTGGCTGATAGGGGAGGGGTCTGTCTCAGGGAATTCATCATAGTGAATTCATCATTCTACTGTAGAAGGATATGTCATGTTGCCATATTGAAATAAAGGTATTCAAATAAAAAAAGTAGGCTAAGTATGACATACTGACTAGTCAATATATGTTCAGCTAATTGTCAGCCTCTTACATGTCTGGCAGAAATGCGCGTTCGTCTTTTGATGGTGCAATCATTTGTGCAATTATGTGTCCCATCAATAGCACCAACTACGCCAGGTGATCCAGCTATGGCCATGAAGTCTGTTTTGTTTCTTTGTAGATGGCAAACATCACAAGGAAACCTTACGCATTTTCAGACAATGTGGGGTCTGGCAGATGACTTAGATATATGTAGTTAATCTGCGCTGCATTTTCCCTGTGGCCAAGTAGCACAGAATTGTCCCAGCCTTGATCTCGGCTTTCACTGGTTTCTGTTTGTTTGTTAGGCAAGTGACTGCATCCCTGACAATCTCTGCTATGATCATTATGCCCTTGCGTTTAAGATGATACCTTGTTAAAAGCTCAGAATCATTAAATGTTTCTAAAACGTCGACCTGATTATGAAGCAGATTTCCAGCAGCAGCCCTTTTAGGATTGTTTGTGATTTGGTCTGAGTGACTTAGGGGTCCTTTTGACTACTCCCACCCTTTCATAGATTTAGGAGCTGGTTTTAGCGCTAAAACGCTTTGTGAAATACTCTTAGACCAAACATGTAGGAGTCCTGAAATTAGGACTGACACAGCCATTGTTTTTAAGAGTTTCTCCTAAATCAGCAAGTTGGGAACTACGTTTATCCTGTTTTGTGAATACAGCCCCTGACTAGTAAGGAAATTATTTCTAAATTGGACCAGCAAGACAATTAACTGTCGTTCAGTCAATGAGTAATGCAGTTCATCTTAATTGCTACCAATGTAGGTCCTGTAAATGAGTGTGTTCTCAGTCACCCTACCTGGTAAAATAAGGAGGGGAAAAATATAATTAAATCAAATGTATTTCCTTAGTTTGAGGTACAAAATTGATTTCACTTAAATCTCCATTCATTAATGAAAAAACATTTGCCGAAACGATTGTGAGCTCGTGTGAGTTGTGTGTCAAACTCTGGTCCCGAGTCCGTTCTTAGGAGTCACACTCATTTTGGGTCCATTGTCTGTCAGTTAAGACAGACAACCAGGTGAGGGTCATTTCTAACTAATTAATTACTTAGTCAAGAACAAGTGGAAAACCACCCAACACTCCCCCCTCCATGGAAGGAGTTTGACCCTAGTGCTTTAGATTCAACAAGATACCAGACAAAACCTGGGCAGGCCTAAAAACACACACACACATACACACACACACACACACACACACACACACACTTTAACCATTTCAACAAGCAAGTCTTCAGTGATTGTCCAACTGTTGTTTTTACTCAATTATTGATTCATTTTGAACGATTTTGATGATGATATGTAGAAGATTCCAGTTATAGCATTATTACGTAACTTAGGTGCTAATACGATTTGTATTGTAATTCTAAAGGTTTTATATGTATTGCAGTTTTTTGTGAGTTGTTATTCCAAGCTTTTTGCTCCCCATTATGATAGCTTCGGACATACAAGAGGCCTGTCAAAATAAAATGTTGATCCATCACAGAAATAACTGCTGAAAATAAGTAGCTTTCATATTTCAAAAGATGAGGATAAAATCGATAAACTTTTTCCGTTCATGGAAAAATACTTCAGTTGTGGCACGGCTAACCAGAGCAATAGAAATACGCTGATGACGTCAAAACGAAACAATTCCATATAATGACAAAGAATGGTTACTGTTTCAACCAACCAGGCTTATGGGAATCACTCTGGAACTGTGGAATGCCAGTGTCAATGCCCTGGGTTATTCCTTTAATCAGTGGTTTAGCCAGCGTTGCCTCTGTAGATTGCGGCTTTCACAGTAGGGCTTTCCTCTCCCGGGCGGATTGCCAGAGCCCTTGCCTGCTACAGTGCACTCTAACTGGTGTATAGAACAGAGGTCACCACCCTCTCTTGCTCTCGCCTACGGAATGAAGTGTACATTAGAATGTCTCCAGCACGATCTGTGCTTAGCTTATCGGTAATAACTGTTAATTGAAGATACCCTACAATGTATTACATCCCAGAGGGTTATTAAGCTCAGAGAGAGGATCCAGAGATCTCTCTAGTACAGTGTGTGGGTGTCTGTGAATGGCGTGTGTCAATGGGGCTAGTCATCCAATCCACTCTCTCGCCTGACACTTTCTTTAAGCGTCTCCTGATGGATTACACCCGTGACTTCGGCCTGTGTCGCACCGTCTGATGGTCGCTGGGGTATCCAGGCTGATTACAGGTGTGATGTGAACATGCCGGCCGGAGGTAACTTTTGTAGCTAACGCTGCATCAGCAAACCCAGAGGGACTAAACCACTTACCCCACCTGCCTTTCCCTCAGCAAAGCCTCTGGGTTTCCCGTCCGCTGATGGCCACCCAGAGAGTCTAAACAACTAAACAGCCAGAACAGAAGAGATTGAACCTTCCTTACACATCCTGCCTAGAGATCTACTGCAATAAAATACCGGGATATCCAGGTCTATATACAGTATACAATCATAAGTTTACATACCCTGGCAAAAACGGTGAAATTTTGGCATTGATTTTGAAAATATGTTATCACATAGTTGTTTGACTCTTTTTTTAAATCATAATGATTACGGAAATCACCCAAATGGCCCTGTTCAAAAGTTTACATACCCTTGAATTTTTGGCCTTGTTACTGACACACAGGTGAAAATGGCAATTAAAGGTTAATTTCCGAAACCTGTGGCTTTTTAAATTGCAATTAGTGTCTGTGTATAAAGAGACAATGAGTTTGTTAGCTCTCATGTGGATGCACTGAGCAGGCTATATACTGAGCCATGGGGAGCAGAACTGTCAAAAGACCTGCGTAACAAGGTAATGGAACTTCACAAAGCTTGAAAAGGATATAAAGAGAGATCCAAAGCCTTGTAAATGCTAGACAGTACTGTTCACTCACTTATTATATTCTGGGATCTCTTGATACCAAGCAAAGGTCAGGTAGACCAAGACAGATTCCAGCCAAAACTGCCAGAAGAATTGTTCGGGATACAAAGAAAAACCGACAGGTAACCTCAGGAGAAATACAGGCTGCTCTGGAAAAAGACGGTGTGGTTGTTTCAAGGAGCACAATACGACGATACTTGAACAAAAATGAGCTGCATGGTCGAGTTGCCATAAAGAAGCCTTTACTGCTCCAATGCCAAAAAAAAAAGCCTGGTTACAATATGGCCGACAACACCTTGACATGCCCCACAGCTTCTGGCACACTGGAGTGTAATTTGGTGTGACGAGACCAAAATGGAACTTTACGGTCACAACCATAAGCGCTATGTTTGAAGAGGGGTCAACAAGGCCTATAGTGAACAGAATACCATCCCCTCTGTGAAGCATGATGGTGGCTTACTGGTGTTTTGGGGGTGTTTGAGCTCTAATATTGTGAAAATTGATAGCATGATGAATGCAGCATGTGATCAGAAAATACTGGCAGGCAATTTGCATTCTTCTGCGCATGGGACGAACTTGGACGTTTCCAGCACGACAATGACCCTAAGCACAAGGCCAGGTTGACCCTTCAGTGGTTATAGCAGTAAAAGGCGAACATCCTGGAGTGGCCATCACAGTCTCCAGACCTTAATATCATCGAGCCACTCTGGGGAGATCTCAAACGTGCGGTTCATGCAAGAGGACAAAAGACTTCGCATGACCTGGAGGGATTTTGCCAAGACGAATGTTATGACCTAGAGTTGAATGTGAATCCCATAAGAAATAAAATACGTTTTTTTCCCTGCTCTCTCATGTTTTCTTTATAAATCGTACATATATTACCAATTCTCCAAGGGTATGCAAACTTTTGAGCACAACTGTACATCCCTCAATTCAACACAATTTAGCGAGGTAACAATGTTTTTTGTTTTTTTTTTACTTTTACCACCTTCAGGTAAACGGTTCATCAGCACACTAATGGCCCAAGAGCCAGACTAAAGCTAAACCAGGTTCATTTGGGCCATGCATTCGATCAGTAGCCAGGGCGCTTGTATCATGGATTGGAATTGGCTTTCCCTCACCACTGGTTAATACAAGCTCTGTCTGTGACTGTGTGAGTGGATTATGGTTGTAGATCCAACAGAGCTGATGTGGGTCTTTCTTTTTCTCCTTTTGCAGCAAGATCTCTGTATATGATTGTCGTCAAGAGAGCCCATACTTTTACTTCTGTCTTTGTTATCACCAGAATTGACCTTGGGAAAAGCCGGAGGGAGGCGGTGTTCCCATCATAATAGCCGAGAAATGTGTTCATTTTTCCATCAGGATGAAAGGGTCGATTCCATTTCAATTCCAGTCAATACGTAAAGTACACAGGCATTTGAAGTCTCTTCAGTACTTTTCTATTACAAAGTGTTTGGTTTACTTTTTGAGTTTAGTGAAATGAAAGCGAATTGACCCCAATTCCGGTGGTGCCACCCAGTCTTCAGACAATCGTGCTATACCAAGCTGACAAGAAAGAACCATACAAGAAAAACTTGATGAGCGTTGGACAAGATTTTACTATCCGAATAGTATGTTATTATTCGAATAGTATTCGGTTAATTGAAATAAATGTCTTTAAAAACTACCGATACAATTTTAGCGCTACTACATAACGTGCAATGGAGTGGGTGTAGTTCTCTTGTACCATTGACTCAATGACCATTTGTGATAAAAGTGCGGTCATTGAGAATAATGGAAGGAGCCGTGTGGTAGACAGTAGGCTCCAGTACTAGTAGACAATATTTATCAACACAACATCGAGTTTATTGTATGGAAGAGTCTAGGAAATCAAGTTAGCTAAGCTAGCCAGCTATATACTATTTGCTCACCGTTTTCTGAACTCTCAAACACCTTTAGTTTCCACAGCCAAACTTTACGTAGCGTTTGGTTGCAATTTTTTCCCTCCATAGGTTACATTAATTTAGTAAATATAATCCATCGTCCCTTGAATTAATTAACTTTTATTCACTTGCTAACAGTAGGCTAAGCAGTGTATATTGCATCATTCTGACTGACTGGACCCCACCACACGCTTTGATTGATGATTGTAAACGACAAATGTGTGTGAAACGCTTGTTATAAAAACTACTTACAAAACTAGAATTTGATTTCAATGTCATGGGATATTGTGAAAAACTTTAATTTTTATAATATTTATAAAATTATATTCAGGCTTATTCATTTCAACAACAAAAAATACATGATGTAAAACAAATGTGGGGGGGCAAAATTGAATACACACTCAAGTACTGGAATACTAAATTTAAATTTGGCTATTCGAATATTCGACTATCTGTGCCCATCCACACTGAAAACCTCTGTTATAGCTGTTTTCAACAGTCCATGTGGCCACACCACTTCAACATTAGACCGATCCATTCGTGTTTTACATGATGTATTTGTTGGAAACCCGTGGCCTATTGTGTTTGAAGGATAGGATGTTTGGTTTGTGAACAGAGTATTTGAATGCCAGTGGAATGTAGCTGTTTTGTTTTTCCGGTTTGCATGTCAAACATGGCCATGTGTATTGAGGTAGAGGCTGTCTGGCAGGGGGATATGCTCGCTGAGCATCCAAGACATCACGGCAGGACGTGCCCAAGTAACATAACAATGACTGGAGTTTTTGGGTTTACACCAAATTAAATTGTACCCCTTAGTTTGGTTCTGTTGTACTATATACGAACACCCCATTTGCACTTGGGAGCGTTCTGAACGACACATCGCAGTTTGCTAAAATAGAGATCTCTGCCCTCTTCCATATTTACCGTGGTGCGTTTAGCTGTAGGTGACACGCTCCTTCTGTCCCTGTGTTTGGTCCAGACTGCGTTTGACTACAAGGAGTTGATTATGCATCCAATGCAGTGCCATAACTTTTTGTCGGACACATTGTGCGATACTTCACATTAGCATGGATGACGTCTACCCAGAAGAAATAGGCTAGTAACTGTAACCTATTAACTCCTGTATTTTAACAAAAGACCAACTGCGAAAGTAATATGGTGTTGGGGACAAGTTACGCCTGTCGATAATCATAGGTGGATTGACATGAGCCTTTTTCTCCAGTAAACAAATAGCAGAAACACATGGCTTTAGTTTGTCTGACATTTGGCTATGTAAAAGAGAGGGCCACCTGACCGAATGAAGGACAATACATCAACAAATCATCAAACTCTTGCTCTGTGTTAAAACTTGTGTTAAAATGCCCTCGAAGCAAATATAATCTTTGATAGGCGTCTTTCCTAATGTTTTCCTCAAGAGCTTCATGCACATTCACGCAAATCTGCTGACTTGCCAAGCAATCCAACACTGGATGGACAAAGAGCCAAAGCTTTTAAGTAACAAACCCAAAAAAAGGCTTCAGAGTAGCTTCTCTAGTGGTTGTTAGCCTGGTATCAAATAGTGTTTGTTTTGTGCATATTCTTGTTTGCATCGTTCACTTCTAAGGCTGCGAGTGAAGACAAAAGGAGTGATAAGCGACAGGTTAAAATGTTAGACGATAGCAGAGAAGCTGACCGGAGGCCTTTTCTGGCCGCTACCATTTCAGAGAACCTCCGCTCCACTGTAGGCTTTGTACTCTAAGAGAAATATTGACAGTGTCTGCATCGTACATCAGATGACTAGCTCCATTTGCAGAAGCATATTTTTCCACTAGCAAAGTGCCGGAGGCTCTTCCCTACTCTATTCCTCCGAGCCAGTTCCTTTGATGTTTTAGACCTGCCCATTGAAAAAAAGAAATCTGTCTGGACAGTGTAGCTTAAAGAAGATGGCTGCTGGGTCTGGGCTGTCTCTATAAAGGGGTCTTTCTCTGTCATCGTTACTTAGCAGGTGGCAAGATGGTCATAACAGCATCAGGTTGCAGACACACGGCCATGCCGTTGGGAGAGAAAGCATACAGGATGAATGGGGTGTATTGGCTATATCAGTGTCTCTTGTTTTGCCGTTGTTGGTGTACATGTTGTTCAGAAGCAGCTAATGGATAATTACACTTGTGGGAGATTTGTCTTGGCTCAGATTGTGTTCTGATGTTTGCTTATTAGGTTTGTGTTCGAAGAGGTGAATTCTGACACGCTGTGAATGTTGTGTGTCATTGCAAAGGGGGTAAATAATTGTCCAATGCATTTTTATATATTTGTAATTAATTCAGAACAATTTGTGTGTTTGATTTTTCAGATCATGGAGTTTCTGTTGTAACACAATAAAATGTGGAAAAGTTTGAGGGGGTGAATATTTTTGAGGGCCACTGTAACACAGCTTACTGCATATCTGTTGTCTAACGGCAGCTTTGAATTTAATCTAATTGCATTTAAATCTTTCTATAATTGGACTACATACATTAATTTTGGCCTGCACTACGCTCCCTAGATATAAGCTCGTAAGGGCTTAGCTTTTGAACGGTGATCAATACCATGAGATGATCCCTTCTAGGACTTGATGTTGCTGTGAACACACCCGAGGAGTCTTGCCAAATGCCATATGATGTCTCACATCTGCACAGGGGGCACTTGACTCGCTGGATTGCACTGACACCATTTATTGCTGACGCTCTGCCAAACACATCAACTGAATAACATCTTCCGCTTCCTCTCTGGACCATCCACGCTACTACATCCACGACCAGTAATCCCTGTCGCGGGCAGAGGCTACGAGACTTAGCATGGCTCTGGGCCCTGGTGTCTGACCGTGCTCCTCCACAGTGCCTTATTGTTTATCGATTCAAAGCGGCTCAGTGCTGATGAGCACTATGATAGGTATTTGCATTATGAAATAGTAACTAATTATCTGCACTCCTACTGTGAAAGGTGTTGTGAATAGGGTCGCTGATTAAATCATAGCTTGATTTGAATAGGACCCAAGCGGTCCCCTTCATCAGGCTGCCAGGACGCAAATGAGGGGGAAACTGAAGTGGGACAATTTCCCCTATTGGTGCCGGAATATGATGGAACTTAAAGTAAATGCTGGACCATGGAGCATAAGTGGTCATATAAAGACTAAACTGTGCAATTATTGATGAGAGAGAACAAAAAACCAGCAGGCCCTGGATCTCATAGGGTAAGAATTTAATAAATACAGAAGAAATACTTTGTTGAGTAGCCACACAGCACAGGCAGGAATACCATCACTTCGTATTTTCTGTAAAACACAGAAATCCTCTTGGCAAAAGAAAATTAATTGTGTGAAATCCATATGTATAAAAATGTCTTAGATGTTGTGTAGAGGCCTATGTTAAAACTCTGTTGTGTTTCTCTGCCAGATCCATCAGTCAGACATTGCATAGGCTTATGTTATTTCTTTGATGCTGTCTTCCACTGCTAGTGCCCGTTTCTGGTGTGACTCTTAAAGGAGATGTTTCTGTAGCACAGTACAACCAATCAACCCTTGGGGTGTCCGTGTTACTACCCGGCTACGCCAAAGTCATTGGCAGCCAGCACAGCCATCAGCCAATAAAGGGACGCATCCTTAGAAACTGACAGAAGCTGCTGCACTGTCTTTGTGTTGTTAGCTGGCAGTGTGTGCTTGGGAGTCACTGTGGTTTGATTCTTGATTTCTGTGTTCTTGATATCTCTCCATTTGAAATAATGAGCAAGGAAAGGCTGGTTGGTTTCTGGTTTAGCAGGTTGGACGTCACTTTGACGCGACGGTAGCCAAAACGCTAGATTCTGTAGCCAGTGAGGTTTATCCATATTTAGGGTAGTCAAATCCATATTTATGGTGAAACACCTCTGTAATTGTAGTTCCCAAACTGGAGATTTCAATGATTATGGA
This sequence comes from Esox lucius, assembly GCF_011004845.1. Classification (NCBI taxonomy): domain Eukaryota; kingdom Metazoa; phylum Chordata; class Actinopteri; order Esociformes; family Esocidae; genus Esox; species Esox lucius. The sequence continues at coordinate 19,864,707 of NC_047577.1, forward strand.
CTCCTCTCCACTTCTGGTTTATCAACTCCCATCACTTGAAATTAGAAAGAGCAAGTTCCTTGCTGTGCCTCGAAATAGGAATGCAATTTATTTTGGGTTCAGGTCAGATAACTCAAGTAGCACATGCACCTTATATCTTAGAAGCCTGGTGTATTTTCGTTGTGTTAACGCAAGGATCTGCTCTACTAGTTCCAAATCAATTGAAATGTCGATTATCTATGCCGAAGTATTAAGTAGACAATATCATGGCCTTCCTCTACATTAATAAATGTTGGTAAGACATTAGACATGCTTTCAGTTTTATAAATGTACCACTACACGATAGGCCCTTTCAAAACCAGCTCAGATCATCAGCGTCAGTCAGCTGTTGTCCTGTGTGCATTTCCTTGACTGTTCTCTGAACTTTTCATTAGTTGTCCTCACTTTGAACTGCTCCTGTAGTCACTTCATTGCAGTTCCATTAATTTGAAGTGGTGTCTGGTGTTCTCAAGTGATAGAAAGTGCAATTCTTCTGCTCACATACACGACCACATGGAGGTTAAGTTGATTTGGGGAAAGCCCCGTAGAGAGGGGAAATTGAGAAATACTGGGTTGGTTTTGTGAAACATGAGGAACTACAAAATATCTTTGTTGCAGCAAGACAAATACTGTAAATGAACATGTTGGCCAAAGTACCTTCTCTGACATCAGGATGAAATACTCATTGCCCAAAGGCTGTACACGATGTCATGACAATGCACAGTTCATCAAGTCCATACATAGATCACACACACACACCCACCTTCAAAAATTGGCAACAGTTGACATAAGTCATGCAGTTCATTTCTGAACTACAGTATGAACAGTACTGAATGTGTTGAACATCTTGCTGCTGGAAATTCTTATCTCTTAACAGGACTGCATTTGAAACACACAATCTGTTCAAATAGTAAACACAACATTGTGGTGACTAATGTTCTGAAAACAAGCCAAAAAGTTTGAAAACAAATTCTCTTCTCGCTTTGAGGTCACTGCGACACCGTTAATATTTTAAGAATAAGGCAGCCTCTCTCTACTTTAAAGCTGAGGATGTGTGACAGGCAGTAGAAAAGTGTTAAAAGACTCAGGTTGATTAGCTTAGCATAATACCATGTGAAATAGCATGTCCAATATAGCCCAGTAGCTGTTGTTTCCAGTGGAAAGCTGGTGAAACCAAGTGGCCAGAACCTAGGAAAGGATGTGTGCAGAGTCAAGTGAAAATAATTAGTTCCCAACAGGAACTAGCAAAATCCTGTTGGGTAATATTGGCATATTCTGGTATGTTTCTGTGATTAAAAGGCCTACCATATGAACTCTCTATTCACTCTACACACCTTTTAACTAGAGTAATTTATTGAAAACAAATGTTGGTGTAATTCTATCGCTATTTGGAGTGGAAATGACCCCCCCAATGCTTTGGATTTATACATCTCGTGGGCTGCCTGGATCCATGTCTATCTGTGGCATAACATGGCCTTTATGTCTGCCAGTATAGTGTAGCCAACAGTAGCTTATCTTTGCCTAGTTTAGCCTAGCCTAGCGTTGCACATTCCCCAGTATTAGCAGTGCCAAAAACTAGGTGCTAATCCGTGCTGCTTCCCCAATCTCTATTAATTACCAGCTAGCGCTCAGCTCTCTGTGGCTTTGAGGGGCTTTGGAGTGGAACGTCATTGTTGCTGTTTGGGCTGACTACTGTTTAATGTCAAGCGCTGCAATGTACACCTGTTGGCAGGCTTAAGTCAAGTCCCTTTCACCCTAATTTACCCCCTGCCTTTCTCTCACTCCCTTACCTTTGTCTATGTTGTACCTCTACTTTCACATTTCTGACATTTAAACTTCCAACACTAAGACCTTACCAAATCTCTTCCGTCTTCGCCAACATTAGTCGAACAATATCGAATGTGCGTGCCGATGACGGAATTCCAGTGATTTCTTTCAAATATCCTCTGTGTGGGCCGATTAATTCAAATGTGCTTCACTGTTACGGGGTTGAGGATCCAAAATCATAATTCCTTCATTTGACCCCAACTCAGTTCAAGACTCTTGATCACGTTTTTAAAGAAACTAGAAATGCTCTTAGCTCTGATAACCGTGACCCCTGACAGGTCACGTGATCAAGAGCAAGGCCCTGACAAAGACCCAACCAATATTCTCTAATTTGGTGATATCCCTGGGTTAATGACTCTCCGCAGCTTATCTTTTGATCTCCCTGGGTTAATGACTGCCATAAGCTTTGGAAGGGAGGTTGTCTGAGTGCACCCATCTGATGGGCGCCACGTCAACACGGCACGGTGGGTGACATGGGGGCTTTTACCAGGGAGATACCAGTTATGCAATTCATATGAAACGCACTCCGGCCCTCAAACAGTAACCGAAAGATGAGAGAGGGGTATTAGTGTCTGAACGCATTAACAGTGTATTAGATAGACGATGGAGTGCAGACTAATGTACCAGACTCAAAATTACACTGTAATCTGGACTTTAATTGTCCAGACTTTTTGTTTTTGATCACGTTATTATCTAATGGAAGAACGGCAGGATTTATCGAAAATGACAGGAACAGAGTGAAGTTTTATCTTATTAATCCTCGAGTCCCATTTTAGTGGAATGATAGAAGAAATACAATTGGTTTCAGGTTGTTCTTTGGTTGCACTTCCTCAACAAAGATCCTTTTCACTAGAAATGATATGGTGTTATTAGGCAGCCACAATGGAGTACAGACAGGAGACAGACTGCCACGTCAAACGAATGCTCAGCGAATAATACAGTTCTGTGTCAAAGAGCCTTCTCATTTTGATACTGCACATATTCCGTGTTGAGACTTTGTTCATACAGCATTGATTTGACTCGGTGGGAGTGATTCATATTGTCTCATTGTCGGCTTTACTGTTGAAAAACTCCAGACTCTCAGGAAAAATATTTTATAGCCTCAAGCAATTCTAGGGCCTCTTTCATCGTCTTCAAATTAAATCACTATGACAGGCCCTGCTTTGCTGTAGGTAATATCCTTCTTGGAGCCTGGGAACAAAAAATAGTAATATCATTTGCAGCATTTCTTGGACTTTGTTTTGAAAGACCCAGGGGCTGTCTTTTCTTTGAATGTGCCATTTTTTTTATTTGGTCACAAACATGGAACGTGATCCCACTCCAATCTGTCTGACATTCACTGTGGTCGCCTAGGCAGTAGCCTCGGCTGCTCTTGTTGGATGCTTGATTGGTCTCAAATTACACCCTATTTTATTATGTAGTGCACTGTTTTGATAGCCTCATCCTGATCTCAGTGAGCTCCCGTTGGTCTTGGCTTCACAGACACAGCCTGGCCCAGGTACTGGATACCTGGTTCATTGCCTATGGGGATTTCTATTAATGATTTTTTGGTGTTTATTGCTATTAGTAGTATCGTATACAAGAACATGTGATGGCAGTGAGCTACTTCAGAGGGGCAGGACCTAATGCCAAGACCTGTAAAATGACTGATGTGCATCCAATATATGGTTAAACTAATATGTGGTGTTTTCTGGCTGAAGTAACAGGGGTGGTGTATATCTCCTTACAACAAGAACCCAGTGTGCCATTTAAACACAAACCTAGTCAGAGGGTTATAGTTCTTAGTCCATGTGCAGGATTGTTAGATCATGTAGAATATATATATAGCTCTGGAAAAAATTAACTGCACCTTTTTCTTTCCTTTCCATTCTAAATGGAAGAAAATTCTAAAAGGAAGGTTTTGAGTGAGGAACAGAAGGGTTAAAATTAAGAGACCACTGCAAGTTGAACACTTCTGTTCCTCTCTCAAAACTTTCCTTTTCAACTTTTTTGGAAAGAAAAGAAAAAGGTGCAGTGGTCTCTTATTTTTTTCCAGAGCTGTGTTCATTTCTTGGAGATAATCCAAATGCTTTATTTATTTTCCCTGGGCCTTTGGCCCTTGAAAGTCTCAGTCTGATCGGTTGGAGGCATTTGGAAATACACTTCCAGACCTTTAAGCACAGCAAACTGTTTTGGACTACGCTAGTCCTTTACGTCTATTTTTACCTATTGGCAAGTCTAGGTATTTTATTGGTTCCCTGTAAGCTTAGCCTTCTAGAGTATTTGTCATTTTCTCTTTCCCCATCTTGAATTGCCTGACCCTAACCTCGTTAAGGAATGACAGTGTTGTTGTTGATGTAGAAGTATGGGACAACTGTTGTCAGGGATGGAAAAAATTAAGTACATATGAATTCAAATGTCAAGAACTGTCTGTGTCAGTTGAGCTTCAAGCTTTGGGGATTTGGCTGCTTTTTTCCCGGGCGGCTTCATTGCAGCATGGCTCTGTGGGGGACTATTGGCTATTTGTTCGACGTGTTCTTCGTCCGCTCCTTATCAAACACATGTTGAATACCCAGTTGTAAGTTCCAACTCGCACAGACACGACCACAGTTGCTTTCATCAAAGTCTTAGTTGGTTGATTTTGGTTTTTATACAGTCCCTCAAAACATTGCGTCTTGCTTTGGATTTAAGAGTAAAATGTCTTCTTATGAAGCTTGACATCTTCAGGTTATTGTAGTAATATTCAACCAGGCTAGGCGTCACAGGTGACATAAAGCATGTGATGGAGACATTTCTGTTCCGGTGTGTGTGTGCGCGTGTTTGCCTGTGCCTGGGAGCGCACATGTTAGCACTAAGTGAGTTTACACGTACTCCAGACTGTTCTGCTGCAATGCTGATGCATGTGACAAATGACATAGAGGGACAGAACACACAATCTGCTCAAACCTCACATACGATTTCAGTATCTCACAAAAGGAAGTACACCCCTCATGTTTGATAATACCTTTTCATGTGACATCATAGAAGAAATGACACTTTGCTAAAATGTAAAGTAGTGAGTGTACAGCTTGTATAACAATGTACATTTGCTGTACCCTCAAAATAACATAAAACACAGCCATTAATGTCTAAACCACTGGCAACAAAAGTGAGTACACCCCTTAGTGAAAATGTCCACATTGGGCCCTGCTCCCCATTCACACCTGAGACCTTGTAACACTAATGAGTCACATGACACCGGGGAGGGAAAATGGCTATTTGGGCCCAATTTGGACATAATATATGCTCACCACCCAATGCAAATACAGTATCTCACAAAAGTGATTACATCCCTCACATTTTTGTAAATATTTGATTATATTTTTTCATGTGACACCACTGAACCCCCCCCCATGGTGTTTGTGTTGTCACATGAAAAGATATAATCAAATATTTACAAAAATGTGAGGGCTGTAATCACTTTTGTGAGATACTGTATTTGCATTGGGTGGTGAGCATATATGATGAGAACTGACAGGAGTGTTGAGAATTAGCAGAGTTTTGCATACAGTACTGCTGTTTAATAAATAGTGAACAGTTTGGAATTGTGGCCTCGAGGAAAGCATTGTCTTATGAATGAACACTGTGAATGAACACTGTGAATAAACACTGTAGGAGTTCAGTATGAAACCGGTTTGCAGGAAGGTTCAGTCATTTAGCGGGATGTTTTTCACAGCATGCCGGTTGAATGGAAGGTAGTGTTGGTAGTGTGAAAATGTGAGCCTGTCCGTCTCCGGTCCTGACCACAGAGCATCACATGCTTACCAGTCTCCCATTAAGGGGGAAACCGAGCACGTGAGTTGAGTTCCTTCATCTGCTCTTGGTGCAGTAGTGGCAGTCTGTTCCTGACATCTTTTTGGACAGGCGTATTTGTGACATTCGGTTTTCTATCGGCAGAGAAGTCTTTCAGTGGATGGTACGATGTGCAGGGGTCTTAGTGGGCAAGTAAGACCGGTCACTGTGGGAATCTAGGTGTTGTTTTTACTTCTGCCGTCAGCACGTCAGCCCGGTGTTGTTATCCAGTGACACTGCAGAAAGTGTGCATTAGTCTTTTAGCCATATTAACATAACCACATTCTGCCCCACTCAATCCTGACTTTTATTTACTAACTGCTCTTTAATCCATGTATAATCCCTCAACTAGAACCAGAAACGAGATGGGAGGTTGTTAAACCCGGGACTCTGTAAAGCCAAGTTGCTTCCTCTTAACAGATGACGCAGACCATCTCTGTCTTGTCGTCTTCATCGTCAGCCATCGCTGAATTTCAAACGTGTAATATTTTCAATCAGGAGCCCTAATGGTGTTTCCGAAAAAGTTGAGACGAAGGCAGCTTTACGAAGCGACATCCGGTAGATCGGCATGTTGAAACTTGCGTGCGTGCACACACAGGCCTGGAAACAGAGCCCTTCTTGTTGTGGAGAGTTTTTACTGGAGTTTCAGTCTTTGTTGAATTTATTTCAAATCAGCCATTGGTGGCGTAGCAATATCGTGGCTCATTTACTAAACCCCAGAACGCTTTGGCAGCTGGTAGTTATAGTATGCATATTATTAGGGCATGCACACTGTCATATACAGACACATTATTTCAGACACCTCTAGATTATTTATCAGTACTTAAAAAGCAACCTCAGATTACAGGGGCACTATCAGTGTAATGCACCCACAGCCAATGGATGCAGCTACAATCGGACCTGCCCTTACTTTTTTGTTCTTATATGACAGTCAGGGCTTGGACTATGGCATTGACCGCCACCGCAATAAATTATTTGCAGCCTGGTAGTGAATACGACCCTCTTGTAAACTCGGCTGAACATTGTGAGCTGTGTTTATTGGCGTGAGCTCGTAACCTGCTGAACTTTCACCCGCCTACCTCATTAGACCTCTGTAGGTGACGAACTGGCGACGCTGTGGTTCATTGAAATGTGCTGTCATTACCGTTGGTCGGTCATTAACTCCTCACACGTCTTTTCCCCTGTGCTGTTTGTCTTGGCAGCTGTTCGTATGTTGCACAACTCTGCATCTCCGTTTGATAGCATCTCATATACTGAAACTCTAGGTTAACTGGAAGTCATGTATATTTTGTACTCACTCCTCAAGTCCTGTCATCTGCTGTGCTCACCAGCCATTGTGTGTAATAGAATGTTGACACGGTAGATGTTGTGTGTTCTGTCCTTCTGTAGTGTTTATCATTAACCTAAACTCATTACACCGGGTCACGTTCTGTGTGGGTACAGGCTGCCATTTTTAGGCCTTGGCAGATCTTGGGATGAAGATTGTATGGCAGCGATTCAGCCTTTGCCCCTAATTTACCACAATAATTGGCATATGGAGACTTGTCCGTGAGTTTGTATTCTTGCAAGATTTGGCAAACCCCTTCAAAATGTATCTCTTTGAAAAACAAGCTTCTTCCTCCCCACCATGGTTTTCTCACATCTTATTTATTAGGTTACGGAAGACCAGGCTCTCGAAATAAATCTGATCTTCTGTCCACTTTTTTCTGTCCTCCCCCCGTTTTCTTCATTGGCTTTATCTCCATCCTTCTGCAAATGTTGTGCTCTCGTGGTTTTCGAGCCCTACTCTAAATCAGCCCACTAATTTCATTTTCCCTGGGAAATGTAGTTCTGTGAAGGATTGGGGCCTGAGGCTCGTTGCTGAGTTCTAATGCTCTGCTGCCAAAGCAAACAAGCCAAGCGGGGCCCGGCTCATCTCTACTGACAAAACAGTCAGACAGCCTCCTTCCTCCCTCTGACCCCTTCAACCCTTTCGGGGGAACATCTTGCTGACGCCATGGCCCTGGCCGGGTCGGGGCCGGAGGTAGCAGCTTTCTGTTTGGCCCGGGGCGGGGTCAGTTCAATTTCAGTTCCAGTCAGTGAGGCAAATTGGAATTGTTCCTGAATTGACAGGATTTGAAATGGCATTGACCCCCTGGCCCAGCAGGTCCATGAGGTAACGGCGGATGAGCAAGCCTGCTCATGTTGTGACCTCAGTTGACCTTCTGGACCCCACCTGCGCCTGGTTACCAGCTCACCGTCTTGACAGGCTACCCCAGAAGTGCCACGCTGTTGCTTCGGCTCGGCATCACTTCAAATGAGCGACATCAAACTATCCAAACGCTTGACAGATGATCTGGTTATCTAAAACCTCTAAAGACGGAAAAGTCTGTGTTTGCGTCTCAGCGTGAGAGATATTTATAGAAAGAGAACCAGTGCGAGCAAGAAACAGACTGTAGACGGACCGAAAATGTCAGTGTCTCAAAGAGCACGTCGCCAGCACATCAAACCAGCCTTTATCTGAGACTCACTCCCTACTGTCTGCTGACATTCAAACAGGACTCCCATTTGAAATCTCATTTGGGCCGCCGCTCCTTTGCCAACAGACTGAACACAGTTTCCCAATAGGGTCTCACAGGAAATCAATAGCCTTTTTCTAGCATGTGAAAGCCCCTATTCTTGATGCCGTATAGTGCTTTTTTGTATTTTGTATTTTTTTGTATTTATTTATTTTTTAACTAAAGAACTGTTCCTTTCTAGTTGAATTGGTTTTATTCATCTGGACAGTAGGAAGTAAGTGGGATTGAAAATGGAGGACTGCAGGTAGGAAGGACTCAGATGGTCTTTACTGAAGGGGCGTACGTTAGCGCTTTTCATGTGGGTGTGCTTTAGGACTACTTTTGGTCAGGGCTTGGGTCGAAGTTCATTACCGATTGATCTAGGGATTGACATGTAACCTTTAGTCCCTAGAATAACCCCCTTATATCCCTTTCATTAGGGGCATGTTTAGGTTATCAGTAACCACTTGTCCTTTTTATTGAATTTGGCCAACGTGGTGAAAGGCCTCAAAGAACTGGCGGATCAATGCTATGTCAAAATGGAAGGAGTGTTACTGAGTAACGTCAACCTACTGTCGCTCGCAAACTCGTTGTGCTTTCTCCTCCATTTCCTCCTACATAGCTTAGTCATTATCTTAATAAAAACGGCGCAGGGTACGTCGTCAACACTAGATGCATTAGCACACCTCACTGTAGCGCTAACTCGCTGGGGCGTAGAGCTTATTAGAATTAGCCAAAGTGGCTGGTAAGATCACGGCCTGCCCGCGCGGGTGTGGAGCTACCCCCACGGAGACGTCCGGTACATTAGCCCTTGTTGGGAAATGGCGGGGGCTTGGTTTGATGTCACGTTCCCTCTCTGTATTCAGCTCTGGTTCTCATGACGATAATTGTTCTCATGACGATAATTGTTCTCATGACGATTATCCCAGCAGCCAATAAAAAGGTAGCCTCTTCGTCACCCACCCCGGTTTCAAATCAGAGTGGCTTTCATCGGCCACCTGATCGATGAGATACCAAAAGAAACCCAGATATGGGCTCATGTTTAATCTCCGTTATTTAGCCTTTTTTATGACAGTGAGCCTTAGTTAACATGATGGATGTTGTAATAGGGGACCGGTTAGACCTGAATGAAGCCCACTCTGTCCCGGCTATGCAGCCACTATACCATTATTTGGGTAGATTTGTTAGATGGGAGTACTTCGGACTTAATCTAGACAGTCGTTAAGCAACACTGACTTTGAGTTCAATCAGGCACCCCTGCAGAGGCTGTGTCATGTAGCACAACACCTCTACTAGGGCAAACGAAAGGCTTGCTGTTGGGTTCAGTGTGTTACAACAGTGAGTGACAGTGGGCCAAATGGCTCCCTTCTCCATTTGCAGTACACTAGTTTTTAACCGGCTCCCATAGTTAATGCACTGTGTTGGAGTGGTCGTCTGTGATAGAGTACCATTAGGAAAGCACTCAGGGTGAAACATTCACAAAGTAATATTAAAACACAGGTCTTTCTGTTCGGTTGTCAGCCTGTCATTGCTGTGCTTTCATTCATTCCTTGATTAATTCATTGCGGCGTTTCACTGTCTAGACTAGGATTTTTTTATCAAAGCCAGCCCAAAGTTAATGACTGTGTACTACTTTAACTCACAGGCAGCCTGCAGTCCGAAAAGGGTGGGGCTGGGGGGAGGCAACTAGGCAGAATGGATGAAGAGAACGTAGAGTTTAATCACCTCTTATGTGAATGTGAAAGTTTCACCCAGAGCCAAAATACACTTTGGTTTGAAGGTTGGAAAATCAATTGGCTACTTTCTGAGTCTGGCATTCTGTTGCCAGTTCATATGATATCCGTCACTTCTGTGGAAACTGTCTTTCTGGGACTATCGGTATAATTTACTAATGGTTCCCAGTAGTACACTACCTTTCCTAGTAAATCTATTTCAAAGCTGGCTGGTGCTGTTGAATTTCGCCGCCCTTCTTAGGACGTAGATGGTAACGTGTATGCTGATGAAGTCACAGCCCTGTAGGCGAATGTTTGGAACCGAAAGACAAAGTGGACGCCGCAGTGTGGCTCACCCCCCCTAGGTTCACGGCGGTCAGGGTGTTTTATGGCTCTGACTGAACTTTGCCCCGGGTGGTGCTGGGTAATAAGAATCATCAGATTACACCTTTGTTTTGGCGGGGGGTCATGGGGTTGTAGGGAAGGAGCTGTCACCAGCTGATACAGAATGTTTTTCCAGAGCTATAAACTTTTCTACTCATCGAACACATTGTTTAATGGTATTTGTTCAATGGGGAACAAAGAGTGAGGGTTATCAAAAGAAAAAAGCACCAAATGTTACATGTTGCTTAGTCCATTGCACCAGGTGGAATGACACTACGTGACCAGGATAGGTAGAAATATGCTATGGCCCACACGTTGTTTTGGGCAGTGTTGGGACTATTTCACGCCGCAGGTCTCGGCTGTGTGAGACTTGCCAGGAGAGCCGGTTTCTTAGGCGAGTCGAGGGGGACACCAGTTGACAGCTAGCATGACATCCTTCATGTTCACGCAGCGCGCTAAAATTAGATGTTCCTCTCCCCCGCTGTGTTAGCATGACATGTCGTATCTGGAGGTTTACAATGATGGCGTGTGTGATGGGTGTGTGCTAAGCAGTGGAGTTTTGACAACACACTGTTCTAACACCACCAACACACATCTTTTCCCGGATCCAGTGATGTCAGAGGACGGACACACCTCTTTGGGTGTGCTGCTTGCAGAGTGAGGGCCGTTCTAGAAGAAACTGCATTGTAATTGCATAGTCTCTGTGTGTATGTTGGTGTGGAAGTGATTGATTCAATTTTCACTGCACTCCTCTACTCATCCATTCAGAACCATTTTTCTCTGTGGTTCTGGTTGTCCAGTCATGCTCAAATCTTGGGTGAATTGGTTGAAGTGAACCAAATATATGTTTGTCACATGCTTCGTTAATGACCGGTGCCGATAACCAGCGAGTTGCTTACTTTAGGGCCCTTCATGAAAATGCCAATTTGGGTCAGTTAAATGAAATAGAAAATGAAAGCTAGGAAGTAGTAACAAGTTGCACAGATGAAAATAAGGAGTAAAGGCTAGATGACATCTGCATTTCTTGTTCCAATCCCTCTCTTTGGCATTCATATGATATAACCGAGATTTTAGTATGCCCAAGGAATACCTTACATTGTATGTTCCTCCTGAATCCCACTGCGATCAATCGCGCTAATGGTACAGTCTCTACTTGGTTTCCCTTCGCTGAAAAATGTCCTGCTGTTCAGTTCCGTTGGCTGTCATAGGTTGTGACGGATTCATTTAGGCGGTGAATTTTCACTACCTCAGGTGCTCGAGTACAGGACGACGCTGTGAAGAATAACAGCACGGCCCAAAGTAGATGAGCTGGACGAGTGGAGATCGTTGGCCCATCCATCAACTGCTAGGATCTGACAGCTCCCCCAAAAGTAGTTGGGAAGTGGTAGTTGGACATGTTATACAATTTTGGATGTGAAGCTGTTTTTCGTCCTGACAGTTCCCAAAACATTTAGGACCATATTGCGCCAGGAAATGTTTACGAATCAGCATCTGCTCATTTAGAGACCATATGATGTTTCAAGAAACTTGCTAAACATTTTTGTTACGGTTTAAACGACACCTAATTAAAAGCAGCGCAGTCCTCGGCACTACTCTGCGAATTGCTTGATAACACTATATATAGGCTACACACTTTGTGATGGCTGCCAAAAAGTTGCAGACGACCTTGTCAGAGCCCAAGGAATATGCAAAGTGTCTGTATCAAGTATTTGCCGACGGCTGAATCATCTCAAGGAGCCTGTGTAATGTGAGCTTGCAGGCTTTGCATGTGGACTTCTACAAACTTGAATTCTCTCTCCCGGCAGCGTAACCTCTTTGCAAAAAGGATGTGGTTGCTTGTTGACTCCATTCCCGAAGTCGATTCCTCCTATCTGCCTTCCGTTCAGTTCACTTGTTTTATTTCTCGCAGTCAACACAGAAACCACGGCACAACTGTCAGGCCTGTTCCATTGCTTGCCGTCTCAGTGTGGTATCGGCTGACATACTTCCACAACGACGACTTGGGAGGCCTCGTCAGTGTATGGTTCCAGTGGTATGATGTTTCATTTTACATTTACATTTTTAACTCTGGCAGATAACCAGGGGAGAAAGTGCGCACAGTCTTGTTAAAACCGCTCGCTAGTGTTCTCATTGTAATAAAAGGCATCATTTCGGGGACTTTCCACGCTTCCATTTTATTGGTTTCGCAGACAAGTAACAGCCTTTCGCTTGACTGACCACCAGGCCAACTGGTGTTTGGAACTGTAGCGTTACACTAGGACAGTTACACCAAAGGCTCTGGTGGGTTGGCCAAAGACTAGGCCGCAGGGTGTTGTCTTTGATTCTTGGGCATTTGTGACTTTGTGTGGAAGAATAATGTAGTATAAAGGTGTTGATGTTAGTGCATAAATGCATAATTGTAGAAAACTGCATTATATACATGTAATATTTTTATATACATGGCACATTATAAACCCTGTGTATAATAAACTCCGGAGATAAAGTGGAAAGACAACCTTGCTTCTGTGTAGTTATTGTGCGTACCAGTGTTCTGACTTGACCCTCAACCTTGGGCACAAAGTTGGCCTGAAAGGAACTTCAGGAAAAAGACTGGCATTCAGAAGGTATGGACCGGAGACGGTGACTGCTGGTCCTCGTAACCATCCAGTGTGATACGCTGGCCAGGCTTACTGGCTGTACCGTCTCTTAGCCGGGTGGGTGGATGTGTCACCTCCCACATGGTCAGTTGGCATTCTCATTTATCATTCACTTCCTCGTCTTAATAGTTTCTCTTAATCGTGTATTAGGGGAATATTATGAATAAGGATGCATTGATGTTTTATCAATGCAGTGTCTCCCTCTGCCTGCCTGTCTGCCTCCCTCCCTCTGTCTGCCTCCCTCCCTCTGTCTGCCTCCCTCCCTCTGTCTGCCTCCCTCCCTCTGTCTGCCTCCCTGCCTCCCTCCCTCTGTCTGTCTGCTTTTGTCTGTCTGTCTGCCTCTGTTAAACACAGTAATGTTCTGTCTAGCCATATGGTTCATTGGGTCAGCAGTAAGTGGATTCTTATCTGGTTCAGTGCTTCTGTTGAGGCAAGAGCCCATAAAGGCAGAAAGAGCCTGGATGAGCATAAAGCTCTGACACAAATAGAAAATACAGCGGTTGTTGAGCTGTCTGTTTGAAAGTCAATCGGAGCAATAGCCATCATCTCACCCCAGAGACCACGGCCTCTCCCCGAGACCAATGGTTCTCCACCAGCCTTTCCATGTATTGAATGTTTTCCAGGGCCAGCCCATCTGAATCAACTCATCAAGTAATCACGCCCTTCACTACGTTATTCACACCGCTGTCGACCGCCGATACACGTCTGGCCCTCATTGGCCCTCATTTACTGCCGTAAACACCGCCGGAAGTCAACCATTACATTACAGGTCTTGCTATTGCTCGCGACTGGCCGTTACTCACACGCTCAGATCTGTCATCCTGCACGCTGAAATAATTCTCGGGCTTGAAAATCTTTACCAGCCCAGCTCAAATATGGACAACGCCTGAAAAAACCCCCATCACATTTAGCCACCGGGCAGTATTTATACTGGTTTATTACCTTTAAAACTCAAGCTATAGTCTACTTTTTTTTAAGACCTTCTTCACTGATAAGTGTCAGTTGTTCTTCTATATATTTGTTATTGATGTGATAGTTATTGCGGTTTTGAAAGGTGAACCTGCAGGAAATCATATTACTGTGGATCCAGAACATATGACAGATCCATTTGTAATTGGGCAGCACAGGTAGGCTTTGGTAACCCTTTTCCGCAGAAAATAGGCCAATGTTACCGTATCCGTTAGCTTTGTTTTGTCAGTCATTATGCCGAGCTTAATTAACCAAAGTGGAACACACTGAGCACATTAAGTGCACACAGACACACAAAAAGACGCATATGCACACACAAGCATGTGCACCGACTTGGACCAGCATGCAGACACACACTCACACACACACACCCACAAAGCGATTCATGAAATGGTAATGGTTCTCTTCCTCATTGTCAACATAATCCAGGAAATGGACTCTTCCTGGTGCATGCATGCGTGAATGTGGGTAGTCATGTTTGTGTGTGTTACATTAATTGGTCTCTGTTTTAGTATGCAGAGACTGTATGTGTGCATTCTTGGGTTGGTCTCTGTTTTGGAATACAAACAGTGTGCGTGCGTGTGCAGAATTGTTCTTGTCCAAGCACACTTCCTTGTTTTTTCCCACTCCCCCGGGGCACTCAGCAACATCATTAGGTACTGAGAAACATCCCAAGGCCCCGTCTCGTCCATCCTGTCATAAGGGCCTGCTTCTACACGACCTATGTGGTTGTGATGTTGCCTGGCCGCCGCCTTCCTGTCGAAATGAAACAACCCTCGCTGTCATCTGCTGCTTGCCGTTTTCCCTTACTTAAACTTGCCTCAAAAGAAAACCGGGTTAAAGGCTTTTTAAAGTGTTTTCTTTCTTAAATGTATTTTTTTTTTTTTTTTTTTTTTTTTACTGGCTCCATTTTGTGTTATGCATCATGTGTACCTAAACTCATACAGACACACACACCCACACACACTCCAACACAACAGCCACTGCCATTAATCTCCCAAGTCTATTTATAGTCGTAAAACGGAGGGGGTGACGTTGAAGGGGGGGGGGGGGCGGGGCGGGGGGGGGATTACACAACTGTGTGCATGCTCACTTGGTGTAGTTACAAAAGGCTCCCCTTCTCACAGCTCTGGCAGCGTGTGTGTGCGGGTTGTGATAGTGGGCTGACGGAGTGTGCTGTTGTCTGGTTTCCAAACCTCCCTGGTGTGTTTTTTTTTCTTTGGCTCTTCATATGCAGACCTGAAAGCCCCAGAGACGACTCCTCCGGAGACAGTTAATTTACATACCCCTGTAGGAAACCCCTTGGGAGTGGGAGGCAGTCGACTGACTCAAATTAAAATATGAGCTTGGGTACATGTGAAACTGAGCCTTTTGTTTGGGATTTTTTTCACGGCATTTCAAAATATTCAAGAATGTTTTTTAGGGGGAAGGAGGCACCAAATTTCTGGTGGGGAAGTTTAGACAACTCCGAAATTGCTTTTTGATATTGTTACCTACGCTTTAGGGTTCTACGAGAGAAAGTTTGTCATGATATAGGTTTACTAATATCGAGGATTATATATGGGGACAATTATTTATAAATTAGCACATTGCTCTGAACGTTCTATTCCATTTGACCTTAGTCTGACACTTTTGTCAGTTCACGGTGAACTAATTGGTTAGCCAACCCTTTCTTCCTGCCCAGTCCCCTGTTTGATTGGCTGGCCGGTTGTGACAGAAGGTGGTTGGATATGCACCGGGGGATGCCCATCATGTCACACTGTTCAATTTGTATATTCAGACCATACACTGGAGTCACATACATACACACCAAGCAGGGTGTAGCCCCATCATTCGCATCCATTTATCTAGAGAGGAGACCTGGAGGGAGGGGGAGGCTGGAGGCAGGGAGGAGGCTGGAGGCAGAGGACATTGTGCCTCTGCAGGAGCCTCGTTCGCTATCTACTTAAAAACAGCGGCACCCTTGAATCTTCAGATCAATCTCAGACAAACCTTCAGCCACCACCTGAAACTAAAGTTTGAAAGGAAAGGAAGGAGGTCATGTACAGTTTTACGAACTTCACAGGGCCTTTGAGTTAATGAAAGGTTTGGATATGGTCAGTAAAGCATTGTGTTTTGCCAACACTCTCCCGGCACCCATTTATTTGACTGTTCTGTCGCCGGGTAGAATTTTGCAGCGGTGCCAGGAAATAAGGAGCAGTATGTTTGACTAATTTGATTCTGGTTCTGCGCCAGGGCAGTGATGTAATGCTGTACTCTACATTGACAGCGGTCCCAGTGTTACAGTGAACTACCGCTACATACAAACCCGACTTGTCCGGGTGAAGGCACTTTCAGTCAGGCCAAGTAGAGAATGGGGATGTTAGCTTGTGAATGCTGGTTGTCCCCCACAATGACATCAGGGACAACACTATGGAAGCGCAATATCACAGACACCACAGTAGATTCAAATGTTCACAATATCACAGACACCACAGTAGATTCAAATGTTCACAATATCACTGACACCACAGTAGATTCAAATGTTCACAATATCACTGACACCACAGTAGATTCAAATGTTCACAATATCACTGACACCACAGTAGATTCAAATGTTCACAATATCACTGACACCACAGTAGATTCAAATGTTCACAATATCACTGACACCACAGTAGATTCAAATGTTCACAATATCACTGACACCACAGTAGATTCAAATGTTCACAATACCCCTGACACCACAGTAGATTCAAATGTTCACAATATCACAGACACCACAGTAGATTCAAATGTTCACAATATCACAGACACCACAGTAGATTCAAATGTTCACAATATCACTGACACCACAGTAGATTCAAATGTTCACAATATCACTGACACCACAGTAGATTCAAATGTTCACAATACCCCTGACACCACAGTAGATTCAAATGTTCACAATATCCCTGACACCACAGTAGATTCAAATGTTCACAATATCACAGACACCACAGTAGATTCAAATGTTCACAATATCTCTGACACCACAGTAGATTCAAATGTTCACAATATCTCTGACACCACAGTAGATTCAAATGTTCACAATATTTGTGTGAATGATGTAATTTGCCATGGAGGTGCAATCTTCTCAAAATTATACTGGAAGGTTAATGGTGGCGTTATAAAAAGCAATTAAAAAACACTGCAGTGACCTATCTGGTTAACAACAGCAAGTGTTCAACAGATTCTGGTTTACTGCTTGTGGTCTACAGCTTGTGGTCTACAGCTTGTGGTCTACAGCTTGTGGTCTACAGCTTGTGGTGTAAAACTCCTGTAATGTACAATGAAATCCCATGGACTCATAAGTCTTCTCTTGAGGGAAGAGAATGTCTAAGCGCATTTCCCATGACAAAGGAATTGTTTTCATAGTGAAATGTATTTCATTTGGTTCCTGGACCCAATTATTCATTCAAACTGTCTTTGGCACCGCTAGCTATTCATTAGATTTCCTTTAGTCATTTGTAATTGGCAACCTTGAAGTATTGAGAGTTTTCTCGACTTTGGCTGTTCAAGGGTCTTATTTGACTCCAAATCGTGGATTTTTGTGTTACATCATACTTTGAGATTCTGATATGTAATGTTTTAGGGCCCCCTTACTTCCTTTTAGTTTTTAAATGTAATCATTGTCTGACAGAATAAGCGAAGCAGATACTTTGTATCAGTGTTTCTCAACCCCGCTCCTGTGAGCCGCCCTCTCCCTGTTCTGTCACACATGATTCAAATGATCAGCTCTTAACAAGTCCTTCATGAGCTAAATCAGGTATGTTCGGCCAGGGAAAGATCTCAAACATGCAGGGCAGGGGGGCGTCCAGAAGCAGGGTTAAGAAAACACTGCTTTATATAAACGTGTGGACAGACAGACAGGTTGCTCTTTACAAATTGCTCTTCACTCCAACCTTCAAAGTTTTAACCCCGGCTTTCTGTCCTGGGAGTCGCATATGTGCACGGAGCCGGGAATGTTACCCCTGGACCAGTCAGTGGAACCCCTGGATCAGAACTGAGATTTGCATGTTGTAGATAAATATAGTGAGATTTGCATACTGAGATTTGCATGCTGTAGATAAATATATCTACCTATGAGTCTCAATCTGGAAATGAGGCTTGGCTTCTACCTGAGGCTGTTCTCTGACTGTGACCGTGTAACCAGGATCACCCTGGCGTTTAGGTGAGATGGCCTGGCTGTCTGTTCCCTCTCCTACCACTTAATTGGACAATCCAGAGCCCTGGTCAGATAATTGGAGGTAAAAATAATTCCTAATCCCTCTGCTGAACTCCAGCTGCTCTCACTCGCTCTCTCTCTGTGTCTTTGTGTGTCTCTCTTTCTTTCTCTCACTGTCTATCTCTTGCTGTGTCTCGCTCTCTTTTTTTTTTATCATCTCTTTCCTCCATATCTCCTCCCTCTCTCTCCCTCCCTCCTCCACATCCCCGGGCTGTTGGTCGTAGTCACCCGGGTCGGGGCCGTTATTAAAATCAAATGCCATTAAAACGACATCGGCTGAAACGACAACAGGCAGGTCCGGCCGACCAGCACAGCTGTGTCCGCGGGCTGTACGTGGCCAGGTCTCATCCGTGAGGAGTGACATCCTCGAGTGGGCACTGATCTTTCTAACTGCTTAATGGGCTTTGGCCATGGCATAGGCAGGGATACGATGGTCTGATCGCGCATCTGTTTGTGCTGTGGAGACAATTTGTGTTCATACTGTAGTAGTTGCAGCACAAACAGGTTAGGATCCGGGCTTGTTGTGGCTCCTCATAGTACACATTTGGGCGGGATTCGCTAGCTAAGTTCGAAGTGCAAAATATTTAGGGAGTGTAAAGAAGTGTCCGAACCTTGGGCTTCCTAAATAATAAGTCTTCGTTTTATCTATGAATGGGTTACTACAGGAATTACTGTAGTTTTAGTATTCTGTTGTATCCAACAAGGCTTTTAGGTACCAAACAAATCCTCATGTTTTGTGCCAAACATGGTGTTTTAGTCTCCAATAGTTTTGAACCCCGCAAAAGAATTTCAGAGAATTTTTTTGTCCCCAAGAATGGAATAATTTATGAAGAAACAGCCAAGAACGTTTGAAAAGGTAGTACAACAAAGTTACTTCACACAGCAACCACCGTTTTAACCCCCTTTTGAGATTCGGCCGCGTCCGATAGGAGAGCCATGACAACAGAGGTGGGGCCAATGACACGGTTCCCGCTCGCTGCAGGTTCCATCTTTAACTGCAAATGGAGAAGTCCTGCTTTTCTTGGAATGGGCAGAGTTTACCGGCCTTATTCATGGATTAGCCTTGTATTTGCTCAATCCCATTAAGACGACACCCTATACATTTCACTAGCCAGCGCAGGCAATTCATCTATTTAAAGTCTTTGCCCTGGGTGTAGGATGAGGTACTAAGATGTTTGTGTGGTACTGTAACAAGGCCATGTCAAAGTGTCCAACCTCAGCTGGTAGAATGTGGACTGTCAGTAATGTGAGCCTGGCAAAAAAATAAAAATGTAAAGGGCAACTTGCATACTGCAGATCTCTTGACCCTAAAATGCATGGTGAATGAAATCCAAGTGAATTAAAATGAATCCCTCTATGATGCTGCTTTTATTCAAGCCTCACATCAGATGCCCCAAGAAACTTAATTAATATGCATATGTCCTCTGCTTATTTCGCTGTTGCAGGGGAAGAGTAAAGCTATTAAATTAACAACATTGTCACCTTTTTAATATTTATTTTGTTACTGATTTTCCCAATGTGCTAATTAAATTAGCCCCTTTCTCCCTTCCCTGTAAGGCCAGCGTTGTAGCTTCCTGTTGTTGTCTTCCAATGTGTGCATGTGGTTGTTTGTTTGTTTGTGGGTGTGTGGGTGTGTGTTTGGGGGTGTGTGGGTGTGGGTGAATTAGAAACCTGATTATCGTGGGCAGTAATTGCATTCAGAAGCTAATCGCAGTGTCCTTGCTGATGGGTTGTTTTTCTCGTAGGCTTCTCTGACGATGCTTGAAACGCCTCTCTTGATACCAGTGCGTTCATACTAGTTTATGGGGACACGTTTATTCAGTAATGAAAAGAGGGACCATTTAGTGGCCCTGTATGCTTTATCCTGGGCTGTTGGTAATGGTTTTTTCCTCTCTCTCTCTCTCTCTCTCTCTCTCTCTCTCTCTGTGTGGTCGGATGTGTCAAATAAAAATATTTTCTTGCTTGTAGTAATTGACCGGCGAAGCTTCTCGCCTCTGGTCCATGAAATAAAGATGTCATGCGATGGGGTGTTGTCAGTTTGTTGTTGGCTTGTTTTGTAGGCATGTCTCACAGGATAGAGATATGCACGCTGGTTAATGGTAACACTAGAGAAAAATGACAAATGACTACACCGGCCATGTTTCGCCTGAAGCCTACATATTTTCATGCTGATATGTTTCTCATTACTTGGCCCATGCTCCCTTTGGCACACTTCAGCTTGGCAGACATTCACAAGCTTCCTTTGGAACAGAAGACAAGCAAAATAGTAATGTGACCCTCCTGACATGGAGCTTGTATCCCTCAAATCTGTCGAGCCCCTGCTTAAATTGGGCTGGACATATGGTTTTATAATGTGCGATTGAGGAAAGGAGCAGTGATGATGAATAAATAGAATGTATTTGCCTGCTTGAGAGATCAGTGGTGGAGTCCAACCCATTTGTTCAGCATCTGTATCCAGAATAATAATAATTACAGTATCAACGGCGATTGAAATGCATCAGTACACAGCGCTTTCTGGTGGATTTGCTTTCAACGCTGCAACGATGTTCATGATATCTTTGTCAGATTATTCTCCTCATCTCTGATTTAGATAAGAGGTTTCCGTGTACGGAAGAGCTTAATATTTAAGAGCCTTAAGAGCCACCCCCTGCCCAATCGAAATATACATGCATTCACATTATGCAGAGCTTGGACGTGTTCTTTGAAATGTAATGAAATTGTATGGATTCCATCCAAGATCACTTGTTTATTGACTGGCCCATCTTTTCTATTCTTCCGCCATCCTCTACATATCCCAGAAAAAAACTATAATGGCCACAGGGATTAAATGTCTCCGCACAGAAATGTGATTAATATAGCTCTTTTGCCTTTGTCAGTGAATAATAAGAATAATACATTTCCTTAAAACAGCAAGCATATTTATTAAAAAGAGAAGGTCAAAGATGTTTAAGAAACAAAAACAAAATCAACGTCCAGATTTTTAAGGCACGGGTTTAACATGCATTTTATTTTTATGTTTAGTAACATAAAAGGATGTTGAGACCAGAATCCTCATGCGCCAGAAAGTACGTACACTCCTTTACCTCAGTTGAGCTCACACAGGGACGTTGTGCTTGGATACCTTGCTTATTTGATTGCTTGGATAAAAAAAGAAAGTCTGGGAGCAGACTATAGAAGTACCACATATCTAAGTTGCTAGCTTAATTTTTGTAAACCATTTAATTGAAATGAATAGGAGTTGTGCACATAGCTTACTTGATTGCTTAATTTTTTAAAAACCTTTAGGCGCAATTGAGAATCTGCTCAAATGTACAGTGACAAATAAAAGACTGAGTGAGCTGAGCTGGATAATTCAGTTTAGCTCATAATTTTATAAAAGACTCACCCAACAAAATGTCTTCTGAAATGCTTTTTAGTGCGCTCTCCTGCGCTATGGCCTGTTTTCGCTAAACCACAAATTGCCTCATTATGACTGTTTGAATGTACCACAGGGTGATTTCAGGTTCTCTCATTTATAACGAGTGTCTGTAGTGACTGGGAGGGAGTTGTTAGTCCAAGCTGGTGTTGGGATTGTTAATTTTGGCAGGTGTTTAGGTTCATTTAACCCTCCATGTTCTGCAAAGGTGTTGAGTTTTTCAAAATGTTTGGGCCCCTTTAGGCATTTAGCTCATGCTCTTACCCATAGTGACTTACTCCCCGTGGGAGTCAAACCCACAACCTTGGTGTCTCAAATGTGAAGTGAGCCACGCAGGACATGTTCATACTAATCATCAGTCTCTGAACCAACTGTGACCTGGAGCTTCGTTGAGAGCGGTCAGCCTACCACCTGCCCGTAGAAGAACACACGTCTGTTGCGCAACAGCACCGAACGACATCCTCACTTAGCACTGGGCCGCTAGCTGCTAGCACCACAGATGCCATGTTAATCGCCAATGTGGCGCTACAGGCTCTCGCTGGCAGATGTTTGTCTCTGACACAGAGTGAATACAGCAAGACGGTAAGGCTGTTAAGTGGGATAATGAAGCTAGTAACCCAAGCACACTGAGACCTCTACCAGTTCATACTCAAAGTGGCTTTATTCAAGAAGACACTGTGTCATTTCCATGTTAGCTTTTTAATTTTGTCATGTTTGTATATTGTACAGATGAGACAACACTATTCGGCCTCAAGTAACCAGGGCTTTGAAAGCACACCATACTGACCTTTGTGATGGTAATTCCAACACTAAGAACTCTTAAAGGAGTAAGTACAGAGACAAAATTCTCTTGGCATAATTAGCAGTTTATTTCCAAATAAAGAGTCAAAAGCTTACAAAATAACCCTCTGAGAAATCTTTGAGGAAAATACATGAACAGTCTGTATTTATTACCGTTAAAAGGGGTGTGGTAAGTTACTGCCCAACTGTCCTATATCAATAATACACATTCCCTTTGTTCTGTCAATACCTAGGTTTTAACCAAGGGGCTTGCTGTCCTCCCCCACATTAAACCAAGGACCTTGTGGGTAACCTTTTCAACTCTAAGGGACACCGCATCTGGACAAAGAACAGATAAACTGATGGTTTAATCTGATAGACACTTAATGGATAACCCAATGATCTTATGACCATAAACAAATACCAGATTCCCCTCTCCTACATTACTTTTCTTATCTAAACTTTGGGACTCAGTACCTTTTAACTATTTATACATGTATAGGACTAAGTATACATCAGTTCAATAATTTCCATAACACCTTACCAAACCCCTGCCTGAGCCAGCTATCATCAAATATAGAAAAACAAATATACAATGTTTTATGTTTTCATCGCTGCATTGGTGCTGGCAATTTCAGACAGACAAAGGTGCCTTTGAAAAATTCCTTAATTGTTGCAGAAGGTGACTTGTGTTGCTGTGTGTTCTCCAGAGCGTGTTTGACACTCAGTGGGAGTTAATATGTTCTCCCACTGAGTGTCTTAATTGAATGACAGAACACGCAGGCGCACGTGAACACAATCAAAAGCATCTCTGACGCACATGCTCAGACACCCACACCCAAAAATTCTAAACCAGTCAGGGTTCAAACCAGCATGCCACTCAGGTCTGTAAACCCATCTCGGTCCTTGCCAAAGATGACTTGGTTCAATAAACAATACATTGTTAATCTAAAATGGCTCTGAATAATGAGAAGAGGAATCCTCATCTTATTTCATTATTCCGACAGCAACAGTGATCGGCAGTACCCGTGAAAGAGTTACTACGTTCACAGATGTTCTCGGAGTAGCTGATGGATAAGTCGGTCTAACACAGCAATACAATCGTGAAAAAGGAAAATAAATCAATGTTCAAGGATTTCAATTAATGTGTTACATTGCCGCTGTCTCTCTGTAGCCTTTGCATGTTGCTGTGAAACAAAGACTTTATACTTTATTGATTTCTTCCCCTCAGGCTGTGACTACCGTAATGTGTCCCCTCAGAGCCCTTTGTGCAGTCTTCTCTTCCTACAATCACCCAGTCTGGCAGAATTATTAATGATTAATGGAGCCCTCATAAATGCCGGTCGTTAACCTGGTTCAAGATTTTCCCCTTGACTCCTTTGTTACCCCGACACCATTGTGTCCTTGGCATTTGACGCCATTGGCGACTCACGTTTCAATGGGAAGGTGATTAATGTGTCTGGCCCATCGCTGTGCCCCATGCTAGATTCCTTGGTCCAGGCTCCATCCACAAGCTTTGACTGCCTTCTGCCGTCCTCCATTTTGTGTCAAGCCCATGTTGATCCTCCATGTCGGTCATGAGCACATCGACTCTTCCATATCCAATATTTCTTTGTTGATTCCTTTATTTTACCCAGAAGCGCAAACATAAGGATACTTCCATCTCAGATGAATCTGTGCTCTGTCTGAATATGTGTATCCAATATATGTGTCCAATTCTGACCAAAAAATAGTATAGTATAATGAAGTTTTGGGCTACTGCATCATATATATTTTGCTCACAAAAGAAATACATGTAACAGTTCCATTATAGTCTTAACTGATAATGTTCTTGAGTGGCTGGATGTCTAGTGAAAAGAAGGTGTTCTCCTATGAAAAAGAAACGTCCACCTCTCTGATTCTAGTCGGTGGCTTGCTCGATTTCTGTTCTGTGCTTCTACGGTCAATTTAAGGAGCATCAGCTGGCTTTCTCGACAACCTCCTCTCTGGTGCGGCCATTACAATGTGTTGGTACATTTCAAACACCTCCGTCATGGGTCAAGCCTGAAGACCTTTCTGAGCTTTCCAGTGCCTCCAGATATAACCAATGTTCCCTATGTAATCATCCAAACCTCAAAGTCCTCTCACTGTTTATCTTCTACCCTGTGGCTTTAGCCATTAAATTGACTAAATTGAGTGTGAAACGCCAACCAAAATATTTCATGAAGATAAAATTAATGTGAAAGACCCTGCTGAATATTATTGTTTTCGGTTGAGACAATAATAAGGGATAATCTCACATCCCATGGCTGAAGTTCCTCAATTAAACATTACCCTGGTCAAATGTCCTCTCCACGCTTTAAGTCCGTTGGAATTGCAAGCTCCCCCATAACAATGAGGCAACAAATCACAACCTCTGCACATGTTCCTCCAAAAACAAAATTCATTACAATTGCAAACAGCAACTCGTCAGCTAAAAGGCATTAGCTGTTCTTGACCTGTGCTGCACCTATTGGTTATTGCTAAGGTTGATGGATGACTGCAATGGACCGGAGCAATACAGAAAGGGTGTTTAATGAAAAGATGGTCTCCTTTCCCAATGGACGAAGTCTTCCTTTCAGTTCCAATGTGTTAACAGGGTTGAGAGTCCCTCATGCCTCATTAACTTAACCTTCGGCTTCATCACATCTGTGAGATTTGTGTAACAGGAAGTTCATATCTCATCTTTGTGAACGGAGAACTCTGATGACGTCCCTGCACATGCAAACGCATCCGTGTGCACACGCGTAGACACACAGGTACCCTGCACATTCAAACACATCCGTGCACACGTGTAGACACACACAGGTACCCTGCACATTCAAACACATCCGTGCACACGTGTAGACACACACAGGTACCCTGCACATTCAAACACATCCGTGCACACGTGTAGACACACACAGGTACCCTGCACATTCAAACACATCCGTGCACACGTGTAGACACACACAGGTACCCTGCACATTCAAACACATCCGTGCACACGTGTAGACACACACAGGTACCCTGCACATTCAAACACATCCGTGCACAGGCATAGACACACACAGGTACCCTGCACATTCAAACACATCCGTGCACACGTGTAGACACACACGGGTACCCTGCACATTCAAACACATCCGTGCACACGTGTAGACACACACGGGTACCCTGCACATTCAAACACATCCGTGCACACGTGTAGACACACACAGGTACCCTGCACATTCAAACACATCCGTGCACAGGCGTAGACACACACAGGTACCCTGCACATTCAAACACATCTGTGCACACAGGCATAGACACACACAGGTACCCTGCACATTCAAACACATCTGTGCACACAGGCATAGACACACACAGGTACCCTGCAAATTCAAACACATCCGTGCACACGTGTAGACACACACAGGTACCCTGCACATTCAAACACATCCGTGCACACACGCGTAGACACACACAGGTACCCTGCACATTCAAATGCATTCAGGTACACGGTGGCCAAGACCATACTCGCCTCTGTCCCGCTCCCCGATAGAGCTATGAGCTGTTTAATTACTTATGATTATGTCATTGCTGCCCTTACTACGCCTGTTCCCATGGAAACGGCCTACCCTTCCCTTACATGAGGGTGCCCATCCCTCTCCCCTATGGCTGGGTCTTTTCATGACAATGCCTTTATAATGAGGTGCTTAATGACTACTCTACTAATCAAAATGAGCTCATGATGTGATGTGTTAATTGAACTCAAACCGCACTGAACAACCTGTTGAATGTCTTGTTAACTTTGTGTGTGTGTGTGGCCCTGCTGTAGAGTGCCCCTGTCTTTTTCTCAAGGAAGCAGCAACATGCCCCTTGGCCAATATTACCCAAGCATAACTAAAACCCGAGCCAGGCCTCCAAAAGCCTTGCTTGGGATGGGATGTAACCACTCTTCTCAAACTGTTCACCGCTAGCGGAAGACTTACTCTGTTAGCCTCGGCCGAGACGGTGACTTTAACCTAAGCTGCTCTGAGGTGAATCACAGTTTCCACTCTAACCGCCTTCAAGGGGCCCGTTCAGTCGACGGAACGTAGCAGAACAGTCTGAAGTGGAGTGAAACATGGAGGTACTATCAGAACCGGTCCAACAACAAACATTATTTATGCAAAATATGGTCTTGTTCATTTCCTGTAATAAACGCAGCCTAAACTCTGAAGGTCTGTGCAGTGGGTTTGTTTTCCATTCAACTTGCCTAGCTAGTTGTACAGGACATGGAAACACTGACAGCCCAAATTGTGACATGACAGGCTGTTCTTCCATTCAGGAACGCACTCAATGATGTGACACATACAGTATATACGAATTATTATAGAACATAGCATTCTAATGTTTCACAGCCACAGTGAGTTGTGCGCCACGTCTTAACCGTGTGTAACCTGTCCTGAAAAGTTACGACTGCGACCTGTGTTATTCATGAAGTTATTGTACGGGTTGGTGCGATGGCAGTCGTGCAGGGTTGTAAAACTGCCTGATGCTTCCTCTTCCCTTCAGCAGATCTACTATTTCAGCTTTATAGCACAAAGCAAGGCTTTTATGGTTGATGAAGTTGTGGGAATGCTGCTTAATTGTAATTACCCGTCGGTCTGGGTGATGAAAATAAGCTTAGTGTGGTCCAGGGAGTAATATATTTTTACTAATCATGGATTATGCTGGTTTAAAAGACTACTGGTGATTTTATTACTTGTATGACTTCCTCCCGGAGAATCTTCTCTGTTTTCAAAACAAAGCTGAAAGCACAGAGCGTGTTGTGTTTATTGAGTCTGTAGTTACAGGATGAATGTGACGCTTGCCAGCCACCCTCCGCGGAATCCACAGAAAACAGCCACGTCTGGTTTTTAGAGATACAGTCATCCTCAGCCTGCCTTCCATTTCCCCCTTGAAAACCAGATGTTGAAACTCCACTCAGGGATTTACTTTACTTTACTCTTTTAGGCAATTACCAAGCCGCAGATGTAAATAAGGGAATATCACAGAGACAGTTCTCTGGAAATAAACCCACAACCCTGTTTGACAACAGGTTAGCAGAATGTATTAACACTGAAGATATCCTCTCTAAGAAATGTGTCAACACATTGAAAAAATAATTGTTGCTCTACATAAAGATGGCCTAGGCTATTAGAAGATTGCCAAGACCCTGAAACTGAGCTGCAGCACGGTGGCCAAGACCATACAGCGGTTTAACAGGACAGGTTCCTCTCAGAACAGGCCTCGCCATGGTCGACCAAAGAAGTTGAGTGCACGTGCTTAGCATCATATCCAGAGGTTGTCTTTGGGCAATAGATGTATGAGTGCTGCCAGCATTGCTGCAGGGGTTGAAGGGTTGCTGCAGAGGTTGGTCTGCATGGTTGTCGTCCCAGAAGGAAGCCTCTTTTAAAGCAATGGGGAGCTACAGTTCATTGAGGGAACCATGAATGCCAACATGTACTGTGACATACTGAAGCAGAGCATGATCCCCTCCCTTGGGGGACTGGGCCACAGGGCAGTATTCCAACATGATGACGACCCCAAACACACCTCCAAGACGACCACTGCCTCACTTAGGGGTGTACTCACTTTTGTTGCCAGCGGTTTAGACATTAACGGCTGTGTGTTGTGTTATTTTGAGGGGACAGCAAATGTACACTGTTATGCAAGCTGTACACTCACTACTTTACATTGTAGCAAAGTGTCATATCTTCAGTGTTGTCACATGAACAGATATACTCAAATATATGCCAAAATGTGAGGGGTGTACTCACTTCTGTGAGATACTTTACATCTATGCAGTGTTTTAAACCATGGCTTTAATTGAAGCTAGAAATCCATTCATTTGCCAGTAGATATCTATTGAAGTACCTAGCTATTAGATCTGGTTTCCAACCAAACCCAGATTGGCTTGGCCAAACAAACCTTCATCCTGCCTTATTAGGAAAATTGAATAGAAATAGTTTGACTTTTTATTCCAAATCAGCTGAAATAATGAACTGTATATCCATGAATTCTGCCATATAGGTCACCTGTTATAGAAATAATTCAGACTCTGGTATGCCCTTCATGCCAGTCATAAATGAACATTCAACAATGCCACGTTATATCATAAAATTAATCTATGATATTAAATGTGTTAAGAGAGCTGTGCCAAATCTATAACCTATTGATTCCGCTGCACAACAGTTCTTTTTTTTTAAACCAAATTCCATTAAAAGAGAAAAATCGAAGTTGGCCAGGGTCGAGGGCGAATAAATCACAGAGCACAATAATAACTGACTTTGTTCATTAACTTCTCCTATTTTATAACTGCTCTATGGGCTCACATGATGGATATACCACATCTATCATTCAATCTGGCGACAGTTTTATAGAGGGGCAGATTGGATTGGAAAATGTTGTCACGCTTCCTCTTCTGAAGCTGTTTGTGACATGTCATTCTGACATGACATGCTGACCAATGAAAGCTCCTGTGATCATTGGCAATCATAATATTTTTCCCGTCATTTTCTCATTGTCATCGTCATGTTTATTATTATTACCGCTGACATTTCATCAGCTTTGTTGCTATGGCGATCGTAATTGTTGTCTTTCTGTTTGTCCTAACGGTAGTTTAGCCTTGTAGGGTACTTGAGGCCACAGAACACGACCCATCAAATTAAATAATGACTATTTTTTTATCACAATTTTCAGGCTATTATTTAGTGAGGTTTTCCATTTGATTATACCTAATGCCTTTCAGCCCTTTGTTTGACTCAGGGTTTTTGTAATGATCGTCGCAGTGTTCCGCCAATGTCACTGGTATTGCCGAAAGACACAATCTCCTCTGCCCATTCCTCTGAACATCCATGTCTTGCTCGAGTCTGGTTCACTGCGACATCCACCCTGGATTCCCTTCGTACTTAGTGTGTTGACCGACTGTCCCAGGTCCTTCCTCCTCCACTCCTTCAGTCTCTTAGTTTTTACTTGGAAGAACACCAACGGTAGAATTAGATTCCAGGCTGCTTTTCCATTCTCCAGTTTGCACCTTAACAGAAAAACACTGAGACACACTTGACTGACTGTAAGGCCTTCAGCTGGAGTTCAGTAGCATTGTATTTCGAGGCACCCACTTTCCCATTGCGAAGCAGGCTTCATGTAAGCGATTGCTGTTACTCTTGTCATCGCTGTTTTGTGTTTTAGGTCAAATGGTGTTGAATTGTCGCTTTGAGCAAAAATTATCTGAAAAAACCCCACTCCTGTAGGCAGTTTTCGACAAGCACGTTCTAAACTGAATCATCCTCTTAACAATCCTGTTAACAAGTTCTACCGTCATCACAGGATTGTTTAGCAAAAGCTGTTAAGTGCATTTCTGTGTATGAAGTGGGTTAAATTAATTGGTGGGATGACAACTATTAAGTCTAAATTATACAGGACATTTAGCACTGGGATTTGTTACTTTCTATAGGTCAAAGATGAAAACTTTTACTTGTTTTATTCAAACATGTACTTCAAGTCAATGAGTAGCCAGTCTATATGTGTTGATCAATCATTTCGGACCCCAAATCATTTCCCATTCAAGGTTCCGTCTTTATCCTCATTCCACCACTGACTGACGGAACACTGACTGACGGAACACTGACTGACGGAACACTGTAACATGATTTTAGGATGATTGGTATAATATGGTTTGTATAACGTGGTATTCTTAAATTCAAGGCACATTCTGGGAAAGAGAGGGATGTTATAGTTCAAATAAAAAGCCAGCCAGAGTGAATAATTTGTTCTGCTGCTTGGGGCCTATTTGAAGATGTAATAAGTATTGCTTTTAAAACGTACATTACATTGTGGCCCCTCAATAATTCATGGTGCCTGCAGTGTTAAATGATATGGTCACAGTGAGATAATTCCCGCTCTTCTCCGTTGAAAGTCAACATTTCCCCTCTCTGTAGTCCTATAATGCCCTCTGTCATTAGCACTTTGCACTGTCTAACTTGCTTTTCCCTGAAAATGTAAAGCCTTGCGAAAGGTACTGTAGTTCTTGTTCGGATCCAAGCACGGTCGCGCTAATCCGACCCGTGGAAGGCACCGCTCCCGGAGCCGACTGGTCGTTCACATTCATTTAGCCATAGAGGTTTAGCTGCCTAATAAGGCCATGCAATTAGCTTCTGATCATTGCTCAGTATATGTCCCCGCTCTGCAAAATGGAGACCATTACGTAGACAGCGGTGCAGTTGCATTAAGGGTTATCTATTCTTCCGGGGGTCTTAATGGGACTGGTGCTCCAGAATGGTGGTGGTGCATGGTGATGGATGAGGGGGGATGCCTTAAGTGCTCCTCCTGGTCCATAAGGGAACAGTAGGTCTGGTTTCCCCGACTGGCAGCCTTCTGAGGAAGACACCAGGGCCCCATCTCTCCCAGCAGGCAGCAGATTGGATGAATGCTCTGTTAATGGCTGGCATGCATTTGATACCGTTCCGTCCGCTCCATTCCAGATATTATTTTGAGCCGCCCTGCCGTCAGCAACCTATGGTGGTTTCCATGGAGACGTGGACGGAAGCCCTTTCATCTTCTGCCTTTTGCCCTTTGCCCTCCCTCTTTCATTGAGGTGAGGAACGTTTCCCTGTGTGCACACTGTGATGAAGATGCAGCAAATCACTTTGGGGCAGGTTATAGATTTGGCGCGCTGCTTCTATGGACCAATGTTCCGAATGACCCATTTCCTTCTGGAGCAGCGGGTTCCAACCAAGTGGTGTAACAAATTATGAACAACTGATAAACTGCACTTCTGAAAGCAGTTCGGGAGCTTTGAAATAGAACAGTCTTCATCTGAACCGCTGAACGACCACAAGGTTTTAGTTTTTTGTAAAGCACTGACGTTTTGTAAAGCCACCGAGTGAATCACGGTTCACGTCCGCACTACGCTTACCAGCCGTTACTGCCTGCTGGGTAGCCCTGGATTTGGACCATGAGGTGTAGCTGCTCTATGCTGTATACATGCTGTGGCGCGTGGCTGTGGCAGCGCAAGTTATGGGGGTTGCGACAAGCCTTTAGCTCTGATGTGGGAGGTGGCGAGATGCAACGACGCGGGGGTGGTTTCTACCGATTTGGCGTTCATCAATATAAACGTACAGTATTCGCCTTGAAGACCTTTTTTTAATTTATTTTTACCAGAGGCCAAATCTTAAGGCTTTGCTGATTTTATTTTTTACCTAATGACCTGGTTAAGCTCAAGGAGCCCCTTTGTTTCGCCCCTTCCATTTTGAGCCTTGTGTGTTTGTGTTGAAACGTACTGTGGCGCGGTGCTACCAAACCATCCTCATGTACTTTTCAATTTGAATGTGGCCTACTGTAAACATGGATAGTGAGCGATTGGGTCATTATCAGGTCGAAAGGGTCAGCAATTACCGATGGTAGCTGTCAACTCCTGCCATGCTCCGAAAATGATCAATGCTATTGATCCTGTGACATAATTTATCTTGTGTCGGGCTAACATCACATCAAGAAATTAAGTCAGGCTGACCATGTCACAGCCAGGAACATATTTCAGAGAGGGGTAGACAGGGAGGTAGGACAGAGAGGGTTACATGGCTCTGAGATTTACAGCAAACCGCTACTGGGCGCCATGTTAAAACAGCCATAACTAATGAAGCAGCCAACCCATATTTACTCTTAGCTGTCTTGTGTGTGCGTGTGCGTGCGCGTGCGCAGCCCCCTCATTGAGTGAAGTGCACCGAAACATTCATTGCCAAATGTCTCAAAGGGCCCAAAATGTTTTCTCCACATCAACCTGCCAATGTTAGATGATCCCGGATTACTGCAACCTGGATACTGAATGGAAACTAACAAAATTCACTTTGGAACCAAAAAGATGGTTCTCCTACATCGTCAGCAGAAGAATCCTGTTTGAACATTCTTTTTTAAACAGCATATACATTTTCTCTATCAAACCTTGAAAATCCTAACCAGGCCTATTCAGGCAAACTTTATTGCAAACAAATAAACATTGGCTCAGGCTAATTACCAACAGGACTCGTATCGAACCTTGTATTCTCCAAGTGACTCACGGGAACACATGGGCCTTTATCATGTGTTGGGTGACTTGGGGCACTGCAACAAAGATGTTATCTGTATCACTGTAGGTGTGCGTCATCCTTGCTGACCGCCGGCGTTCGACTCCCGTTGCAAAAGCCCTGGCGAACGAAGATCAAATCAGCTTGCTGGTTTGGTTGTGGCCTGAGGCAGTGGCAGTGATGCCGGTGGGAGAGCCAACGTTCATTTGAATGTCACTTTTTTGTTGCACAGGACTGGACGAGATACGGCGAGTTCCCCTGAATTGACAGTCCCTATCAACGATGTGGGTGGGAGTAGGGTGTTTGCACTAGAGAGGGCGTGCGTGCGTGAGGCCTGCGAGACCGTGAAGAGGTGGTGTTATAGTACAGTACTTTGGCTTGCCATAGGCTGTTCAAGCCATCTGGCTACATGGTGAAGAGCTCACCCAGACATCGTCCCCCCTTCGCCCTCCCCTGCCTTTTCTTTCGGCTGTGTATCTCGCAACACTTCGGGGCTAATTCGCATCCGCCCTAGCTATGATAGAGAAACAAACTAGAACTGCCTCAAAGCTGTGGTGTGATACAGTAAGCCATAAATCTCTAACAGTGTATCTCTCTCTCTCTCTCTCATCTGTCTGTCTCTCCAGTTTGCTGTTTCGTGGTCCATAAGAGGTGCCATGAGTTTGTCACATTCTCCTGCCCCGGAGCGGACAAGGGCCCTGACACAGACGTGAGTAAATTATATATTTTTTTAAGCGACAGCCTGGCAGGATGTGGCCATTCATCCTTGTCTCCTCGACCGTGTTGTGGAAGAACAACGAGATCCCTCCTCTTTTGATGGGGATCTTTGGCTTTATAGTGCCAGACTGTCCTGTGCAGTTCCTCTTGCTGGGTTTCTTGCCAGTCAGTTCTAGTCCGTGGCTTGACGCTTTAGGGTTTTCGCTATTGTAGTGTTATTATGGAGTTCTTTGTTTTGATATCAAAAGAAAGAACTCCATGGCTCTGTATTGTAATTTAAAACACCTAAACACACAACATTACCCTTTAAAACGGAGCTGTTTGAAACGGGATGCTAAAATTGCAGTTTCTCACAAGACCAGGAATTCCCTCAGCGTTCCAGTCCATGTTCATCCTTTTGACACCTAATGAATGCATCCCCCGATGAATCCCCCCCGCCCCTCCGATGAATCCCCCCGCCCCCCCGATGAATCCCCCCGCCCCCCCGATGAATCCCCCCCGCCCCCCAGCCTTCGAACTACATGACAAGTCACTCAAATGTCTCAGTTGGCAGTCATGACATCGCATTAAGCCTTGGCTCTATTGCGCTCCACTTTCATCATCTGTGTTCAATAGTGAAATCCTATTTTTAAAATTGGAGTTTAAATCTTAAAACTTAAAGTTCCGTAGGCGGTGGCTTTGATTGATTCGTCTAAGTGCTTTCAGCTTTGAGAGTGTGTCCCCTTAGTCAGTTGGATGCCAAGGTACATGGGCGTAGAATAGATGCGCAGCTCCCTCCGTCCGTGTCCACAGTTACCCCCTATTTTCTTGGACCTTAACCGCGTAGAGCCTGATCCAAAGTAGTCCACTAAGTCGGGCGTAGGGCGCAGTTTGCACCGTCGTCTCTTCTCCCTCTAGCGGCGTTCTCCGGCGAGGCCGTGGAACCAGAGATATGCCAGTGTGTCATTCAAGCTAGTCAAGCGGCCGCTGCTTTTATTAGAACACGTTGCTGATGATGCATGGACGCACAGACCACAGTGTTTGTCAAGGACTTATTTGTCAAGGGGGGCGACGTTTTGGGGGGGGGGGGTTGTAAGAGGAGGCGGTTTGATGGGTGGACAGCAAGTTGCCTCTCCACAGTACTGTAACGGCGTCTATATTCTATGACTTTGAGATTAAGCCTATTGCACCTCCCCTCCACCTCTGGTCTGATGGCATATCCCCCTTCTGGACTTGTGATCTTTAGGTGTACAATCTCATCAATACATGCTGGTCAGGTTGCTTTTCAGCGACGTGTCACCCTGAAAAGCATCCAGCAGCAGCACTCTTACCCGTTGGGATGCCTTGCACATATGACCTAGCATCTCAGGGCGTGCTGTGTTGGGTTTGAATAGGGTTCTGTCGCTGAAAGCTACCTCCCGTATCCCCAGAATGTATGCATTGCAACGATGCAAGACACAGAGGGTGTGTTCAGGGCCTTGGTGGGCATTGTATTAACCAAACCAGAAGGGGTCAGGCAGGTGAGGGAGAAATCAAGCTGAAATGACAAACCCCTTTCAACAGGGGTGGCCTAGCGGTGGGGGTTTGAGAGGAATCGGTGTCTGGCGTTCGTAACTTTGGCGGCCCCAAAGTTTCAGTTTAAAAAACTTATGGAATTGTTTAACAACCAAAAGAGTGTTAAACAGATCACAATAAATGTATACTGTAGCTTCTTCAAAGTAGCCACCATTTGCCTTTGACAGCTTTGCATACTCTTTGCCTTCTCTCAGCCAGCTTCATGAGGTAGTCACCTGGAATGCATTTCCATTAAAAGGTGTACCTTGTTAAAAGTTAATTTGTGGAATATAAATATTTTTGATGAAACTGGGCTTTCATGAGACTGCAACTGGAAAGGAAGACCTAGAGTTACCACTGCTATGGAGGGTATGTTCATTAGAGTTACCACTGCTATGGAGGGTATGTTCATTAGAGTTACCACTGCTATGGAGGGTATGTTCATTAGAGTTACCACTGCTATGGAGGGTATGTTCATTAGAGTTACCACTGCTATGGAGGGTATGTTCATTAGAGTTACCACTGCTATGGAGGGTATGTTCATTAGAGTTACCACTGCTATGGAGGGTATGCTCATTAGAGTTACCACTGCTATGGAGGGTATGCTCATTAGAGTTACCACTGCTATGGAGGGTATGTTCATTAGAGTTACCACTGCTATGGAGGGTATGTTCATTAGAGTTACCACTGCTATGGAGGGTATGTTCATTAGAGTTACCACTGCTATGGAGGGTATGTTCATTAGAGTTACCACTGCTATGGAGGGTATGTTCATTAGAGTTACCACTGCTATGGAGGGTATGTTCATTAGAGTTACCAACCTCAGAAATCGGCAGTTAACTTCAGCTCAGATTGCAGCCCAAATAAATGTTTAACAGACCCATCTCAACATCAGCTGTTCAGAGGAGCCTGCTAATAAGGCCATGGTCAAATTGCTGCAAAGAAACCACTACTGAAGGACACCAATAGGAAGAGATTTGCTTGGGACAAGAAAGATTTGACAATAGACCGGTGAAAATCTGTCCTCTGGGCTGGTGAGTCCTAATTTAAGATTTATTGTATGGGTGCACGATATATTGACTCAATACCGTTATCGCAATATTACATTGCGCAATATCAAAATCAAGGAATGTATGCGATAATCCGTTTATTTTGTGGAGAGATGCGTCGGTCACCTTAGTTGTGTTCAATTTAGAGCCCGTCTGAAACCAAATTATCATGTTTAATTGGCCAGTTGCCCTGCCACATGTAAGTCATCAAGGCAAAGGGTGGCTATTTAGAAGAATCTAAAATATAAATGTATCGAAGGATAAAATCTGTTTAACACTTTGTTGATTGCTTAATGATTCCATATGCTATTTCATAGTTTTGATGTCTTCACTATCATTCTACAGTGTGGAAAATTTAAAGAAATACCCTTGCATTAGTATGTTTTTACAAACATTTGACTGGTGCTGTATATGTTTTTTACCAACCCTCTGGTTCCACGAAAATGTTATTTGTCATTGCAGCAAATCCATTAACCCCGAATGCCTTGCCAGTGATGTACGATTGAGCAGT
Source organism: Esox lucius (assembly GCF_011004845.1). NCBI lineage: Eukaryota > Metazoa > Chordata > Actinopteri > Esociformes > Esocidae > Esox > Esox lucius. The sequence continues at coordinate 19,900,918 of NC_047577.1, forward strand.
GTGCTTTTCACTTCAGGTTCATTTTCACCTGGGTATCACAACGAACCGCTCCAATCATCATGCCGTTTTATTGAAAGGCCATTTCATGTTCTCGTCAATGAATTCAACTTCGTAGCCAAGTTGGTATATTGGAGCCATTTGTCTGCGCCGGGTATGTTATTTGAAGAGCTCTAGAAAATGTCTCATTCAGGAGCTTATAGAATGTATTGGAACCTTAAGGGACTGAGTCAATATTTATGGCTCCAGGGTTCCTTTTTTATTTGTCCATCCATGTGATTGTAATGACCGCCACATGCCAATCTTCGCCTTGTGAAATACCCCCATGTTAATAATGTTGTCCAATATACTGGGGACGTGTTCCAAATTGCATGTTATTCCCTGTTTGTTGCGGGACTTCTCACCAAAGCACTAAAGAGAGCCGTGCACAAAACGGGCAACTGGGCTGTTTGGAAAATAACCGTTGCTTCAGCTTCCAGTTTCCCCACTTTCATTTCGTCTGCTCAATTGGTAAACGTTTGAAATGAATCCATCCCAGATGGGCTTTCCAGCGTGTAATAAATGCTCACCGTGTGCTAAAATCCTGCACTACAATGACAGAGTCCCTCTGCAACCTATTCTCCATGTAGTGGGCTATATGGAGAGCAGAGTGTTGTTTTGGAGGTGTCCCCTGGCAGACCGAATTGGGGCACTTCAGGAATATGGCAAAACAAACCCGTACCACCGGTCAGGTCCCATACCGCCACGTGGACCGGAAGCACGCCGAGGAAAAACGCCAGCGCTCGCGCCGAGCGATTCTGCAGTCGGCCCATTTTCACTCGCGCCTTGGCTTTCTTTTTCCGGAGGCATGTTGCGGTTCAATTAGCTGGGTTATTGCAAATAGCTGCTAATGGTTTCATTTGAACACTCCACTCTCTGCTGCTGGGAGAGAGACTTGGCAAGGGTTTCTAGTGTTCTGTGGTGTTTCGCCGACCAAGCCCGGTTAATAATGCAGAGGCCTTTTAGTTCCCCTGCAGGGGCTCGGAGATTAAACCCAGACGCGTGTGCGTGTGTGCGTGCGTGCGACACTACTGCATCATTGATGCTCGTTTCACCGGAGCAACAGATGAGACGGTGGGGCGTTTTTCTGGAGTTGATCGACTGTGACACACGCAATCGCCCTATCGCCCGAAAACCCCCAGGACGCAGACCTGCACTGTAGACTCCTCCGTGGTTTCCTCCGGTTGGAGTTGAGGCTCCTTTCGGTTCTCGCAGAAGGGTGGAGGAAATAACACCACTGTACTCCCTGCCCCGAGTGAGCGGCCGGGGTCCAGGTGGCACCCTGCTGTGTAACTGGCACCACCCGGTGCCGGGATGGGGAATTGGGTTCCCTGGAAGACTCCTCCCTCTCATGCCCCCTCCTGTCACCCCTCCCTCCCCCATTCCTCCCACCCCTGGAGGCCCCCTGGGCTCAGTCTCATGCCTGACGCCGGTGGGGCTTTGCTAGACGCTCAGCTCTCAGTGATGTAATCATGCCGGCCTCTGGCACCCCCCCCCCCCCCCCCCCCCCCCCCCACCTCGACCCTCTAGGGTGTCCGATACCAGCGGGAGCCGTCGGCAGAATGTGCCCCTGCTTCTGATGGGAACGAGGCTCACGAGCTTGGTGCTGGAAATTCGACCCGACGCGTTTTGCTTAGCCCTCTGTTTTTTTGTTTCATTTATGTGTGTCTGTGTTGACCTCATGGCAGACAGGAGTATGATGCTGGCCCTTTGACCTCTTTCTCCTCTCTATCTCTTTCTCTCTCACGCTCTCTCTTTCACGCTCTCACGCTGTCTCTCGCTCAATCCCATTCTCTCTCACACTCTTTCTCAATTTAGTTCTTGAGAAGCAATTCAGTTGCTTTATTGGCAGGAAAAACATTTTGTAAATATTGCCTAAGCATCAAGTATACAATAAATATTGTTCTAAAATAAACCAATACATTTTTGTGAGATAATACAAACTCTCACTCTCCCTGTCACACTCTTTCTGTCTCTGTCTCTTTCCTCTCCCTGTAGGACAGAAAACATGGAAGCCAGTCACTGGAGCCAGGGCTGCATCGCCGGAGCTTTTGATAACTGTCACACAGAATTACGTTCATGGAGGAGGGCTAATAAGACTAGAACAGGCCCATTTGTAGTGGCTGTCGAGAGTGGAGACATGATAGCTGCGGTGGCGATTGTGGAGGCGTTAGTTCAGTGTGGCTTATTTTCTTTTCTTCACTCCAACAAGCTTGACTAATTCAGTGTCATTAACAAGGTTGCTTTACTGAGCATAACGCTCGACTGTCTCTGTGTCCCAAATGGCCTTCTCTTCATTGCACACTACTTTTTATCAGGGCCCTATGGGAATGGGTTGCTGTTTGAAACAATGGCAATTTCTCGATGCGTGTCACTTTGCCCCTTCCACACGTGAAGATGGTGCCAGACCATTGATCTCTGTCGATGACAATCAGTTGAGTGTACACACAGCGCGAATTGTGATGATCCTTGGTAAGATAGCCCACTCAAGCCCTTGTGACATTCCAGAATTCGTTACTCGTTTCGGCCGTGCGGCGATGTGAATAGAGCGATGCCACCACTGTGGCGCTGGAAGGCATTGCATCACTCTTGATTAGTTGTCTTATGTAGCATGTTAGCATGCAGCAATCTGGTTCAGTTCCCTTAATATGTACTTGATTATCGTTTCGCAAATACCCTTGTGACATATTCTAATGACTTGCAGTAAACTTCCTTTTGTGCTACTTCCCCTTGTACCACCTCTTCAGGGAGGCACTGCAAAGGGAGTGTAGTGAGGCCCTCAGTGTAGTGAGGCTTGTCTATTTCCAAAGGCTTTATATTTAATATTGTATATTGAAACATTTCTGATTTTTCAGACGTACAGTTTCTGTTACATCATGAACAGATGAAGATGAAGTGATGAAAGAGATGAATTATCTAATTCCTTCAGTAACAGTTTAATTAGGACATTAATTTATTACATAGCGCCTGTAGTTAACCTTTTTTTGTATTGTTACATATTGTATACATTCTCTCCGGTTTATTGCAACTTTTCATCCAACGTGTCGGAAACGACCCATTTGGGTTTGGTTCCGGCCCAACACTAGCACGTTGATTGAACAATACTCTAAGATTATTCCCCCGAGGTTGGGTGTTTTACCCCAGGCCAGGACCATCACCATCACCCTGTGCATGTCCGTGACTGGGGTTCAACACCCTGAGATTCCGAAGGCCCTGGCAATTGGCCGAAGCTTTGTTCACACTGCAGGCCTTAATGCTGAAGCACGTATAATTGTTTTAAATGCTTACTCTTCGAACAGCATTGACTAAATCAAATGTGTCTGCCTTCACACAGTGGCGTCTTATCGATCACTTCTTCTCAACAAGAAAACTAAATGTTACACAGCAAACCAAATGTATCCGATAGTTAAGTAATTCCATAATTACCTGTTCTGACGAATGTTCACTTTGGATTTGACGAATGTTAACTTTGTTTGAGCAGAATTCGGGCCTGTGCAGCAATGACAGCATGATGCTTGGATCCACTGTGGTCTGCTTTCCATGGTTGTCGGCTCCAGTAATGACATCAGACAACATGTCACAGATCACATTTGTATGGGATTTTCATTCACACAGGAATGTGGAACCAGTCTGCTTTTAAAACTGGAATGGGATTCGAGTCACTTCAAACTGCCAGTGTGAAGGAAGCTTTAGATCATTACAAAGAGTTAGGAAAAACCAAATGAGCATTTGGGAGAGGGGATGAGAATGTGGCGTGTGCAGCGTTCCCATTTTTTCTACCTCAAAAAAGTTTATTATGGACTTGCATCCTAGGACACTTCGATATGATCTGTCCGACTGTCCTCGTCACAAATATCAGTGTGCCAGCAGCTGTGAGGCGTGTCAAGGTGTTGTCGGGGCATTTTTGTGCCATTGATGCAGTAACGAGTTCTTTCTGGCTACCATTTTCATGCCGTTTCATTTACCAAAGTCACTAGCTGTCTACAAATGAGGGCGCTGCAGGGTTTTTTCCAGTTCTGGAAAGGGCTTAGGTGGTGGGCGTGGTCACTGTCTGTCATTGGGCGAGGTCAGGGGAGTGTCAGTAAGCAACGTCGGCCTGTCACCTAACGTCTGTCTGCATCTGGCTGTGCTGATGATGGTGTTGGGTTCCACAAGCAAAGTTACAGTTACACTTTATTTTGTTGATAAGCTGTTTGCTATGGTTAAAATTAGGTTTACAAGAAGGTTTAGGTTAGGATAAATGTTAAGGTTTGGTTAAGGGATAGGGTTAGTACATTTTAAAATGTTACTCATGGTAGATAATCTGTAGGGCATCTACAGACACACCTTTGGGACTCTCCAAATAAAGTAATACCGAAGTTACAATTTAATTTAACAGCTCTTAAGCATTCTACATTTAGCCCTTTAATCATTTGAAATCATGAAATTGGACTGATAAACAGGGTAAAAGTGTGGGGGTGAGATTTTAGCTAATCTTGCCCTGGCTAATTCTTGTTATCAATGTTCACAATTGAGGGTGAGAGCCTTCTTCATCCTGGTTGTTTGAGCAGGACATGCATAAACTTACACTTTTGTACTGCCTGTAAAAACTCAGTTTGGTTCAAATGAATCAATTGGCCCTGTGTGACAAGGTTATTTCTGCACGTAGCCCTACTGTTACTGATTGGCTACGGTGCACAAGTCTGTTGGAACCCCGAAACATTTCTGTTTATGCACCCTTGATCTGCCGGATACGACATCAGAGACTGTCTTGCAAGTTTGGTTTTGTTGTATTGGTTTGTTGCATTGAAAAGGGATTGATACTATGTTGACTTGATCAATAACATTTAGCTTTTCTCTATAGGGCAAGCTGATTGGACTGGTCCTTTCTATATAGCGCAAGCTGATTGGTCTTTCCTGGTGCGAGGGAACCCTGTGTGTGTGTGTGTGTGTGTGTGTGTGTGTGTGTGTGTGTGCGCGAGGGAACGCGCACACACACACACACACACACACACACACACACACACACACACACACTGATTCTCAGGTTTCCACATATAACCTGAATTCTGGTGTACTGACTCCAACACAGTGTGCATAGCTGGTAATTATACAGCGTTGTCACAGTTAGCTGGGTTCTGCCTACAGCCCTCTCTGTTGACTCAAGCTAAATCTGTCTAATTGATTTTCAACTGATTTACCTGGGCAATTTGAACAAACATCAATATCACAAATACATTTGCAGAATTTTTAATAAGGTTGGAGTTATTAATTGTTCCATTAACAAATGGAAATAATCTGACCAGGCTTATTTAATTTTCGACCTTCTTGTCACCACGTTTACCGCTACCCTATAGGCTACTTATCTGAATTAACAATATTATCGAAATGTCCATGATAAGAGCTTGGTACAATCGTGCCTGCAAAATTCAATTCATCATCCCAGCTCACGTGTGCTTAAAAGAAAAGGCCTGTTGACCGAATTAGTGCCGGTTGAATGAACCACAGTGCAGCTTAAGGAGTGCAAAAACCTTTTAGGTCATAACACAACGAATACATCCTTGCAAGATATTGACCTCATCCACTGGTAAATCACTCACAGTGAAATGAGCCTTCTAATGATGGATGCAGCTGTCAACTCGTATAGCCCCGAGACACCTACACGTGCACACACGCACGCACGCACGCACGCACGCACACACACACACACACACACACACACATACAAACACCAATTGTGTTGACTGGCCCATTTAACCCTAACCGGAGTAGAATGAAGCACTGCCTTCAGGTCCAGTTGGTCGATAAGGGGTCGTCTTAACGAATAGAGGATTGATTGTGTTTGTGTGTCTGTCCATCCTGATAGAAAGAAGGGTGACTGATGGACCGTCTCCGGAGGCGAGACGTGCTCCAAGTCTTGACGAAGTCATTAGTCAGACAGTAAAATCTATTATTAGATGGGTAGATCTGGTGTCAAATGGAGATTCTTGAGTTGCTGTCAGGTCAGATGAGGGTTAAAAGGTCAAATCAAAGAATACTATGGATGTTCTTGCAATTAGAAAACCAAATTAATTGTAATCAGCCCTGTTTATTCAAAGCCGTATCAGATCAGCTGGTAGCCTGTGTCCTTGATAGGATTTTTATTTATTTTTATCACCAGCTGCATGTTCTTTTCATAGCTCCACTGCAAACTAAACAGAACTGGATTTGCATAGTCTTTTCATGCAGCGTTTACCTGGGTAGATGTTGTCTTCTACACCACAGAATGTTGCCTATTTCTCCAGGTTATTCGTCAATCAGTCAACATTATTTTAGAAAGCCCTTTTTACATCAGCAGTTGTCACAAAGAGCTTTTACAGATCCCCAGCCTGAAACCCCAAAGAGTAAGCAACAACTGAGTTGATGCATAGTGGCTAGGAAAAACTCCCTAGTAGGCCGGGACTTAGGAAGAAACCTAGAAAGGAACCAGACTCTGAGCGGTGGCCAGTCCTCTTCTGGCTCTGCCGGGTGAAGATTATAAGAGTAGGAGATCATAATAATGAATGAATGCACGTGGGCTGTGTCCAGAGTCTATGGACAGAATCAAAGAACAATCAGGTGGTGTGAGAGCAATGGCAGCTGAAATCGTTAGGCAGTAACTTGATCTTTAGCACAACCAGGAGGGCTTTGTACAGGGACGAGCCATTCGGGCCAGCTAGTCCTGAGGTGTGGTCCAAGTGCTCATGTCCTTCTAAGTCGAAACAGAACATGACAAAAGGAAAGTTTTTGAGAGCAAATGTTTTGTATTCACAAAGGAGAACTGACCCTGCTCCCCCAGCACAATAATATAGCAGTGTAAAACCTTGGGGCTGAGATGGGGTGGTGCAGTGACACTATGGCCATTATGCAAAGGTAACCCCGGGCAGGTGGCAACCACACTTGAGATTTCCTCCTCCCATTCTAGTTCAGTGTAAATAAGGGAAACCAGGAAACTTCAATAGACTATTGAGATGTGTCCCCCTCCCAGTGTAGTTCAGTGTAAATCAGCCTGGAACTAATTATGCATGTCCATGCCTCATTTGATTTAATAAGATCCTCATTATGGATCCACCTCTCCCTATAAATACTTCAACGAAATGGGGCATGTATGGACACAGTGCTCTCCCTCTTATCCTGGTCATTCAATCTCACACCTTACCTCTTTGGTGAGGCTTGAGCAGATGTACAGTTTGGTCCAGAAATATTTGGACACTAACACAATTTTCATAATTTTGTCTCTGTACATCACCACAATGCATTTGAAATGAAACAACCGAGATGCAATTAAAGTGAGGTTTTTCAGCTTTAATTCAAGGGGTTGAACAAAAATATTGTATGAAACATTCAGGAATTGCAACCATTTTCATGCACAGTCCCCTTACTTCAGGGGTTCAAATGTAATTGGACAAATTAACACAATCATAAATAAAGTGTTGATTTTTAATAGTTTGTCAAAAATCCTTTGCAGGCAATGACTGGTTGAAGTCTGTAACGCATGGACATCACTAAACACTGGGTTTCCTATTTTGTGAGGCTTTGCCAGGCCTTTACTGCAGTGGTCTTCAGTTGTTGTTTGTTCGAGGGTCTTTCTGTTTTGTCTTCAGCAAGTTAAATTCATGCTCAATCAGGTTGAGATCAAGTGATTGACTCAGCCATTGCAGAATATTCCACTTCTTTACCTTAAAAAACTGTATTGCTTTCGCAGTATGTTTTGGGTCATTCTCCATCTGTAAAGTGAAGCGCCGTCTAATCAACTTCGCTGAATTTGGCTGAATCTGTGGAGACAGTATATATCTATACACGTCAGAATTCATCCGGCTTCTTCTGTCTTCTATCACATCATCTATAAACACTAGTGACCCAGTGCCATTGGAAGCCATGCATGCCCATGCCATCACACTGCCTTCACCGTGTTATACAGATGATGTGGAATGCTTCGGATCATGAGCCGTTCCAAGCCTTCTCCATACTTCTTTCTTCCCATCATTCTGGTACTGGTTGATCTTAGTTTAATCTGTCCAAAGAATGCTGTTCCAGAACAGGGTGTGCTTTTTAGATGTTTTTTGGCAAAGTCTAATCTGGCCTTTCTATTCTTGAGGCTTATGAAGGGTTTGCAGCTTGTGCAAACCCTCTGTATTTGCTCTCTACCATAAAGTCTTCTCTTTATGGTAGACTTGGATAATGATATACCTCTACCTCCTGGAGAAGGTTCTTCACTTGGCTGGATGTTGTGAAGGGGGTTTTCTTTACCATGGAAAGGATCTTACAATCATCCACCACTTTTGTATTCTGTGGACGTCCAGGCCTTTGTGTTGTAGAGCTCACCAGTCGTTCTTTTGTTCTCAGAATGTACCAAACTGTTGATTTGGCCACTCCTAATGTTCCTGCTATGTCTCTGATAGATTTCTTTTTTTTGCAATCTAAGGATGGCCTGTTTCACTTGCAGTGAGAGCCCTTTTGACCATATGTTGTGGGTTCACAGCAACAGCTTCCAAAAGCGAATGCCTGGAATCAACTCCAGACCTTTTACCTGCTCAACTGATGAAGAAATAACAAATAATAGCCCACACATGTCCATGAATCAGTTTTTGAGTCAATATTCCAATTACTTTTCGTCCCTTGAAATAGATGGGGCTACATATTAAAGAGCTGTAATTCCTAAACCCTTCCTCCAATTTGGATGTGTTTTTGCCCGTTTTTTATTGTTTAACTGTAATTTGAATATATTTTGGGAAACGGCCAAAATAACTAAACTGTCCAATTATCTCCAGACCTGTATTTGGGGTCTGGCAAGCTTGTTCTGCCTGGGTTCACACTTCACACAGTAAACCTGAGCAGGAAACAACCCTCTGGTAATGGAACAGATTAGAGAGACGCACAAACACACGCATTCCGTTTAGCAAGCCAACGCACACACTTAAAGCTAAAAGAACGCTTCTAATCTTTTGAAGGAAGTCGCTCCTCTCCACTCTCCTATCATCTCTGGTTTGTTTCCCAGTGGGCCATGGGAGAGTGGCGAACAGCACCAGCGCAGGACATGGGGAAGATCCCCTAGGTGCTGTTTACCCCCAGCTTCTCTAAATCCTAATGAGCACTAATGGACCCTGAGTCCAGCTCACTAATGGCCTGTCTGGGAGGAGATTTGGCCCATGTGTCCCAAACGGCACTACATTCCTCACAGTGGATAACGTGTTCGGTCCGAATATGTGGAGAACGGGGCAGCATTGGGGACACAGCCTTGTTTTATATGTTGAGTTCTGCGGATGCTGGGCTGCACTGTAAAGCACTGAGCCACTTCCTGGTAGATGTCCCCTAGGGGACAGGGGATACGGATTGAGTGTTTTTGGGGCATTAAGTTTATTCCCCCTGTGTCTTGTCACCTGGGGAGGAATTTGTTCACGGTGGGGTATTTTTGGGTCGGATATTTCGCGGCGCAGTTTTATATGCTCGCCGTACAGTTACATTGTTTCATTATGTGCTTCAGTGATCGTGCTCACGTACCTACACTTGCAATCTTTATCTCTGACCGATGCGACATTAAACGTGGCTGGAAAATCAGTCTTGCGTGTATCTATCAGCCGTGGGCGCAGCTGTGATATTTTGTTTGTCGTTGATAGGAGACAGGAAGTGCTCTCTGCACTCTGCCCCTTCCTCAGTTTGCTGAAGGCCAACCTTGAGAAACAGAAGATGATAATGAATGGAAGATTAGCATAACTTAAGGATGGGAGGCCATATGCCTGAAGACTACAACTGAAACCTTCAGTCACTATTCTTCAATGCTTATTTCAGTGTGTCACTCGTTTTGATCATCTTTAACCAATCATAAGCAAGATAGTGCAGAATTTTCTAGCTATTGCTTATCTCTATATGTTCTGGCTCTGGCCCAACCCATCAAGGTCTGAAAACAATCAGACTCTTTGGTTTCTGACCAATCAGAATGCATAGATCCTTTTTGCAATCTAGAAATTGTCTGAAGTACTCCGGATCCGGAAATAGTGCAGAAAGTACACTTTAGATCACAGGAAAGCCTTTAGCCCCCTTCCTCTATGCTGAGATCAGTGGGGTTTGGACTGTGCCCACATGACAGTGAAAGAAGCCCAGCAGGGGGGTTTACACAGGCATCGACAACACTCAGGACAGCCGCGGGGTGGTCTCATTTATAACAAACCCCCAGGGACCTCTGTGTGGTCACGCAGTCTTTCAGACCCTTCTGTAACCTCTCCTGGTTCAGATTTTGCTGGCTGCAAGATTTTTATGTAGGGCAGGACTAACACAGTTCAGGGGTTATTAACTTCCATCAATGAAAGCAACGGTGGTATGAGGAATTTCTTTGTAACTTTAAAAGTCTCACATGCGCACACACACACGCATGCACATCCTCAGTAGACACACAAGTTTTCAAATAACGCAAGTCGTCAGTAGACAATGTCCACACAAGACATGGTGCTCCCCGTAAGACAATTGTCACCAAAAGACAAACAAGTCTTCATGAAACACAGAATCCATGAGAACAGACAACCTATTTAAGTCAAAGTCCTCATAAGACGCACACACATCTTCATGGACTTAGCTCAGAGTCAACACCATGGTGTCTAACCTCATCAGGTATGCCAACGCAACTTGCTGGACTCGATATATGTATCTCTGATGGCAAAACACGCTCTTCAGAGAGGGTAGCAGGTTTGAAACTGGTCAGGGCATACTACCTTTTTCTCTTTGTCTCTATGTCCATTTGTCCTCATCTTCTCCCCCATTCTCTTAAGAATGACAGCATCATGGATTCAGCTACGATGCACTGGTTTGTCACCAACTGCATGCCTCTGAACCTCATCAGCGGGTTAATCGGTCACGTCCAGCTTTCCGAGGAGCATCCAAGATTCCTCTTTCCCAGAAGCGGCTGGACCTCTCCCAGGGCCAACTGGTTTTTCCCGACCCCAGAGGTTACATTGCTTTAACCTCATAAGCTGAAACAAAGTAGTTTAGAAGTTTAGAAGAATTCCTCCTACCCTGACGCGGCCCCCTACACAGATCATATCCTCCCCATAAGCTTTTATTCACAGTGCTCACCAGCAACTCTGGCAACCATTCTCCCAGAGCTTCAAGACATTTTTGTGTCCCAAATGCGCCCTGTTCCCTTTACCACACAATACCACCCTTTGCATATATTTTTGTTGGACCGCATAAGTCGAGGCACCTAAGAGCAAATATCTCTGACTGAGTGACTGACCTACTACCGATTGTTAAATAGCGTAGTGGTTAGAGATGCAGTCCACCACACAGGAGACCGCATCTGTTCTCTAGCATGGGACCAAACAGAGTAGAATTAGTTGAGGATGAACTGAAACATTACTGGCTACCAGCTTCAGTAGCTACATGTAGTAAGCCAAAAGTAAAACAGTATATGTGAAAAACTAATAACAAAAATATAATATGTTGATTGTCAAACTAGTAGTAAACACATTTTCCCACTACTGATGTTTTAGAATTGACTATTAGTTTTTTCATTTCTGTTCCTCTTCTGTCTATTTTTGTTTAACTGTTTTAATAGAACAAGTGAATATAGTTACCAGAAACCAAATCATTATGAACATTGAAAATAACTAGTTGATGGTCATTATTTCCATTATATGTCCTGTATAGCTATTAGCTAAACATCTACATTAATCAATTTCTGATTTCTAAATGTACATTTATGATATGCAAATGGTGTTCCAAATAAAATACCCCTCTGTGAAAAAATACCCCTATGTGAAAAAATACCCCTCTGTGAATACAAATGGCCTAGTTTTTCTTTCTGGTTTCAGTATATGTATATTTTCAGTTTTTTTGTGTTTTCATTGTGGGGTTTTGGACAGAGAAGTGGGTTCATGCTGGAACAGCAGGGGGTTGGGTTTGAACCCATGCAGCAGCAGCACCACTACTGGTTCAGTTTAGCTGAAGTAATGAACCTCTGGGCTGAGGGAAAACCAGTTGGCTACTCCAGCAGCGCCACTCATAGAACGCCATAGTGTTCGAAAGCAGTGTGCTAACTTGAAAACAGGGTGCGATTTGGGCTGCGGTTAATGACTAGCAGGGGGAGCGCTGGAATGGCTCTTGACCCAGGTCAACTCTTCATGATAACACTGGAGCGATAGCGGACAGATTCTGGCGACCTCGCTGAAGACGCTTAGATAAAACAGCTGTGCGGGAAACAAATCCGAAGGGCCTCGCGGCTCCATACCGCTACGACGTGGTCATAGTGTTTGACGACGAGCCTTTGATGAAAACCCGAGTGACGCATCGTGTCAACACCCAATTTCAGCCTCTTCCATCAAATCCTTCCTCTCAGAGTTGCTTGGTTGTTTCGGGATGTTCCGGAAAACTAATCTTGGGAGGAGAATGGATGAGAAGCAATGAGTGTGGGCGCAGGGGGGTTGGCGGGATGACGGGGGGGCTGTGGTAATGACACAATCAGTGTAATAATCTGAGCGGCGGTGATCAAGTGAATACGGTGATGGCCAGGTCTGCGTCTGGACTGCCCACGCACCAATGGGCAATCAACGCTCCTCGTTTAACACCTGCCACCACCGACACCCATCCGATGGGGGTGGGGGGGGTAGTGAATGAATGACTCACTGGAGCAACTCAAATATCTGTGGCTCAAATATCCTTTTGTCATTAAATATTCCTCTGTGCGTCAACACCAAATCCCCTGGTTCTGTTCTCTTTTACTCATCTCGGTCATGATTTCTCTCTCGCTCCATCTCTGTTTTCCACTTTGTCTAGCTGTGTCTTTGTCACTCTCACCCTCTCTCTTCTCACACAATATTCGGCCTTTGTCTCTCTTTCCAGATAAATTTTCTGTCCACCTCTGTCGTAACATCTATCTAAATATATTTAGTCTGTTTCATCCTTCAATCAAGTATTTACACACTGGGGTATTAATAGATGCTAATTAACTGCATGTTTTCATCCACCCTGATGTAATAGTTATTTCCTGAAAAGTAATTTCTGTATATACAGTGTACCGCTTTTTTTTACATCCGGTCTTTGTATTCCAAGGGTTTTAGGGGAGGGCAGAGAGGCGAGACTTGCCAATAGGTAGACATTAAGGACTAGTGCAACAGTTTGCTGTGCTTAAAGGTCTGGAAGTGTTTCCAAATGCCTCCAACTGATCAGACTGAGACTTTCAAGGGCCAAAGGCCCAGGGAAAATAAACAAAGCATTTGGATTATCTCCAAGAAATGAACACACAGCTCCGGAAAAAAATAAGAGACCACTGCACCTTTTTCTTTTCTTTCCAAAAAAGTTGAAAAGGAAAGCTTTGAGTGATGAAAAGAAGTGTTACATTTTCAGTGTTTTCTTAATTTTAATCCTTCTGTTCCTCACTCAAAACCTTCCCTTTTGAAAAAAAATAAGGTGCAGTGATCTCTGGAGCTGTATACTTACTCACATAAAAGCCAGTGTTGCAAAGGTCTGGATTCCCAAACTGCTAGATAACTGCTCGAGGTAGTATATCTCTCTAACAGAAGATTCCCATGACATATTTATGTACACATACAAACACACACCCTCGATATTCTCCTGAGAGTCAATTAGGCCTCCTCTTATCAAGACAGCTCTTTGTTTTTTGGGTTTTTTATTTCAGCCTGATCTATTAGGGATGAACAGAGGCCCTTCAGGCCAAAACGTTTCCCTTGAACCCTTAATTAGCCTTCAGCCACTGTTTCCTTCCCTTATTTCTCAATTAAAACCCAGACTTTTAAATAAAATCTCACAGAACAGATGAATTGTCTGGCCTTGCTGTCTGTGTCACCATTAATTACTAAGTCTACAGGAATACTCCAGAGCAACTCTGCTGTTAAGTGTCTAGCTGGTCTTAATTATTAAACCCTTGCATATGGCCTGTCTCGGAAGGCCGTTTATTCCCTTTGAACCATATTTTAACTTTCTCCTCTCATTGTCGCTACCACGGTGGACCGAAAAGGTTGTCGAGTGCAACGGTTGGCGGTTGTTGAACCGAGCTCTCATTTCCTGAACCGGCGAGGCAGGCGCGACAGGCTCCACGTCCTCACCTGACCTCGAAGTTGACCCATCACAGACACCAGCGTATGGTCACCTGGCTATGCTAATGAACCCGCCGAGTGAATATGCGAATACTCTGGCACTTTGATTAGCTCCGTATTTCCAGTGACAAACACACTGGAGTTGGGGTTTCACTCAAGGTTGCTCGAATTGGAGCATATTTCTTTTTTGGATAGTCCGTGTTATGGAAATCTGGCCCTGTTACACCCAGTTGGGATCTAAGCATGCAGCCCTGGGCTGTTGTTAAACTGAGACCCTGAGAGCTTTGGCGACAGCTATCTCTGTTGTTGTTGTGTCTTTTCATCAGTTGAAATTTGATTTGAAACCTTTTGATGTTTTGATGACATTTTTAAATGCATTACCGGGCTGTGTCCTTCACAAACATTCAGTTTTTCAATGCCGTTATCATGCATAATTGTAATACTGTGTTATGGATGGGTCATTATCTGTTTTTAAAGGGATAGTTTTATCTACTTCCCCAGGTTAGCAATATATATGTCTCTGTGTACGATGTAGACGAAGTTCATTCATTCATTAATTTTCTTCCGCTTATCCGGGGCCGGGTCGCGGGGGCAGCAGTCTAAGCAGAGATGCCCAGACTTCCCTCTCCCCAGACACTTCCTCCAGCTCTTCCGGGGGGACACCGAGGCGTTCCCAGGACAGCCGGGAGACATAGTCCCTCTAGCGTGTCCTAGGTCTTCCCCGGGGTCTCCTCCCAGTGGGACGGGCCCGGAACACCTTCCCAGGAAGGCGTTCCGGAGGCATCCGAAACAGATGCCCAAGCCACCTCAGCTGACCCCTCTCGATGTGGAGGAGCAGCGGCTCTACTTTGAGCTCCTCCCGGGTGACCAAGCTTTTCACCCTATCTCTAAGGGATCGCCCAGCCACCCTGCGGAGAAAGCTCATTTCGGCCGCCTGTATCCGGGATCTTGTCCTTTCGGTCATGACCCAAAGCTCATGACCATAGGTGAGAGTAAGAACGTAGATTGACCGGTAAATCGAGAGCTTCGCCTTGCGGCTCAGCTCTTTCTTCACCACAACAAACCGCACCGATCCGTCTGTCAATCTCCCGTTCCATCCTTCCCTCACTCGTGAACAAGACCCCTATATACTTAAACTCCATCACTTGAGGCAGGCACTCTCCACCAACCTGAAGTGGGCAAGCTACCCTTTTCCGACTGAGGACCATGGCCTCGGACTTGGAGGTACTGATTCTCATCCCCACCGCTTCACACTCGGCTGCAAACCGTCCCAGTGCATGCTGAAGGTCCTGGTTTGAAGGGGCCAACACGACAACATAATCCGCAAAGAGCAGAGACGAAATCGTGTGGTCCCCAAACCTGACACCCTCCGGCCCCTGGCTGCGCTTAGAGATTCTGTCCATAAAAATTACGAACAGAACCGGCGACAAAGGGCAGCCCTGCCGGAGTCCAACATGCACTGGGAACAAGTCTGACTTACTGCCGGCAATGCGGACCAAGCTCCTGCTTCGGTCGTACAGGGACCTGACAGCCCTTAGCAAAGGACCCAGGACCCCATATTCCCGAAGCACTCTCCACAGGATGCCGCGAGGGACACAGTCGAATGCCTTCTCCAAATCCACAAAACACATGTGGATTGGTTGGGCAAACTCCCATGAGCCCTCCAGCACCCCGTAGAGGGTATAGAGCTGGTCCAGTGTTCCACGGCCCAGACGAAAACCACACTGTTCCTCCTGAATCCGAGGTTCTACTAGACGAAGTTGTTATTCAATATTTGTGCAATTGCTTATTTATTATTGTAAAATGTACTCTCAGATATAAACATTTATTATTAGATTCACATTTTTGTTTTTGACTGAAATGTCTGACTTACATGTCTTATCCTATCACCTAGGCTATGGACCATGAAAATCTGAAATCTGTAGTTCAGGATTCTATACACCGCTGAACTTCCACCAACTCATATCTTAAAATAATAGCCCAATTACATTTTAAGTAACAAATCAAATATGGAGTGAATTTCAGGTGAATTATTACGGATCCTCTGTTTTCTTTTCATTTAGCATTGGCTAGAAAAACTAGCTCCACCTTCATACTGGATGCGGAGTCATCAATATTGCATCCGAATTCATTAGAATTTAGGGAACAAAGAATGGGCCAAATCACAAAGTATCCCTTAAAACATATTCATGGCCTAATACCATTCCAAACGACCATAAGGTGGCACTTCAGATGTACTTTATAAAGAGCAATGTACGTGGTGGTTTGGGAAGCGGGCGTATGTCCATCGTAACAATGTCCATCTTAAGGTCGTAAGTACCATGTTATCAGGAAACGAGGCCCTGGTCAATAGAAATGTCATGGCAAATTTTTTTGATTCCTGGGACCTTCAAAGGGGAAAGAGTGTAGAGGAAAACTTCATTACTAGCCAAGTAGTCTTGGTATAAGTAATGCCAAAATTGGCACTGGGAACACGATAGCTAAACTGGAAATTTCCATCTCCTGGTTCGGCCTCCTGCCTTCATTGATGTAAAAAATGACGCTAAGGTTCCCAGCGAGCCTCCATCTCACCGCCCTGCCGCTTAGGATATAAAAAGGCCAGCAGGAAGGAGGGCAGTGATATGCGATAAAAATAGTCCCGCTTGCCTCTGGATAAATGATAGCCTAGCTCTGTTTTGTTCTCTTGGATTCACGCCCCGCATCACCCATGTAACCTCTTTCGCTTCAGGCCTTGGATCAGGATGTGCACAACGAAGGCTTGTGGGGTGGGGGGTGCTCTGGTGAGCCACCGAGCTAGCTGCTAAGCCCCTAACACTTGACATTACAAAGGTCAGGCCAGCACCCATAGTTAAGACCATAGAGCAAAACCATCCAGCATTTTCCTTTGGCTGAGTCTAGCCTAGCAATGATGTTAAGGTTTACCAAATGCCTATGTCTACTGGGAAACATATTTGATCAAATAATATAATATAAAAACGATTTTAACTTGACTGTATCCAAAACTGTCTCCTTGCCCCCACACAAAGGACTAATTGGCTTGAGAGTTATCGTGGAAAGATTTTTGGCTCCGCCAGAAGGGTTTACTAGCTTAGCATATCTGGAATATTTAATGTTGGGACTGAAGCAAAACTGAGGCTAATGTTTAGGCGGTGACAATCAATAGAGGGGCTTCTGGCATTGACTGATAGTTCACTTCACTGTCAGGGTGAAATTACAGTATATCCTACCTAATACCTCACTTTTTAACAAAAGTAATGTAGCTGGAATGAAACTGCTGACAAGAAAATAATCTTTGTCTCCTGCTCTCCATCTCTCTGGCTTGTTCTCTCTCTCTCTCTCTGTCAATTCCTCTCTCCTTATCTCTTCCATATTTCCGCCCTCCTCCTTTCTTTCCATCTAGATCTGCTGTATAATTACCCCATTTCAGAAAGTGCCGTTGTCTTGTTGCGGTTGAGACTTGGTAGCGGGTGTGGCGTGGATCAGTGATGGCTGTCGCCGTGGGCGGCCTGGCACTTCTTCACGGGGTGGGGAACAGACATCCGACCACCAAATGATGCTCGTCAATAAGGTGTGAGAGATGGGTGGATGGTGTTGTGACCAACTGGAGCTCAGAAACATTTGATGTGGCTGTTACTCTAGGCTTCCAAAGATTCTGTCATGTTAAGAGGCACTTCACCAGAAGGAAAAATACTTCATTTTGAGGTCCTGTTCTCTATGGTTCAACCAGTGTGATGGGGGAGTTGTGATGCAGTGTTGCCTTGTTAACTCCCAAAAGCGGAAGTTATACTGTCTTTTGCCATTTCCCCAGAAAACTGAAAATGTTGCCTGTGGGTGGATTCAGCGCAGGTTGATCCTGTGATCTCATGCAAAGGAAGCTTTGTACTGTTTTGAGAGCATCTACTAAAGGGTAGACTAGCGGTGCATTAGACAGTGTGAAATACACACACATGCACGCACGCACACACGCGCCCTCTCTGTGCAGTGAAAGCAGAACGATGTGTTTGAACCAGTGCGGCTGAAAAACGTTTGTTAGATCAGCATGTGTTGCTCTGTGAACGTATTATTAAGAGACCAAAAGCTGTGACCAAAGGAGCTATCTTTATCCACCGTGTCCCCAGTCCCTCGCTCCCCTCTTCTCTCCCCCTCCTCCCTGTGTTGTTGCCTGACTGTTCGGCCCGCCTGCTGAGGCACCTGCCCATCCATCAGCAACATGCCAAAACAGACAACCCCCAGACGACCCCCCACTGTCCCAAACCTGGGATGTGTTATCCACTATGGGAGTGTGTAGGAGCCCAGACACCACTATTCAAAGCATGTTCATGAGGACTGCTATTTAACCATGAAATGCAACTCCTGATGACTCTCTGGACCTCGTTTAGATGCACAGGTTTAATTGCAGTGCATGGATTGGTGGGGGTTTGGGTGGGTTGTTGAACTGACGAGTATGTAAATGTTAGGTAATTGTCTGGGTTTTGTTATTGTGGGTGGATGGAGGGATGGATGAATGAGTGAACGGGTGTCTGGTTGAGAGATGGATGAATGGGTAAGTTGGAGGGAGGATGGACGGATGGTTAGATGGACAAATGTGGAGTTGATGGATAGGTATTGGGTGGGAGTTTGAACGCTATATCAGTGGATGGGTGGGTGGATGGATGGGTATGTAGGCGTATGTATGGATGGGTGGATGGATGGGTAAGTAGGCGTGAGGATGGATGGAGGTGAACCGATTGATTGGATGAGACTGTGGCCTTCGGATCACTGTCATGCCGAAAGATTCATCTTGATCCCAGTCTGAGGTCCTGTGCGCTCTGGATCAGGTTTTCTTCAAGGACCTCTGTTCATCCTTCCATCAAATCAATCCTGATCAGTCTACCAGTTCCTGGCGCTGACAAGCATCCCCAAAGCATGATGCTGCCACCACCATGCTTCACAGTAGTTATTTTTTTCAGGATGATGTGCTGTGTTAGGCTTTCTTATTCAGGTCTGTTTTACTGTAGCAAAGAGGATGAACATGTATGGAATCAATTGTTTGCTGTTTTATATTGGTAGTTAGTTTAGAACAGTTTGCTGATTTTGTTTTTCACTTTGGCATGGAGTTTTTATTTGTGTTGATCAGTGGCAGAAACTCCTAATTAAATCTGTTTTGTTTTAATGTTTTAAGACAAAATGTGGAATATTCCAAAGAGTGTGAATACATTTCAGAGCCACTGTGTAGTTTCAAAAAGGTAGCGAGAGATTGGAGCAGCCAAGTGATTAGGCCCCCAATATAGTTCAGTCAGCTCTAACATGAATGTCAAATAATATTTCCTTCATATTCATTGAAATTGTTGGAAGAAACTTGCAAAATTGTCACAAGGTAGCACATCTAATTGCTAATTTAAATACAGGAGAGTACAGGACATCGTAGGGCTGGTGGGCATACTAAGGGCCGCTGGCTGTATCCGGCCTGCATAGTGATTTAACCCTTTGACGCGTACGATCACACCCGTGTTATCAGGCTAGAGTGGTCCCTGAAGTGTATGATCACACTGGTGTGATTAGAACGTATTGTTTAGAACGCACCATTAGTAACGTAACAATGGCTGGTCAGACCGTGCTGTTATTTACTCACATTTAGCTCAAACAGTGTTTATAACTTTATTTCCTGATTGTAATTGTTTCAAGACCACACTATGATATTAACCAGGTAGCAAGCATTCAAATCGGGACAAGAAGTGTTACTTACGTACCAACAGACAGCCAATACTAATACACAAAAACGAATGATATTAGCGACTACTATAGAGCATCTTAACGTTTCCTGGAAGAGCTGACAACCGATCAAAACCATTGTAAAAACCTTCTAGAAGTTACGTTACCCGTTGTGGGTGCCGCTACGCTTTTTGTGTAGTTTATTCATTTTCACTTCACTGAATTACAGGTCACGCTTTGTTAGCTAGCGGTTAGTTGACGTTTGCTAGCGGTTAGCTGACGTTTGCTAGCGGTTAGCTGACGTTTGCTAGCGGTTAGCTGACGTTTGCTAGCGGTTAGCTGACGTTTGCTAGCGGTTAGCTGACGTTTGCTAGCGGTTAGCTGACGTTTGCTAGCGGTTAGCTGACGTTTGCTAGCGGTTAGCTGACGTTTGCTAGCGGTTAGCTGACGTTTGCTAGCGGTTAGCTGACGTTTGCTAGCGGTTAGCTGACGTTTGCTAGCGGTTAGCTGACGTTTGCTAGCTAGCTACAGATACACATCAACCAGCTTTTGCAGCTCTTTGAATTCTAGAAAGCCTGTGTGAATTCACCTGAAATTGCATGTGTTATCCAGTGTATTGCATGGTTAAATTGCATGTTAACCATGCAATACACTGTTGAATGTCATATCTAATTCAAAATTGCTCCAACACTACATCTTAGCCAAGCCCAAACATCTTGTTTTATTTCCCGGTGGAAATTGTGTGGCCGTGAGTAGGGGATGATAGCAATCCTAGAAAGCGTTCCCTAATTGGCCTCAAGTGGAGTTTGGTCACCCTCTGCTGTCAATGAGCACCCTGTTGATTAGTTGGGACTGCCAGGTAGTTGTTTTTTGTCCTCCAAGAACCTGCCTAGATGAGCCAAGAGAGCTGATTTGGATATGTCCCTGAGAGGGAGAGGCTATAGAGAGCACTTGGATGAGTAATATCCCTCTTTGGCCCCAAATAACCCACCTAGCACGCTATTATAATTCCCCTTTCCCTCCCTCCTGCTTTCTCCACCCCTTTCTCTCTATAATGGTCTTCCTATCATTATCTCCTGCCCCTGTCTGTCTATATATTGAATGTGCTCACTGGTGGACTTAAATTAGGGGACTTATGTCTATAGCCTCCATTGATTTTCGAAAATACTTCTTCTTGAAGATCTGAGGTGAACTGAAATAAGCTGCTTGTTTGGTCATTTGAAAGGGAGACTACTTGGCTTCCTGCTAAAGTGGGCACTCAAACCACCTTCAGTGGCCTTTGGCGAATTGGTCTGCATGCGTGGCTTGTCCACTTGTTCCCGCGGCTGGAACCAATCAATGACACGCTCAATAGGCGACACGCAGGGAACAGATTGACCGCGGTTTACAACTGCCTAGTTTACCCCTGCCACAGCTAACTGTGGCCGTCCCTGGTTTGCACAGTTGCCACATGCGGCATGGAATCGGGGTGGACAACGGCAGAGCTTAGATTCACAACCACTCTGGCAGAGTGTTGACAAATGACCACTGTTGCAGGGGAGAATTAATTAATGTATCACCATATATAAAACTATCAACACCACCAGTGATTGCCCTGCTGTCAGTCCACTAAGCAAGGGTGGGTGGGCAGACTTATAATAAGCTGGAGATGACAAAGGAAATATAGGGACCAGTAAGAGAGGAATATATGAATCCCAAGGGTATGTAGGAAAATATAATTAAATTTTTTTTTTTAAATGTTGGTCATTTTGACCTAATATTCTTACCTTGCTGTGCTATGTGCAAACATTTCACAAGTGGGTGATTTGTGTCTGTTTATTTTAATCAGACATAAACAAGTTCCTTGTGAAGTTTGGAGTGTCCTCGCCGATGTGTGAGGAATGTATCAGTTATGTAGCGCTGAGTCGTGCAAGGGTGAAGAGATGTCCGTAGGCCCAACCCCACTCTCCCAAAGCTGTCACCTCTGACTCGCCAGTGCCACTCCCCTCATCCATGGGGATACCCCGCTCCACTGCCCCGGAAGACGGCAAATTAACGATTGCCGATTAACTTGTTGCCAGAGGGCCATGCCGTTTCCGTAGATCTGAGAGAGATGGGGCTGACTCCAGCAGCACGGCGATTGCCTTACCCCACAGCCCCAGCCCTGCGCCATCTGGTTAATCAGCAAACGCCCTCGTCCCCCAACGCCACCTAGACCATTTCTTGCCAGTTGCCTAACACACACCCACATACTTGCAGACAGAAGTGCTCCACACTCAACTCGCTCCCTGTCTGATCTGTTGCGTTGGACCTAAATGCCTCACACATTGCATATCAAAGGTCTGCCAAACAACTGTGTGGCGCGTCTGTGTCGTAGGCCGTGTTTTCCGGAGTTGAGGTACTGACAAATCAAACGCATAGCCAGCGTCAGCGTCAATTGCCTGTGAGGGCAGAAAGCAACCTGAAGCTGTGTTAGAAAATGTAAAAAAAAAAGAATACTAATTAGAAATAGCTGTATACTCATCGTCTCTCTCTTAATGGGCTTGGGTCCTTTAAGAAACATAGTTCAACTGGTCTCCGTAGGCTAGGGGAGGTTCATTCTGGAACACCACTGAGATGCCAGTGTGTTGGGGTAAGATGACCTGTTGAGTCACGTGTTTTTGTTTGTGCTTCATTCGAATTATACGTGTATTGATCTTTAATCCGTGTTTCTACATATGTACACACATTTGGCCGTGTAGCTGCAGGCTAAGACCTGTTCCATCAATACAGTGCGTCCTCATCATCTGGAGGTTGTTTCGATGTACTTTACGTTATACTGGTGGTGATAGATTGGCCAGTCAATGTTTATTTATTGTTGATGTAAATGCTGAAATCAAGCTTTTTTCCTCAGTGTTGTAAGATATTTTGTAGCAAACCAATAATCAAATTAAAAACATCAGTGGATCGATAGTGGATCTGAAGAGGAGTTACTCCTCAGAACCTTGATTAGTTAAATCCCTGGTGTTATAATGGCAGGAATGCATTCTGGAGAAGTTCCCCAGGATGAGTGAAGGCGTAATGGGATCAGTTCAGAGGATGGGGGGGCCCGGATCACTGTCTCTCATTACTAGGTGAGGAAATGTTGCCACCCCTGTGCCCCACCCCCTCCCCCACACACACCCTGCTTAATTGTCTCGTTAGTTGGAATCACACACTCAAGTCACGGCACTCTTATTTGCCAGCAGCATACCACGCCACATTCTGATGTTCTCCCGCCTCCGGATCTAAACAGAATGCTGGAAGTGGTTTTAGGAGGGGCCGCTAGGGGGCACTCTTCTCTCTGGTGTAAAGATAAACCCCAATGACCCGCAGTGTTTTGCAGGATGCCGTCATTCAGATGCGATATTGAAAGGGTTTCTTTGGCACCTGGGCCTGTTTCCCCTCATGGCCACCTAATCATGCCCCTTATTTTTAATTGGCATGTTTGACTCTGCCTCATAGCCAATGTGTGGTTAGAGTTCTGGCAAAAATTGGTCTTTGTGTGTCACCCAGGTGGGAAATAGACATCGGTGTGGATACGTTGCATTTTCCCCCTACTAGTGTATGTAAAACACTAAATTCATTATTATTTGTATCATTTTTATTTACTTGGGTGGGATAGGGCTACTGTGGCATCACGTCATCACTAAGAGCAAAAGGGAAGACCGTTTCGTAAAAAGAGAGACTAAGTTTGCATGCACATTGTTTAGTTCGTTTTTTTTATGACTGTGATACACATTTCCGCATATACTGAAATATATTCCATTCTCCCGGTGAGTTCTGTTGTGAGGTGACAGCAAGCCTGTTTTTACCCACACTTTGTGTGACCAGTAAAGGAAACAATAGGATGTAATGTGGATCTGGACGCAGCTCTCCTCCTCCCTTTTTTTAATGTCTTCGATGGCGAGAACCAGGCGAAAGAGGGAAACGAGAGAATAATCTTTCAGAATCAGCTGTGTGTGGGTGGCCATGAGTAACTGCAGCTGGCAGTGCAACCCAGTCTGAGGCTCTGTGTCTCGCTGTCTCGCTGTCTCTCCCTTTCTCCCCCTCCCCTTGGACCTAACACTCAGTGCAGACCGCTAACTAGGGGACTTGAATTTAATCTATTAAAAAGTACTTTTACTAACATTTTATCTAAACAGGCACCCTAAATTTCGCCTGCGGCAATGTGAGAAAAACACAATTTGTTCCGGTGGTTTGGACAAAAAAAACGTTTCATCCTAAACATGAATTAGCAAAGGCTTAGCTTTCTTGTTAAGCAGATCGGGTTTTAGAGAACATGTATCACAACATAAACATGCGACTGTCAAGATCCTTGCCAGCTAAAAGAGAAACTTATATTCATGCTTAACCTTCTCTTTGATTAGGAATCACTGCCTTATGTCTTGTAATTCTGTCACCGAATCACACACATTTAACATTATCTAGTTTCTCTCCATGAGGATTGAGGATAATAGAAGTTGAGAAAATGAAAAATGTAAATTATAATGTACTGCATTTTTCTAATTGTAACCACTATCTCCTACCTAAATACTGTTATGTACTACACTGTATTTCAGTTTGTTACTGTAATTCTGTTAGAGATTTAATGTACTTTTTATATGACAACACATACTTTCTGCAGACATCTCTGCATAAGTTTTTGTAAGAAAATAACAAACATACAAACCTTTTACTGTAATTAATGACATTTATTTTAGCAAAGTTTACATCTGCACAGTTCTGCAAAATTTGTTATACTCAAACAAATGTGTGGACCTTTTTAAGAAATTGTCCTCAGAAGTTCCTGCATGAAGTTGTTTGGTTTGTTGATTGTAAGAAACATTGTTTGCTTGGCATACGTTAGTGAAACTATTTAGTCAAAACTGGAGAAATGTTCACTATAGTTTTCACATGCAGGCTTGTGATGAAAAGCAGAAGACAAGACTATTACAAAAAATTATACAAAAGACGCAGGCCCTTATTCTGGGGCCCTAATGTATAGCATGCACCACAATAAAGAAGTGGGCTGAAAGTAAGAAATTAAGAGGTTTTTGAAGGGCTGGCGCCAAGACACCCTTTTGAGTCCAACTGTGTTGTGAGGCAGTTGGTGAACTGAAGAGGTGAGGCAGTTTAGCGAGTCTCTGTGACATTAGGATAAATAACAGCATGGATTACACCATCCCTCCCTGCTTGGCACTCAACTGCCCCTTGACAACAACAGCTTTGTGGAGCTCGGACAGTGAACCGGACATTGCCTTTTTCTTTCCGAAATCCTTTTGTTTACGTATTTTGTGATGAATTTAGCCACCCATCATTTCAGTGCATTTATTTAGACTTTCACGACTTCAGTTTCTGTTCCTTTATTGCTGCTTGCTCCCACTCCCTCTCCCCACTGTATGCCATGCTTTCTCATAAGTAAAGACCTGTAGTACATTTATGTCTTAACTCTTTAAATTGATAGTAGTACCAGATCCTGTAACGTCTTTGCCTGTTCAGACACAATCATGTTTATATTTACCTCACCTTACCTTGCTTTAAATTTACCAGTTTGTGGTCTCCTTCACTTCACGTTTCTCTGTCAGATTGTGGATACAAGATCAGCTTGGATAGCTTTATTACACAAGCACCATTCGCTGGAATGGCTTGTTCTTAGCAGTTAGATCACACGTGCATAAGTTGTGCTGCACATTAGCAGTGGATTGGTTATCATGCGAAATTAATTAATTTATGTGATACCCTTTAATGCCCATATTGCCAGTTTCTGGCTCTGCTTAGATTAATAGTGCTTCTGTTTCAGCAGAGTACTTGGTAATTTTTTCCTAGATGAGACAGATGTGATTCTCCAACATTTATTTTCCCCAGATGCTTCATTGACCATGTGATTGTAGAAATTCCCATTTTCCTGGAAAACCGAGCAACATTCTAAGCCGTTTCCACTTGTACAGCCAACAAGGTGCATGCTTCATACAATATAATACGTTTAAATGGGGTAGTCTGTATGTAGTTGTCAGTGCAAAGCCACTTTAAAGATTGGATCAGATTTTCTGAAAGAGGCTTACGGCTGAAATGGAGAAAAGGCAGGAATGTTAAAGGCCACTTGAATAACTGGCAGCCTTCCAGTTTCCAGGTCAAATGATGACATTGTTGTATCACAGACTGTTGAATGTGTGGGGAATTTGAATAAATGCAATGATATGGCTGTCCAATAATGCTATGAATGTGAATTGCGAGCTCAGTTTGCTGACATCTGTGGCAAGGCCATGGTTTGCTATTCCTGTGGGGATCGGATATATTTTACTTGGGTAGAGCATGCAGGTGCAGAGACACAGAAGTCCTCTCAGCTGTGCTCATTATAAGTAGTGAAAGTATTAGGGCTGTCAAAATTAACACATGCGATTACTAAAAAATGCTTAATCCTTATTATTTTTGTTTGTAGTTTATGAGATAAACTTTTTGCAAACCACTCCTTTTTTCTTTCAATTTCTTAGTGGGTGAATATATTTTATAACAAATAAAATATATTCACCCACTACTGTAAATTGCTGTGTAAAAGAGTCTCAGCAGAATCAGTGGTAATGTAGACCATTTGCACCCATCATACAGAGGGTAACCAAAGTGGTAATAGAGAACTGCAAAACACAGAAAAGGTAGGTATTATCTACATGCAAAGCACCATAATACAGTTGTTTTCCTTTAAAAAGTAAATTTATTGGTGGAAGCATCATAGACAGTCATTCCAGCTGTAAGGCATTTGGAATATAATTCTAGCAACTACACCACTTATTGAAAACCACTCTTTTTTTCTTTCGTTTTTTAAAGGTTGCGCTAGCTCAGGAAATTGGTTTGAGAATCGTTGATGGCCAGAGACTGGGCCACCCAGAAATGAGATTAGTTCTGATGTGTCTTTGCTTAGAAATAAATGTTTGTAATTGTTTTGCTAAAAAATAAACTATCCACAGATTTTTTTTTGTGGGGGTTGGTTTTCAGCTTTTACAGTGGGGAGTGAGGTGCTTTTCAAGATCGACAGTAAAATTAAAGAATCAAGGCCCAGAATATCCCAAGAAATTGCACTGAGAGTTAGCAATTTTGACAAAACGATGGATATACTTTAATGCCATATGATTTGTGGTAGATTTTCTTATTCTGAAAGTTTCACGGCTGTAATAGCTGTCAAAGTTCTTCCCCAAATTAATAACTCCAGTCAATATGTCTTTATTTTGTGTATCTTTGTTTTAGAAAGTGTTCTTTGTTTTCTTTTATTTTAGTATTAGTCAGCGGTCTAGATCTGTAGGAAATAATCACATTTTGTACTACTTTTAGATGTAGTTTTAAGGCAGCAATGTGATCTGTTTTAGACTTCAGTAGTGGCAGTATTCTTTGGTGTTTTTTCTTGAGTAGATAATGTTCAATATTGGACATGCGACTTGACCTAACATTTTCTCATCGATTACATAGTGACATATTGAAAATGGAAATGACCTGCGAACAACAGGTAATCCTGTTTTTTTTTTGGACTGGTTCCATAAGTGTTTCTGGCAAGCTATTAAAGTGATGCATTGAAATAACTGACCGCCCCACGGAGTGTTGTAACATTGGGCGTCAGAGTTTATGTGGAGGCATTAGATACTGTCATGGTATGGTTCCACAACATGAATCGTACCCTTCATATCATCCATTGTAGCTCAGATGGACTGGGGTACCGGAGGCCCCCACAGGCCCTAAATGTAGGAAGTACATTATCTACATGCAAAGCCCCATCTTAGTCATTTCATTAGTAGCCAATTTCTAAATACCTGTGCGTCCCGTGTTTTATTTGTGTAAGTTCCTTGAATTTTACAAGGGGATAACTATAGATTTTATTTCCAGAGCAAATGTATGTTTCGCCCAACTTCTGTGTTCTCCGTAGTTCTGGATGTGAGTCATTTCGATAACTGGACAGATCTGATATATTTTACTTGGGTAGAGCATGCAGGTGCAGAGAGACAGAAGTCCTCTCAGCTGTGCTCATTACAAGTAGTGAAAGTATTAGGGCTGTCAAAATAAATATTGTAAAGCTTTGTTTTCTGAGGCTGATTCGAAATAGTCTGTTAACCACCCTACTATGCCAGTGTGTGGTCATATTAAGATTACAATACGAAGCCAGACAGAAAGTAAAGCATATTCTAAGTGAACTGTAGCGCTACCATCCCTGGAGTACAAACACGTTACCTTACTGAAACTAGATAGGCTGCAGTACGGCTTGCAGGTTAGCAGGTACAGTACATGGTTTCATCCGGACACATTTCCTCCTTTGCTTTTGATCTCCTGCGCGCCTTCTCTACTCGTCGTTCTTCATAAGGGCACACCATCTTATCTGATCTTGGCCAATTCTTTGAAAAGCATTACAGTGTTTTCCTCTGAAGTTAAAACCTCTGCACTGTCAAACAAATTGGCTGGTGAATTAATCTAGCTGTGCCATCGTGGCGCCTGGCGGTTTTGCCGAATGAGACATTTTTGTTGGACACTCGGCTAGGTTTTTGGGGAAGTAGCCCTAGAAGACCTTGAAGAGACTGCCAGTCAACAGTTAGTGGTGTCCAGTTAGTGATGATGTAATATCCTCCCTTGCCCACTCATACCATTCCATCTCACCTTTCCTTGTAACAGATGAATGTACTCTGAAGGACATCGTCAATACAGTACTGAGGAAAATACATAGTTGGCTGCGACTATAGTATGCTACGGCTAAAATGACTGTAGAAGTAGCATTTGAGCACAGTAGATCCATTCTACTATAGCTTTTAAAAAGACTTACGTTGAATTATCAAGTTCAATGAATGGCCGACCGACAAGTTTTTGTGCAGAGTGGTTAAAAAACAGCAAGCATGCCGATTTGTAATCAGGTCACTATCAGTGCTTGAATTTTGAGCCTGCAGTAGATGCAGTTTGACGACAATCTGATTTTTTTTTTAAAGAGCAGCCTGTCAGTGCGAAGGTCAGGCAGCTGGTGCAAATGGAAAACATTTGTCTCTTTTACTAAATTTCTAAATTCACAATTCTTGCAGGAAAGTTTTGCCCTTTTCCCTGTTGAGTTAATAGAACTTTCCTTTTGCTTCTTACATTTCCTCATATACATTTTTTTTGTCATAGCTGTGCTTTATTATGTTTTCTACAGGCTGTACTGAATAAGCATGTTTTAGCACCAACTTATTTGGGGTCAAAAATGGGATGGCAGAGTAGCCGAGTGGTCAACAGCGTTCTAAATACGACAGAGTCCATTCAGCCAAGACCTTCCACACAAATTGCTGACTTATATTGCCTCGTATTGAGGCCCGATAGAATTGAAGCTATCAGTGTATCATTTCTCTTATCTCTTTGATATCATTCCATATCAGGCTAATGTTCTTGAGGTTTTCCATCCATTGCTGTTTCTATGAAAAAGGGATATGCACTTCACACTTTGGACTTAATAATCCACACTTAACCAAGCTATGCCCAAAGCTACGTGATAAGTTGTTGAGTTTTCCAGTGTACAGCTCGCAAGGGCCTTTCTGTTTTGTATCACACTGCTCGCGCAATGAGAAGGTATTGTCTGGCAGGTGCGCCCTGGTCAGAGAACTTAATACCCGGCCACCGACCACGATCGACCCCCGAACTCACCAGAAATGCACCGCGCTGAGCCAAATTGAAAAACTTAAGACGTTGTTTTAAGCTTTGTGTATTGACTGCTGTTTGTGCTAATACTCACAGCATGTCTCTCTGTCTTGGCAGGACCCCAGAACCAAGCACAAGTTTAAGATCCACACCTATGGCAGTCCCACCTTCTGCGACCACTGCGGCTCCCTCCTGTATGGACTCATCCACCAGGGGATGAAGTGTGACAGTGAGTAATGTACCTCTTCATCCAGCTGGACCCAGAACCGCCAGGCGCTCATCCATTATGCTGTGGCTCTGGTCCGGTAATCACCACTTGCCTTCTTAGTGGTGGAAATGCATTCTACCCAAGCACTGTCCCAGCACACAGGGGACGTCCACATTATGTCCCGGGGACTGAAACTGACTTCCTTGGGCCGTCCAGAGGACACGTTTAGTGTTTGTAGTGTCTGCCGGGGGAAAGATGCTGGAATGCAGCCAGTTTGTCAGCTGGTAGCAATGTATCAATCGTAGGAATTAATGAAGCACATATAAACATAGCTTTATTGACAACCCTTCTCCACAGGACACAGTAATTGGGTATTCTGTAATTATTACAATTGCCCAAGTATGCTTTTCATTACGGAAAACCACATTTCCAGTCTTTTATTTCCTTCCTTCCAGCAGTTTCCCCCCATAAAACCTGCACATGACTCATTGTGTCCATAGATCTTTCAATATTCTGTACAACAGGAAAGCCGCCTGGTGGCTGTATTGGTTCAATTCTATCAGTCTCATGAGCTGTAATGACATGTGAAACGCTATAATTCATTGGTAAATAGTACATCATCTCTCACGGTTTAGGAGCATACATTAGTTGAGATTATGTTACATTTGGCTTACAATTTTGGCAGATGTTGGCTGCTAAAATGACATTAGATAATCTTTATGGGCTGGTTTCGCAGGCACAGGTTAAGCCTAGTCTTGGACTAAAAACGTCAACCTCAGTCTGTTTCTGCTAAACAAGCCCTAAGGGCTTTGAATTGCTGGTTGTCATAACGTTGACATTTTGAAGAAGCTATTTGAAAATTGCTTTTGCTCTTTCCACATGATCTGCCAGTCAGTTAAAAACTCTGAGGATGTTAACAGTTCTCAGATACCAATATAAGCAACAATTGGCCCTTGCTTTGTAAGAACCCATACATGTTTGCTGTTTGTCTCCTTTGTCTCCTCCTACTGGTTTTAACTCTGTCTCTTGTGTCCCCCTCAGCCTGCGATATGAATGTGCACAATCAGTGTGTGATGAACGTGCCCAGCATGTGCGGGACGGACCACACCGAGAGGAGGGGACGCCTCTACCTGAAGTGTGAGGTCACTGGGGACAAGCTAAAAGTCACAGGTAGGACTGTACCATGTCGATGGCGCCCCCTATGAATTCACAGACGCTGAAATCGCACGCAACACGGACCGTAGAGTTGCCGTTTTGTTTCCAGGGGTGTGGTTTGTTTCCGGGGGTGTGGTTTCAGAGGGCCGTTCAACTCCTGTCATGTGTCGTGTTTATCAGAATAGAGAGAGAATAGTGTGGATGTAATATAGTCTACAATAGAGTATGTGTTCTGAAACGCCACTGATACGGTGTGTTTGTTTGAGAGGCAGTGATTTAGACCAGGAAGACGCCACATTATTACTGTTACGTATGCGGTGAGTCATCCGCCTTGTGAATCAGCATTGTCAATCTGAGTCCGTATTAATATCAATGGGTTGAATCACTCTCGCTATATGGTTACACTTATCAACTTTCATTGTGATTTGAACTGCTCTCGAAGATGCCTGTCATCATTCCCGAAAGGCACATACTGTATGTGACCCAAATCCCATTCATATTGCATTTCCAGTGCAATACTTTTGTGTAATTTATACCAGTGCGTGGAATGGGAAACAAATTATCTTTGGGACTCAATGTAACACGAACAATTGGTCTGTGTTTTCCTACAGGTTCTTCCATGTAAGTGCTTTAGTTTGTGGTTTACGGTATCTATTGATCAGTGGCGGCAGTGCAAGTGCAGTTTCTCTGCTGAGTATTCCAAATACTGCCCTTGTACCCTTTATAGTGAGCTCCTTTGAATTGGGCTCATAGGTCTCTAGCTAGTGCCCTAGAATCAACTGAGTGCCCTCTGGGACAGCCAGTTGGTTCTTTCCCAGTTGGACCGTGATGTGAAATTGCTGACAGAGATTCCTCCTACCTTCCTCCTCATCAGTTTTCCTGTCAGTTCCTTACAGCTCCGTTGACTGATGGGGAAGAACCAGGTCCTGGCCTCAAACCCATTCTCTGCATGGCTGGACATCAACGACTCCCACCAAGGAACTTGTCTCTCTCTTTGGTCTTAAGCGGTTTTCTGTAGATACTGCATCAGCTAGGCACTCCGTTGTGAAACCCTGTAATTCAACAAGATGAACCAAGTGACGTGGTTTTGTCCAAAGGCCCTTGCAGCCACTCAGGTCTGTTCTTGAGTGACGGGAGACCATAGCATCACCACCAAGGTTATCGCTTTCAGATGCTTTGAGTCACGACTTGCTCCTGACGTGTGTCAGTTTGCGTCTCATCTGCCGGTTTTGAGGAAATAATGAATCATTTAGAACATAATTAAACTGTCAGCTCTGTCGTCGCTGTTTTCCAATCAGGTCGAGGACACATTTCAGTTAGACTGACAACCGTTCCAAACCTGGTTGTTCACTTGACTGCATTTTTCTCTCATGAGTATCTTTTATGATACACTTCTTACTCTTGGATTTAAATATTGATTTGGTTTAATTAAATGAGTCATTTGGTAAAATCGTTGTTCAAATTAGATTTTTATTACAAATAATCTATGGGGTTTGGGTTAATTGTGCAATGACACAAATGTTGACTTTAAATTGTTACGCTGGTGTCACCAACATCCATCACATTCACCCCACACATACACAAACATGCATCACATAGAGATGTAGACCATCCTGAAAAAAAGGGTTTTACTAAAATGTTATTTTTTTTGCTTTATTCCTACAAAGCATGAGATGATAATTCAACTTAAATAGATCACACTGGCGGTATTAGCCACTGCTCTTACTGCTGTGAAGCATTCATTTGGACGTTCTCGGCAACATTTTAAGGTTTTATCGTGATCCTCTGGACGTCTTTAGCATTAGATGCTGGAGTTATATTATTTGAACTCAGTTGCAGTAAGTTAACTTTGCTTTTCAGGGAATCAGTGTGGTGAAGGCATGGACTTGCAGAAAGAGCATTTTCACTCCATTTTCCATTATTGCGAGATCCCTCTCAACAACATTCTCTATCCTGCGTTCGCAATGGTTTTGTTAGATTAGCATTGCAGTAACAATCGGTTTATTGCAAATGAACGTTGCTCTTCAATATGTTGGGTCAACTTCCATAGCACCGTCATCCATCCAGCTGGTTGTCACGCTTCCGGGCCATTCCCAACCTGCAGTATTCCAGTGTGACGGTCTTCCGTGGGCCTAACTGCTGCCTTCAAGTGAAGTGTGATTAAAATGCTGGGACGCCATGAAGGAAAAGGAAAGGGGAAGTGGACCATTTGAAAGGTTCTGGACACAGCCCAGTTAGTGTGCCGTAACACTGGGGGAGTTAAACTGGAAGGAAACACTTACTGCTGTGCTGTACTGCAGGGATGGGCTTTGTTCCATTTCAGTTTCCTGGTTATTCAGTGACCACATTCTCTTCAATGCTTTGGAATTTTAGTTTTGTTCACTTTTTGAATTGGAATGGAAAGCAACTATAATCAAGCAATAGAGCACCTCTGGGGTTTGTTGTATTTGGCCAATATACCAAGCCTCATCTGTTCAAACAAGCCTACCCCTAGCCCTGGCCCTTTGCCTTCACCCAGTGTCATGTCTGACTCCTTTTCTTTACCTTTCTGTGCATTGTCTAATTGTTCTCCTTGAATGTTTGTTTTGTACCTGATGTAAAGCATCTTTGGGTCCCAGTATATACAAGTTTAATTTATTATTATTATTATTATTATTATTATACCATGAACAAGAGCTTTTCCTAGTAAAGCACAATATTAGTTTAATTTATTATCATTATTATACCATGGACAAGAGCTTTTCCTAGTAAAGCACTATATGAGTTTAATTTATTATTTTTATTACTATTATTATTATTATAATACCACGGACAAGAGCTTTTCCTAGTAAAGCACTATACAAGTTTAATTTATTATTATTATACCCTGAACAAGAGCTTTTCCTAGTAAAGCACTATGAGTTTAATTTATTATTATTATTATTATACCATGGACAAGAGCGCTGAACACAGCGCTTTGCCATGGTATATTAACAATATATCACAAACCCAAGATTTAACCTCTTATTGCAATTATCAACTGGTTACCAACAGTTAGAGAAGCAAAAATGAACTGCTTTCATATGCAAGGCATGCGGTCTCCTAAACCACGGCTGTCAGCCAGTCGGCCTTCAGGATTCAAACCATGCGGTTTATAAGAGACTGTGCTGTGACACAACTTTTTAATTCTCTAATTGCATTAGTTACCGTTTTATAAGAGTAAAAACTCTATTCAGAATATGCAAAATATATTGTGAATATACCCCACACCCCTCATGCCCTACTAACATATATCACGGCTATCAGCCAATCAGTATTCAAACAATCCGGTTTATAAGGTCTTTGTAGATCAGCCAATTAGCATTCTGCGTTACTCCAGCCCAGTCATATTAGCTCTTCGACATCAATGGGATCAAGGGAGGTTGCATTTTCACAGTATTGGCGCCATGCCTAGAAAGACAGAATATTCCATGGTCTGTTTAGTCCTCCAACTTCAAGTACTCTGCAGCTGTTTGTCAAGTCCGAGTCCCGGTTGGGAATTCATCATGTGACCCTGTCAAACGCAGGAAAAAATACCAAAAAGTGCCGAGCCATGTTTCTAACACATGCAGGACTAAGTCTGATCCAACTGAATCCTTGTCTTTCAGTGGGTCCATTGGCTGACGCTTGCCCTCACAAGGAGCTTCCAAGTGTCACTCCCTTATGTTGCTCTCAGTAAATTTTTCCTTAAAAGGGGTTTTGGCCTCTTTGTATGTGCACTAACAAACAGAAGCTCAAACTA
The DNA here is from genome assembly GCF_011004845.1 of Esox lucius. NCBI lineage: Eukaryota > Metazoa > Chordata > Actinopteri > Esociformes > Esocidae > Esox > Esox lucius. Next base: position 19,935,422 of record NC_047577.1, read on the forward strand.
AATGCTCATCCCATTTCAGCAGTGCTAGCTAGTACTTCACGTTAACAGACGGTCCAGATTGGAATGTTGACTAGCAGTTCAGAGAGCACAGAATGCTGAATGCTACATGCACTGTCAGCCAAACAGGATGTGGAACTCTTTCAAGCTCTTGTGGGCTACAGTAGAGCCTCCCAAAGCTGTGGCTGAATCTCAAATGGAAAGTAAAATCACAGACTTTTATGTTGGCAGCGCAATTTCAAATCTCCTGCTGGTTATCTATAACCTCGTATGGGCTTGTACAGTCTCCATGACATAGCAACAGCCCACATGGGTTCCCCGACTCTTTGCTCTGGCCAAACGCTTCACCATCCCCTCAGAGGTATCTTCTCCACAGCAATCAACATTTCCTCCGAGACAACTTCCTACCGATTTGGTTTGTCCCTGAAACCTACAGGTTGGGCCTGAACACAAGTGGGCAAAGTTATTTTAAATGTTAGTCATTGGCTTTGACACTGATTGGTGAAAGACAATCCAATCGCTGATGGATTTGTTTTCTACAACATCCCTCTTTTTGTAGTCACTAAAATGACTCCAGTGAAAGTAGTCTCGGACTGAAATGTTTAGCAAACGGTAACGCATCAATGCACCTTTTCCAGGTGAGTCATTCGGGGGCATGCAACCCTATGCATTAGTTCTGTCATTCCCAATCACCCCGTTGGGGGAAAAAAGCCTTCAAATTACACTGACAGCTTCAAAACAAATATGCCCTGTAAACAAAAATGAGTCGCTAGAACGTCCTTGAGCACCAGGAGGTTGTGTCAGGGTTCCATGGATATCACTGGGAAATTCTGGTTTAATAACAGATGTTACTGATGTTAATGGGATTTTAGGAAATAGAACTGTGGAAAAAATATGACCATTGTGATTCATTTTTTTCCAGGTATTTACTAGGTTACAAGGTTTAATTGCTGGCTGAAACTTGGGGTTTGCCTAGAGTGATCTGTTTGTGAGGTATAAGAAAAAATAATATCTGGGGCGCAGACGAAAAGGGACTGAAAGAGTGACACATTCTGTCTGTCTGTTGGTCTCGGTCGAAACATTTAACAAGCCTATACTCTGCCTGGCATTCCCACAAGTTTGAGCTGTGAAAATATGATTGAATTGTGTTGTATTGGAACTCTGAATTCAAATGTATACAACCCTCAGTTGCCATGATATCAAGCTGTTTAACTTGAATTCTGGAAAGGAATTCAGTACTTCAAAAGGCCAAACACAGCATGTACCGAGTCGAATGAGGACAGTCTTTACACATGGTTCCTCCTCTCATGTTTTTTACCAGTGGTGAAGACTAGCAACAAGATGGTTTTATTCATATAAAACTTGTATTTATTATTATTATTGGCTGAAGTGGCTGAACGTCATACAGTCTTAATGCTGAAGTGAACACATCGTTTGGGTATATTGTTTTTTGCTCTCGTCTCACCAGCTGTAACTGTTTTTTGTATTGATCGGAGGTAACTTGTGGCATACGTTTTAATCCTGTTGTGGGAAAGCAAATGTAAAGCCATCCCCCAGGTGCCTTTGTGCACTTCACCCTGCCTCTTCAACATTTAAAAACCTTCCTTAATTCTCACGTGTACACTGATACCATTCATACCTTCACAGACAGAGGGAGACCGGTGGAAACAGATGAGGAGGGATGGAGGCAAAGATAAAGTTACAGTGAAATTTTCTCTGGCATGTCTAGAAAAGAAAAGACCAGGATGGTGAAGAGAAATTTGGGAGACCGGGACAGAACAAGCTTCGAAGCGGAAGGGTTTAAGCGAATTGGCTTGGCGAAATGCTTGCAGCAAAGGCAAAACTCAGAAACGAACGGGTCGTTTGTGTTCTGGACAGACAGATGGAATCAGTATGACAGGAACTGTGCCACAGGGAGCAAGCTGGACAGAACCGGTTCTGTTTAGTTTTGGGCTTTGAGAAACCTTGGGGCCTTCGTCCTACTCTTTGAGCCAGAAGCACAATGGCCCATTCTCTCTGGCTTTTTTGAGCTCTTGTAGGCTGCTGTTGTGTTTCTGTGTTGGGCCTTTGTTCATCGTCTCTGGTGTTTTATAAGATAGGGTGACGTTGTTCCCATTGAGTCTGTAAATGGTAGCTTCAGGGAGATGGAGCGTTGGGTAGCTAAGTCACAAAAAGACCGTCAAATGCTCATAAAATAACACTTAGACAAACGTCTTTGCAGGCAGGCAGGGGCGGGCAGGGCAGACAGACTAACTAACCATGCTTGGTTGTGATTGGTGCATGTATCCATGTTTGTCTAACTGTGGCCTGTTTTCCATGTTAGTCCAGGGAGATCCTGTCTTGTTGAACCCCTATAGTCCAAATAAAAGCAGGTGTCCGTCTCTGTCGCTTTACAGACATTTTACGTCATTCACATTCACAGGAACATCTGAGAGAAGTTAACATGTCGCAGGCAATGGAGACAATTTAAGTGTATTCCCTCTACCTGTTCTCACTGAAGTGTAGCCGCTATATCAAAGGCAGATGCGTTGTGGGTAATTTCAGCTGACATGGTAGTGCTGTCAAAATGTTCATGTTCTAAACTATATAAGAATATTAGTCCATAAGAGATTGTTTTTGATTAATATTTTTAAATACACTAAAGTGTTTGTGCGAATAACGTATTTCAAAAGGAGTTTAGTGTTGTGCCCATGGTTACTAAACAGTGCAACGTCCGATAAACATGTAACATTAGTTTTAACATTGTGGAGCGTTTTAGGCAAATAAAATGTTGGCCTAAGTGCTTAATATATTCAATATATTGTGTCAGGTCTGTCGTTCTATAGGCTGTAAAAAAGGTTAAACTTATATTGCATTAAGGAAGTATTCAGACCCCTTAATCTTTTCCACATGTTGTGATGTTAGACTTTTTTACAGAAATGTATCAAATAGATATTTTTCCTCATCAAGTCTACACAAAAAATACACCACAATGAGAAAGCAAAAACAGGTATTTAGACTGTATATTTGTGAAATAATAAAAACCAGAAATATCTGGTTTTTATTGGGGTGATTCCCCCAAGAAAATTCTAAGTGAAGGACTTCTTCCACTATCTGATATCAACATGTGTGAGGAATAGACTCCCAGAATGTGTGATGGAGTTTCCACCGTTTCTCCTCTGACTCATGTCACTGCAAAGCCTCATCTAGATCAACCCCCTCATCCACCTCTTTTTTTTCTTCTCGTTTCTTTCCCTTTTCACTCTCTGTCTTCATCATACTTTTTTCTTCCCTTTCTTCCTTCCCCTTTCATTCATCTCTCTTTTGGATGTTTTTACGCCCTCCGTCTAATTCTCCATCTCAGGCTTTTTATGTCTTCTTTAGAAACACTTCTTTTCGTTAGTCTATCACGTTTGGATGTTTTCCCAGACTTGATCCATCTCCTCCTCTCTCTTTTCACAGCAGTCCTTTTCATTTATCTCTCTTCTGGACCACGTTAGTTCTCATTTGACCATGACTCTTTCAGTCGCTTGAATCATACTCCAGCTGTGCCTTTTCCCCTACTATTCAAAATGTCTTTTGTGACCTTGTCTTTTCCATTTCAACATCTCCTGTGGGTTTCATCTCTCCATTCGTGTTATACACATTGTCTGTGTGGGATCCACAGATAGTGGTTGTGTTGGAAATGGTGCCCTATTCCCTGTTTAGTGCACTACTTTCATGGCCCCCGTGAGCCCTTAATTAAAAGTAGTCCACTACGAACCGATAGGTTGAGATTTGGGATGTGTGCTGCATGATTGATGCTGATAGGTTCCGAATAGGTTGTATGGCGGAGATCATTAGACAGTGTCTTTCTGCTTGATGTAATTGGTCTGGTGCCAGAAGCAGGAGGGCTGATGCATGTTGCAGATGAGCCTTGAATCCACCTACAGTGTCTGTCTAGTCTCTGGGCCGTGTGCAGTGGTACAAAGGTGCGTATTACCATACAACCCGTTGCCATCAGTGTGCATTCCCCTTACACTTCTGTCTATACCATACAAGTATTAGGTTTCTTTTACCTGCGTCAAGAATCTCTTTGCTTACGTGAAAGCTGGCAGTTCGGTCAGGCTTGGTAGAGGGCATTAGGGCCTTTGTTTTTTATACACATGACGATCAAGAATTCAAGAATCAGTCAGTCGTTCAGATGTTCTGTAGATTTTACGGCACCAGTTATCAGGATTCGTTATTCTGTTTTCTCTAAGGATGTTGGTTGGGGATGTCTCGTCCCATCAAACTCTGATGACTCTGGGGCCAGTCAGGCACCTGCAAACCAATCATGTAGCTGGAGAAGTACTCTCCTACAAGCTTGTTGGTCCTCGCTGACTTCCTGGTTAAGCTGGATGTGTGATGGAAAGCAGAACGGCTATCTCCAGATTTTTGGCTCTCTTTTGCCCGCAGGGAGTTGCTCTGATGTGGGAAAGTCATAGGGACATCAGAGGATGCCCCCCCCCCCCCCCCACACACACATATTTCTTAATAATAAAATGTTGTTTATTTGTTGATGCATAATTTATCACCCCATGTAAAGAGACTGTGTGTGTGTGTGTGTGTGTGTTAATCATGTTAACCAAATAATAAAAAATTTAGTTAGTACACCCTTCCCTTTACCGTGACATAAAATGGCTCAAATTCAAAGCAGGTGCTCCAAAACAGTTGCAAACTATTAGAAAATCATTCAAGTATATCTTTGGAGGGTTCAGCCTTCCATTAAGATTAGAAACGGTCTGGTTTTGTGTGTGGTAAACCATATGGGTGTGTGGCAACACATCATGCCAAGATCAAATTAGAAGATGTTATTGAGGTCCATGAAGACTCGGGGTTACAAAGCCATTTCCAAGAAATTTGAAGTACCTGAGTCAACTGTCATAAAGAGAATGCACAAAATTCACCTGCACCTCAAGAGAGAAAGAAGCCTCTGCTTTCAAAAAAGAATATCAAGACACAACTGACATTTTCCCAGCAACATCTGGGTAAACTACTGGATCAATGTGCTCTGGACAGATGAGTTTGGGTCTCCCTCAGGGCCTGGCCAACTTGACATTGAGTCAACCATGAATTCCACATTGTACCTGAGAATTCTTGAGAAATGTGAGGCCTTTTGTCAAAAGACTGAAACTGAACAAAACATGGATATAAAAAAATCTACAACAGATTATTGCTCAAAAACAAAAATTTAGGATTACGGAATGGCTAGCTTAGGCTAGCTTTCAATCCTATCGAAATGCTGTGGGGAACTTGAAGCAACAAAGACATGATATAAGCAGTACTGTAAGTGTAAGTATTCCTTCTTGTCAATGTGAGAGACTGACAGACAGTAAAAATAAACGTCTACATTAAATAATGGGGCAACAACACATTTGATCTGTTAATAGAAAGTGTAGATTCCATAAGCATTTGTCCAAACTTAAAAAAAAAAGACAATCTTTCAGAGTTGGTTATGTTGTAAATTGTAAATGATTTATACTATGTGAAATGCCAGAAAAGGCATTTCATTTGTTTATCTTTTAAGTGTTTGAAGGGCTTCATTGTTTAATTTTAACATTATATTCTTGGAATATCTGGTACATCTCTCCAAACATCCTGTTTGTTTTGTTTTCCTAGCACTGTATAATGTGCCAAGGCTAATTTCATTTCCAGAATCCCTGAGGTACTGATATTGGATTTCACAAAATGGGGAGAGAGAAAAGTAGCCCACGGAAAAAAAGGTGTTGTTTGTGAAGCAGCCAGCGCCTGCCTTCCATTACCCCACCCACTACTTTCTAGTCAGAAATGTTTTAGCAGCAATATAAACGGGCACTGTCTTTCCCCACACAAGACATGCATTCTTTTATTATGGTAATGTGTTCCATCTCCAATAACTAATTTCAGTTGTTGGCAAAGATACCCAGAAATAAAATGTATTAAAATCTGATTTCAAGATGGATTTTCATTTTTCAAGATTCAGTTCTTGTGATTCAGAACAAGCCTAACTGGATTGAACAGTAGACGATTTATTCCATGAGGTTCTATCCATGGACTGGTACTGCGAGTCACTAAAGCATTCGGTGGCTGACCGCAATGACGGCGGCGGCGATGACGGTGGTGAGGACGAGTGACTTTTACCAACGCAAACCAGGTCAAACCAGGTCCACCTTCATGCCCATAAGACCCGCTCCAGCACAAAAGAGTCCCAGCCGATGCACCCAGATCCCAAGCTGTCCGCCTAGTCACTCCGTCTGACTCACGTGCTCTAAAGCTGCCCCAGTGTCTAGTACACTGACACACTGGACACAATGGCCGCGTATTTGAAGGTCACCGGTGACCAAGTGGCGGCTCAGCAGCCATAAGCCACAGAAGAGTTATTGTGGCCAAAGCCCACGCCACATAACTCCTAGCGACACAAACGTTTCTTTCTATCCTGTTTGCACACACCATAGATGCCACCGTGCCTAAGAGGCTGCATGGTTGGACTACCACGGGAAAGGCTATTTTCAACCTTCCCGTTTCTCCCGCTCCACTGGCTTCATGTCGTAGCTCGCATCCACCATTTAACCCTGACCTTAACTTCAGTACTCCCCCTTCCTATCTTAAGTCGATGGGTTAGGGTGAGCAAGCCCTAAGTTCGTACCCGAGCTATTTGTACTGCTACCTTGGGTGTCTCGGGCATCCATCCCCTAAGGGAGGGCAGCTCCCATTCAGCCCGGTCAAAGCTCACATTCCCAGGGTTCCAATGGCGTAAACCAGCTAGGACAACATAGTTCCCGGCCATTTCCCGAGGACATCGGAAACCCTACCTTCGTCTCTCGACAGTCTCCACGGCCGGTCGTGGTCGTCCCACCTTGCTAACTTTGGATGAACGCGTGTCGCTGGGCTATACGTTGCTCGGGACGACGGGTTGTCTAATTTTAGGGATGGGGAGGGGGACTGGAATTGAAGATACAGAGGTGAACACAAACCTCTGTTGTCAGGCGGGCCATGCCTAAGGGATCACTAGAGACGATAGAGTGCTAGACCCTCAGGTGGAACCATGCTGCCTCGGCAGAAACCAATGGGGATCTAAATAAAACCACCTTCTATTTCTGTGGCTATCTGTATGATTCAATCGTAGAGAGGCGATCAGTGGACGGTTATGGAGCAGAACTGCAGTGGGTGGGAATTTCTCAATTTATAGACTGTTTACTCAGGGAGAAAGCTAAAAATGTCTGACTTGAGTGTTGAGGGAGGGTGACATTCAGAGTGAAAAGGGTGGCTAGATCCTATGTATAGTTTCAAAACCCCTCCAGAGTTGACCAACCCAAAATAGGGTCAACATTCTTGGCAACCAGAAATATTCTGACGCTTCATTTGTTGAAGAGTTGTGATTTGGTTTGACGTCCTCCGATGCGCATATAGCAAAGCTGTTTTTGTTGTTATCGCACTGGCACCTCAGCCAGGAAGTATTGCCTTTATATATGCTACCGGTCAACAACCCTGATTGAGGTGCCAGACGCCCGGTATGCCAAAAGGAGAGAGTGAAGCTAGAGCCTGGTGAGAAGAGGCAGCGCTGCATGACATCAACCCCGAGCTGGACTGAGCTAATTTGCACTGCCCTCTGACGAACCCCAGCTACTGTCGTTATGCTGTGACCGGGATTTGATCTCCTGGCCACAGTTTCAGTCACAGTATTAATCTATGCATTTAAATACATTTCTAAAGGATAAAAGCATTTCAACGGTCGTTGATACATTACCACTTAAGACAAGCACACATAGCCAGACCAGTATGTACACTGACAGACTCCTCAGAGGGACTCCCAGATAGAACAAAGCAGACCATCTGATCTGGGTGGCTGTGCTGTTTCCCACCTTCCAGACATCCAGCAGGCAGCCTTGCCATTGGTATTCCCTAGCCGTCCCGGCTGCCTTCACTGAACATGATTTCCCCCAGTCTCCCGCTCTGCCATTTAGCTTCACGACTCTCTGCCCAGGAAATAGATTTCTGTCGCCGCGTGATTCTCCCAGGTCCAGGCCTGTCACGGTGTGCTTTAGCCGTACGCACGTTTAGAATTCTATATAAATGTTTCTATAGACAGATTGTCATGCACAGCATATACATACAAGTATCACATGCATACTCTCAATATCACACCACAAAAATAATCTGATATTATTCAAACACAACCGCCTGTATCAAATGTGCAGACAAACATCAGATTTCTCTGACCCTCACTCCTCTTTTCCATGGTTTCAGTAAAATAGCTTTTTTTTCCTGAAGTGTGAATGATGCCTGGTTACCTAGCCCATTCATACCCATGTTGGCCCTGCCCATCCACTTCAAACACCTGACCAGTTTTACAGTTCCTGCAGCAGAGTGATCAGATTTAGAGCTTCCTTCTGCATCACATTGAACCCACAGTCAAAGAGAGAGGCTTCACAACTGCATAGTAGTTGGACTGCAACCATTTCCAGATGATGTTTTCAACATTGGTGGCATTAAATACAAACCCACATAAAAAGAAAAAGTCTAAAAAGGGAAGAGAATGACTGCATGAATACGGTCTTAACCTGAATCAAACCAGCTTCTTTTTACCTCCCCCTCCGTCAGTCAGCAGAATGCATCAACTCTCAGACAAGGTCAGCAGTAATCACTCACTGACAAATGCCTGTTTTAACCCCAAGGCGCTTTTTAAAAGGAGACCGTCCTCGAGACTCTGGTATCCAGGGCAACGGTGGCGTTGAGGACTTTTCCGCCTTATGTTTTCTGAAGTTCCTGTCAGGACAATGCAAAATCAGTCACTGTCTGACACACGCAAACAAACACACACACACACACACACACACACACACACACGTTTAAGGCAAATTTAGTTGGTGCTGACAACATTAAATGTCAGTCTGCTGAAATGGCATTTCAAATGTAGATGCTACAATTCAGTAGTACAAATAATCAAAATCACTATTTTCTATACTTACATCTGCATGTGTTGTTAGAAAATCATCAGGTGGTATCATGTTGACCCTTATGAGAAGCTGGCTGTGCAGATAGTTGTTTTGAGGGTCTAGAGTTCCCCCTACTGGTTATTTTAAATGGAGTTTAGTACAGGTGAACAATACAGGATATCAAGCAATGACGGGGGGAAACCGAAACTATGAAATTATGGTATGTTGAACAGTTTCACAATGTTATTTCAGGGTAGTCATTTGTAATTGCACCAAAGTTCCAGTGTTTTTCCTTCATTACTTGATATCCTGCCAATAGTTTACACACAAAAAAAAAATTCTAGCAAAATCAAATGCAGTTGCGCATGTGCACAAAAATCATACGCACGCCCGCGCACGTACATACACACAGATCTGCCTGATAATACAATACTGTTCTCTCCCCCACTTACTCTGTTAAAACTTCAGGCCATTATCAGAAGGTCACTTCAAAAGGCCTTGCATCGCACGGTTTTCTTTTTTTTTGGGGGGGGGGGGGGAGGGTTTAAAATATTCAAAACGTGACCTTTTGTGTGTTGTGACAGTTAACATTTGTTCTGCCCTTAAAGGAGAATGTCACCACTGCTTCATTTACCTACATGTGTCCCCTAATATGGTATTAACACATCATTATGTGCTATCCAACTTGTGAGTTCCCTCAAGCTACGCAAATATGAGTGTTTTTGTGTCTCACTGGTGGAAACAGGAGCTCATTCCCTTGGTTTTCAGCAAACTGCAATATCCAAAATTCATAGCAAAGCCTAGCTTTTTATTGTGACGAAGAATAATCCGAAAGCAAGGATTGTTTAACAACCTTTAAAAAAAACTAGAGCGCTAGTGAGCTCTCGATATTTTGTACAGGCTAGTTAAGTCCCCGTTTTGAAAAGCCTCCCTTCAAGGCTGTGAGCAGAGTTCCTGTCAGGCTGTAGTCTTTGCCAAGCCAGAGAAAATGAGTCAACCTGGCTTCACTACAAAGCCGTGGGCGACAGGAGCATTGTTCAGCCCGATATTTTTTAAATACCGCTGCTCCGCTTATTTATGTCTGAAACACCTCCATTCACTCATAATTATGTAAGGAGAATATAGTGTTTTGCGGTTGATTTTCCCTTGTAAAGGGATGTAGTCATTTCATTTCTTTTGAGAATCTCAGTGTAATTGGTTATTAACTAATGGACCGTATGCCATGTGTGTGTCTACACAACAGGGAAATGCACCCATTTCAGGAGTGGACATGTGTTCTCCTTACATAGCTGGGTACCAAACCCTGACCGTCAGGAGTGGACATGTGTTCTCCTTACATAGCTGGGTACCAAACCCTGACCGTCAGGAGTGGACATGTGTTCTCCTTACATAGCTGGGTACCAAACCCTGACCGTCAGGAGTGGACATGTGTTCTCCTTACATAGCTGGGTACCAAACCCTGACCGTCAGGAGTGGACATGTGTTCTCCTTACATAGCTGGGTACCAAACCCTGACCGTCAGGAGTGGACATGTGTTCTCCTTACATAGCTGGGTACCAAACCCTGACCGTCAGGAGTGGACATGTGTTCTCCTTACATAGCTGGGTACCAAACCCTGACCGTCAGGAGTGAATGTGTTCTCCTTACATAGCTGGGTACCAAACCCTGACCGTCAGCGGCGGAGTCTCAAAATATAAACGGAGACGGAAGTGTCCTTGCACATATTCCTGTGAGGTTTGTAGTCTGGTGCCACCGTGTTCACGCACCTTTAACCTAGCATAGCCCTTGTACGTCAAACCATTGTGCTAGAACAGCACAGCGCCTGCTTTACGATAGCCCGGAAGGAAAGTCTCCCTACGGGGCTGCAATGACTCCAGCTTTGAATCCCAAATGCCACCCTAACCACTATATAGAACACTGTATGTTGCCGTTTGGGGCGCGTAGTAGCTTTCTACGTGACAATATCCACCATACGGCAATTATCCCTGCCCCAGCCTGGTTGTTCGGATCCCATTAGCAGGTCTGGTCTGTGGTTGCTGAATATGATATTCACAGGCGTGCTAGGGTGGTCATTTGGTGGCAGCGCTGGGATGCGTATTTGAGGCAGGCATCCCAAATGGCACGCTGTTCCTCATCTAATGCCCCAGTCCAACCTAGTGCAATTTGTGGGCTCTAGGGCGCTATATGGGATGTAGCTCTTCTTCCGATGATTTGCTTTCTTCCTCCGGCCCTCTCTGTCCTCTTGACAGCACACTCTATCGCCATCTAAACCGGATTAACCCCCGAATCCCCCAGCACAGGTGCTAGCGGGAGGAACAGACGAAAGCAAGTTAAAAGCAAATTTGCACATGGCTTATCGAATTGTCGCCAAACCCAATTGGCGCTCATAACATTATCCCAGAGGAAGAAAATGCCGCCTCATCGAGTCGTCCTCGGCTGGTCTGGTTCCCCAGGCCACGGTCCCCGGGGACATGTACAGCTGGAGAACTCTCCCCTCTCTCTTAACCCAGTGTCTCTGTCTAATAAAGCATAGCTGCCTGAAAATATTACTTAAATGTATATTGCTTTCTTTGTGGATAATTAGTATTGTGGATAAAAGTCGGTGTATTCAAGTACATTCTTTCCATCGAGACCTCTTTCAGGTAGTGTTCTCAGTAGTTTGATAACATCCCTAATCTGAATATTTCCATTTCAAATTCCTGTCAGCACAGGGGGCCAAAATGTTTTTCAGTGTGTGCAGTCTTCCTTTGCTACCCTCTCTGTTAATGTTCCAGGTCAAAGGTCAGCCTTGTCACATTATCACCGCAGCGCATCTACGGCGCGTCGTTTGTTTGACAGGACCACATGAGAATCTGTCCCCGGGTGTCCTGGTGTCAAGGGGCTTACCAGGCCAGGCGGGTCTTCAGTCGTTCCGTCTCCCTGGCAATGCCCTATGCATACCGTCGTGGTTGGCTGTGTTCCACGGCTCAGGAGTGCCGTTGGAGTGTTGATGTCCCTGGTGTCAGAGCGCCGGACACAGCTGAATGCAGGACAATGGGGGAGGGAGACGGTGAGGCTGGTGCCCGTGACCCGGTAACAGAATACCTGCTGCGTCAAAGGGCTGCCGGAAGACGCTGTCTGTCGCCGTTTGATCATCATGTTGCAGCAGGAATTCATGCCTAGGGCGTTACGTATTCTGAAGTTTGTTTCTGATTTCCGAGTTCAGAATTTGCCTACAAAAATATGCATTCGTTTTACTTCACAAATGTATTCTTATATTCTCTTCCTTTTGTTAGGTGGGACTTCAAATTGTTTTTAATCCATCAAGTTGTTGCAAGGCAACTTTATATAATTGACTGTAATCTTGAAAAAACCAGTGTCAATGTCACCTCCACTGCTGTTCATGATATTAGATTATCTAACTCTGACCCCTGTGTCGTTTCTCCATCAGTGGGCGAAGGTCGAAATCTGATCCCCATGGACCCCAACGGCCTGTCTGACCCTTACGTCAAGCTCAAGCTCATCCCTGACCCCAAGAACGAGACCAAGCAGAAGACCAAGACCATCCGCTCCAACCTCAACCCTGTCTGGAACGAGTCTTTCACTTTGTGAGTGGTGGTGTACCCCTTGGAACAGCACTGGGGCCCATTAAGTTGTTTGTGAATTATGGGAAATGTATTCATCTATGTGTTTTTTAGAGGTGTTCTCCCTGGCAACATTGTTGTTACCATTTTATTTGAGTGTATTTTGGGTAATGTAGTCGTTGCCATTAACCATGTACATATGCGTTTGTGGAATTTCAGCAAGCTGAAGGCTTCAGATAAGGACCGCAGGCTTTCTGTGGAGGTGTGGGACTGGGACCGGACCACCAGGAATGACTTCATGGGCTCCCTGTCCTTCGGCGTGTCGGAGCTGATCAAGTCGCCTGTGTGTGGCTGGTATGGACAACATTCAGAATCAAACAGTTTATGCATTGGATGGGAAACACCATATGTGGTGTGTTATTTACACCGCAGAGAGAGTAGCAGTCCTTAAGGTAATGTCGAAGAAGGGATTTTAATAAAATACATTTATAGAAGCAATCAGTGCGCCAGTGAGTTTTATATTACTTCTGTTTTGAAAGTGCAACGAGAAATCTCTTTTTTTTTTTTCTTTTTTTTTTCGGTCGTTAGTGATAAGCGCTTCCTCTGAACTTACTTGCGTTTGAAGTCATTCGTGGTCGTGACAGGTCCCCTTAGCACTGGCCTACCCTCCGTCTGTCTGGTACAAACCCATCGTTAATCGCAACCGCAACACTGAACTTTACCTCCAACGCTCAGTGCACTCTGAGGTGCCGTCTGATGGCCGGCGTTCATAAATTGCAATGTGTTTCATGAGCACCGCCGACACAGTGGCTCGATCGGTGGACCGGAGCCAGAGGGTCTATTGCCTTCTAATGAACTATGGGTCTAAGCCAAGTGGTTATAAATCAGCCGAGAGACTGGGAGGGAGGGAATATGGAGCCATAAGACGGTGTCTACTCGGATGTAGGAGCGCCCCAGCTTGCTTGTCTCAGGGAAGAACGTCTCTTTCTGTACTTTTCCGTTTGAAATGTTGACTAGGACTGTTCTCACTCATTGCTTTTAAGTAGGGTATCGGGACTCAGCCCATAAGCTGTGTAAATAAAGGAAACACTTGAGTAAATCAGAGAGATTAGTGTGTGTGTTTGTGTGTGAAGCTGACAGCTGTAATGCTTACACAATGTGTGTGTTTCGGTTTATTAGATACATTTTGGAACGAACAAACATTGACTTTCAAATACCTTCTGCACAGATGTGTGGGAGTGTAGCTGTGTGTGTTCGGGTGCGTGTGTGTATTTGTTCGTGCAAGTAAGGTCTGTCGGCTAACTGCTAGGATGACTACAATCCAGCCAGCCAATGTAAATCGTTGGGTTCATTTTCCTTCTGTAATGATGTTGTTATTTGAAGTTTATTTTTTAAGACATTTATTCCCCCCGCTCCCCCGTCTCTGTCTTTCAGGTATAAGATGTTGAACCAGGAAGAGGGCGAGTACTACAACGTGCCCATCTCAGAGGAGGATGACGGAAACGAGGAACTCCGGCAGAAGTTTGAGGTGCAAACTCCTGACAATACTTTAGTGGAGAGCATCCACTATTATCCCCCTATTAAAGCCCATTCTTCTGTCAGTCATGTTCTGTATTGCACATTTCTGGCAGTTATAATGCTTCTTTTTGTATGCCTGTTAGCTTGAATAAGTGGCTTGCGTTATATTGTAGTGTGTCAAAAAAGAAAAGTGTTTTTTTTCTTTTTAAGTAACTAACAAGTAAGTCAAGCCATTAGATGATGTCCTTTTGAAGTCTTGACCTACCTAGGCCTGCCTTAACCCACTGTTTCTAGCTCTCTAGTTCATCCCTTCTGTCTCGTCCTCTGTCTCACCCCTTTTCTCTGGGTCACTGTGTTATTTCCTCATTACTACTCAGTGTGCTCTTTTCTCTCCACCACCTTTTTTTTTTCTTTCTGTCTTTTTGTTTCTCTCTCCCAGTCCATCCCTCTCTCTCCTCTGTATTTCTCTCTGGAGGTCAGGTTTTCAAAGGGACCAGGCCGTTCAGAGGGCATACTGGGTCTGTATGTCAGGGATCCACTCCCCTCTGAGCCTGGGTTCTACAGGGCCCTGTGCCCTACATAATTCACTACCTTTAAACCAGGGTCCTGTGGGGGGGTCCCTGGGGCTCTCATAAAGGAGTGTATTCTGATGGAGTCCAGGGGGTGGAGGTGGGAGTGAGATATGTTTTTCCTGCAAGGAGGGATGTAAGTGTCAGGTTACCTGGCTGGTTTGCGGTCGCTCTAGCTTTCAGCCACCGCCTTTTACCTAAACAGACTCAAGAACACACACCCAAACACACACTTACTGTACATAACCTGCCCCCCCCCCCCCCCCCCCACAAAGCACATATGTACTGCACACAAATGGACACACCCAAACACGCACATAGACAAAAATAGATACTTCCAAAATATAATTAAGCAGCTTCTGTTATGACATGAACACGTATCAAAAGTGTTTCATAAATTGACATTCAACAATAACACAAGCCAACTCCCCTTAAACAAAGTTCCCCTTAAACAAAGTTCCTTTATTGAAGCAGAACAATACTTTTCAAAGTCTTGGCATTATATTATGCTCCTCTGGAGTAACTCACTGCCATCACATGATTGTGTATTTAAAATATTACTAGTAACAATATCCACAACTTAATATTATTAAATAGTCAGTATGAAATCTGATGTTGTGATAGCAGCAATTCCCAGGTGCCGACTGGTACGTCGCTGACCAATGACCATTCGGGTTACACGCCTGAACTGGCTTTGCTAATTATTGTACCGCACAAAAATGAATGGAGTGTTCTGTACTGCTACTGCTCTACCTCCAGCTACTGCCAGAGGAAGGAGCGCTTTGCATGATACATAAAGCCTGCTACAGTGGGAAACAGTGACAGATTGTCTATGAACTCAATAGTTTTGAAAACGTTTTCGTGAAATATTAACACAAAATAAATAGCTGATGATGGTTGGTTGTCTCAGTAGAGGACACTACATTTGTGTTCACCAAACAAATATTATAAAACAGACACTTAAGTATTATAACTTTAAAAAGATAATTGATAAATGTAGTGATGTTAAGTATTGTCCCTGCATTAGTTTAAATGGAGTTGTGAGAAAAAACAGTTGTAACATTACAAACAAATTAAATTGACCAATTCTGCTGGATAGAAGTCAACAAGAGCCAGTCCCATACAATCTGTCAGATATTGAATTGTTAGCTTGCTAATGTCACCGGGAGGGAAAAAGGGAACATAAAAAGGTTTAGCGTTTGGGCACCTTGGGGGGCGCAAAAACGAAATGGCCCCAGCTCCTCTGCAGCTCTGGCCGGTTCTACTGTAACTGGGGTGTGGGCCCGTTGCCGATATCGTAGAGGGAGCTTTTATGGTGCTCCCGCTAACGTTAGCTAAACATTACCCCCAACAGCTCTCGGGATTACTGGATCTGATTCAGCTTAGATTAATCTAAACTAACAGCACAGCTTTCAGTGAGTAGAGTGATGGGAGTCCAGCGCTTCAACAGAGATGGTGTGTTGGCACTGCTGGGAAGCACAGCCGGTCCAAACTGCTGCTGCTGTCCTCTTCTGCCAGGATCACAGGTGGAGGTGCTGGAGGCGGGTTCTTTAAAACCCTGCAGAGGGTTGTTGTTGAGCAGAAACTTGTCCTTCCTAAATATTTGACCATTGTATCATTTTAAGCCTGCTGGTCCTCTGTAGATGCAGCTCATCAATCGTGTGCGCTGGCAAATACATTATTTATTCTGAATTTATGCAGGATTGAGTCATATTTCACACGTTGCCATTTGACACCAGATCCATCTTTCCCTGGAAGTTCCTACACACCATCAGGGCAGCAGGCATACATTCATTCACTTTTACTCCGATTCATCCATTACATCCATCCAGCACAAACAAATGTGGGTTTCCAATGACAAAATATGGCTTACGATATTCCTGGAATTCTCAGGTAATTCGGAAATTGCTCATTCCCTACTGATTCTGGGAATATCTTTCTGGAAATTTCGGGAAGAGCGGGGCATTTATTGCAAGCTCCCGGAATGTCAAAACCCAAAATAACAAATAGCGACTATTGAGAATATTTCTACCCACATTGTGGATAGTCAGTGTGTGGTGTGCGCGTGTGTGTGGAAAAAGGAAACCTGTGTGGCCTCATGGTCCTGATTAACAAGTTCAGTGTGACATAAGGACATATTCCTCCTCCCTTTCTGCTGAAAGCACTGTATGTTACAAAGCTGACATCTGTCCGTTCATTTTACTGGCAACAGGGGTCAAGGGTTAATGGTCTGAGGTCACATCTGGTTCTCATGTAGTGTGTCTCTCTGACTGGGCTGTTTTGTCAACAAAGTTGATCTCCTTTTGTTACGGTTTCCTCTTTATATTTCTCTCTCTCTCCCTCCCTCTCTCCCTCCCTCTCTGCCTCTCTCCCCCTTGCTTCCTTCCCATCTCTGCCTGTCTCCTTTTGTCCTTCCCTAGCTCTTCATCCTTCCCCTTCTTGCTTGTTGAGACCTGCGTTCCTTACCCTTGGTCAGTTCTAATGTTTGAGCTTTTTTCCTCCCTGTTTCCTCTCTACCCCTCTCTTCCAGGATTGCCAAATTAACTATCACTTCCTAAAGGTATCTCTCCTTTCTCCCGCTCCTTCCTTCCTCCTCCCCTCTTCCCTTCCACTGTCCCCTTTTCCTCAGTCCCGCGTCCGTCCTCTTGTTCTCAACGCCATTCGTGTCCTGTTACTCGTCCTCACTTGGTTCTGCACAGATTGTTTGTTTGTGGTTCGAGGCTACTGCAAATAGATCCAATTTACTAACAGTTTGTTCCTGGCATGGTGTCGGGATTAAGGAAGGACAAGAGCCATTAGACAATGGATATTGTGCTCATCAATCATTCTCCTGATCGGAAAATTGCCTTGAGAAAACCCCATCAAACAGGAGGGGAAATGTAAGTGAACGTTATGGTGGTGGTGTTTAAAATATCTAATAGTTACCACACAGACATACATTCAGTGGTCAGTTTATTAGGCACACCTGTCTAGTATCTGGTCAGACCCTTTGCCTCCAGAATAGCCTGACTTCTCTTGGCGTGGATTCTACACGGTTCAACGGCGACTGCGGTCCAGTTGTACGCATTGACGTCGCGCATTTGATGCTGATTGGACACCGGTACATTCATGCAGCGAGCACTTCGTTCCCAAACCTCCCGGAGAGGCTCTGTTGGATTGTTGCCTCTGGGCTGTGCAGGCCATCTGTTGAAACTGAACCTCGGATTATCAACCAGCTGTTTTCACCCGGGAGAGCACAGGTTCTAATCAAGCTGGATGTCTTTGTTTTGCACGCCATGGCGTTGTGACCCGTCGTCTGTAAGAGCGATCCGTTTCCAGTAATGTGGTGATGTACATAATAAACTGGCAACTGAGTGCAGATTAAAGTGCTACACTGTGTACAGGTTAGCTCATTCTAATAAAATACGATGCTGTACATATGATGCTATGCTGCAGATACAGGTGTCCTCACAGGACTGCCTTATTGGTTGCTGGCCTTCTTCCTAATCATATTGTCCAATAGGAAGCCAGACAAACGTTGTAGCCATACTGCTCTGGGACTGAAGGTTAGGAGGTGGATGTATGTGTCAGGGCCTGTTTGTTATGCAGGCATTACATCCATGCCGACGTCAGACACAATACTGGGGATTCTTCTCTACTTTCCTGTTTATCTCCAGCAACAGTTCCTTCCCCTATTCTTCACTGCAATGGTTCTATGGACACTTTAATCCCATTTGTTTATCCTGGATTGCCTGGTGAAGGGAGAGAGTTTAGAGGAATGACAATCTAGGCTCTAAGAGGGCGGAAGGGGATTGTTAGTAAATGTGTCCATCAGAACACTCGCCGACGATGTCCACCCGTCCGTGATCTCTGTCTCTGTGTGTGTGTGTGTTCATCTTTGCTCGTCTGTGGTGTTTGTCCGTCTGATTATCCATACCAAACATAGGCCTGATGTCGTCGTCAATGTGTCCCATCTCTCTTTATTCCCTCGCCTCTCATCTAATAACTTCCCGGTTCTTGGTTCGGTCGAGGGTCGTCGTTCAGCACGCTTCGTCTGCACCAGAGGAGGAAACTGGCGGAAGTTAGTGTTTCTGTTTGCACTCTGTGCTTTGACCACACATTAACGATCCAATCGCGTAGGCATGTCTTCATCCACTAGAGGGCGACTCCACACCAGATGCTAACAGTAATGTGTTAGTAAAGTGAACACACAAATGGTGTACAAGTTTGTGTGGTAAATGCAAATATATATGTTGCTATCCTTTTTTTTGTTTTTTATGAAGTGGTGGTGCCTAGAAAGGTCCAGCGATCCTCTACTGCTGCAGTGGGTTTGGATCCAAGCCACTGCTTCAGGCACAAACTCCTCTGTTCTTCCTTACTTCCCTGTCCAATGGAATCCCATAATGTATTACCATAATGGGATTATAATGAGGTTGTCCCTAAACAGCATAACTGTGACAGGCTAGTTCAGATCCTCAATGCTATATTGGTAGTTTATGGGGGTTTACTTTTTTTTGTTGCTGAATTGGACTCATCCCACGCTGGTCAAAAGGGTCATGATTCTTTTCTTTAAAAAATGTTTGTGGGTTCAGGAAAAACCCAAAACGTTCCCTCATATGGCAAGCCGTTTTAACATTGAATCCATTAAATGTACTAGCAACTGTTTTTTAGTGACTATACATATTCTTTAGTTACTAGTACTTATTCCAGTAGTTACTAGTATCTATTATACAGTTTTACTAGTAACTATTCATTAGATACTAGTATCTATTCCAATTACTACTAGTAACTATTCAATTGTTACTAGTAACCAATTCCAAGTGTTAGCAATTTAATTCTATGGCCATTCTGATATGTACGGTTTGCTTTCCACCAGATACTTTTCAGCTAGTCTCTATTTCAGTTTTACTAACTATTCTATAGATAGTTGTACTTATTAATTAGTTACTAATATGTTTTAAAAATATTACTATTAAAAGTTGTATTGTTACTAGTAAGATTTTTTTATTCAACTAACATGTAGTCACTGACTATTCAGTTACTTTTTCTATTCAAATAAGAAAATTGTTACTAGTGAGAATAAAAGTTACTACTGTATTAGCAATTGTAAAAGTAACTAATAAATAGGTACTAGTATCTAATGAATAGTTACTGGTTAAACAGAAATAGATACTAGTAACTTTGAATTGTGACTAATAACTAATGAATAAGTACTTATCTAATTAAATGTTCCTAGTAAAACATTCTAGTAACTGTTTGAATAGTTACTAGTCCGAAGCAAATAGTGGATATCGAAGATTGTAATAACTAGTGTCTGTTCAATCTTCAAAATAATTAAGAATTAAGAATGTTATTGGTGATATCTTAATTTGGAGATACTTTTGAATGGAGGTATCAATGCATAAACATGAGGCAGACACCCAGGCCCACCCCTGATGTAACCGATGCGCGTACCTCACAGCCATTATTATATTCAGCTCAAAAACATTTTTAAATAATGTTTGCCGGACTCTTCACGCATTATTCACTCACTCTGCTTGTTGTATTTTTTCACGTTTTGATGAATCAAAGGTTTGAATAGGCATCTCAAGATTGCTGCTTGCATAAGCATCTTGCTGGCTATCAGGCTGTACATCCAGCCTACATTAAAATTTGGGGGAACACAACAGAATGGTGAGTTTTATCGATACTTTGTTGACCAGTTTATCACAGTCCATGACCAGTCCTATTTAACAACAGATGATCATCCATTATCTGTATCTTACAGTAGATAGGTTAGAAATAAGCTAGCTGTTTAATATAATAACCAGCTATGCATGACAGTAATAAATTAAGTGTAATTTATCTGTAAGGTAGCTAACAATCAAGATGGTTAACGTAGTTGTTTAGCTAGCAGTAAAAAAGTTGTGTGTGTGTCTCAAGTGAGTGTGACCCTGTCTTCTTACTGTTGTTCAGCTCTGCTTTCTCATTTGGTTATGCTTCCTGTTTAGAAGCACTATAGATGATCATTATTGAACTTGGACATCTGCATAGGATGTTTTCATGGTGATAGAGAATTAAAATGTCAAGCTGGCCCAGTAAGGTCAACTCAATGGTTTTAGGACAGATTGGGCACTAACGTCACATACCTACAGTCATTTAGTGATTTTTTTATATATGGTTTATACTGTAGACACCCGCGCCTTTAACAAAGCATCTTCACCAGACCACCTGAACACATTATTCACTATATTATTTCTCTTGTCTCTCCACCGTTGCGGCCTCTCCTCAGCGGCACACTTTTGAACCAGGAACTGAAGGGGAGAAGGCACCAGGAGATCGGAGGTAGTGAACCACCAGGAGGTAGTGCTGTCTTCAACCCATTACGATTAAGAATCTTGAGGCAGAACAAGCAAATGGGTGAAAACTACAACGGATCAAGCAGGAGGAACAAGGGACCACAGAGTTTTCGATCAACTTATAAACAATGCAACACTAATAAATCAACTTATAAACCATGCAACACTAATAAATCAACTTATAAACCATGCAACACTAATAAATCAACTTAAAAACCATGCAACACTAATAAATCAACATATAAATCATGCAACACTAATAAATCAACTTATAAACCATGCAACACTAATAAATCAACTTATAAACCATGCAACACTAATAAATCAACTTATAAATAATGCAACACTAATAAATCAACGTATAAACAATTCAACACTAATAAATCAACTTATAAACCATGCAACACTAATAAATCAACTTTTAAACCATGCAACACTAATAAATCAACTTATAAACCATGCAACACTAATAAATCAACTCTATAAACCATTTGAGCCTTGGGTGGATTTCTCCAATCCAATGAATAGTATAAGAGGATGAAGATGTCGTCTTTAAGTTTTAATTTAGCTTTTATAGCCTTCTCTGATTCGTTTTCTACCTAGTAGACGTTGAATAACTTTTGAGTGTTTTGACCACCGTCAGATGTCATGCTTCCTCTCAATCTGTGTTATCGAGTCTATCTTTGATTTATAAGAGCAAAATAGTATCTGTTTCATTAATTAGGTTGGAGTGAGAATAAACTGCATTGGTTGTCTCAAGTAGACTTGTCTTTTCTTTAACATAACACAATGTAAAATAGGAGATCACATGGATTACATGTAAAACCCTTCTACTATATGATGGCTGGTAGGCCAAAGACAAACCAGTTGAATGAAACATTCAAGCTAGCTACTTGTAATAGAGCATGTTTATGGAATTCTCATGACAATAAGTCATTGTGCAATGCACACAATCACTCATACTTCATATTATTACTGTTTATGGGCCCACTGTTCATGAAGCCCCAGTCAACCTCTTTAAATGTATGTATTTGTTGCTTTCTTTGTTGCACTATGCAACCTATGCCTGGGATTTATTGTTATATATTATGAAAATGTTCACGAGTGAGGGAAGGATGGAACGGGAGATTGACAGACGGATCGGTGCAGCTTCTGCAGTAATGCAGTCGATGTATTGGTGAAGAAAGATTTACCAGTCAATCTACGTTCCTACTCTCACCTATGGTCATGAGCTTTGGGTCATGACCGAAAGGACAAGATCCCGGATACAGGCGGCCGAAATGAGCTTTCTCCGCAGGGTGGCTGGGCGATCCCTTAGAGATAGGGTGAGAAGCTTGGTCACCCGGGAGGAGCTCAGAGTAGAGCCGCTGCTCCTCCACATCGAGAGGGGTCAGCTGAGGTGGCTTGGGCATCTGTTTCGGATGCCTCCGGAACGCCTTCCTGGGAAGGTGTTCCGGGCCCGTCCCACCGGGAGGAGACCCCGGGGAAGACCTAGGACACGCTGGAGGGACTATGTCTCCCGGCTGGCCTGGGAACGCCTCGGTGTCCCCCCGGAAGAGCTAGAGGAAGTGTCTGGGGAGAGGGAAGTCTGGGCATCCCTGCTTAGACTGCTGCCCCCGCGACCCGGCCCCGGATAAGCGGAAGAAGATGGTATGGTATTATGAAAATACCATTTCACCTAATAAAAGCTGTCTGAAGGTAGCGGTTTGTATGAGCAGGCATGCAAGAGTAATGCTAGTTGCAGCCTGGCCAAAGGCACTTAGATCTGTAGGAGCATTGCATTAACATCTCTGATTTAAACGAATTAGCTGTACAGCCAACCAACACAAGCTGCAGTTGACTAAACAAGTTCATTTAAACTAGTCAAGCCAATCTGAGGTCTGGCCTTTTTCTTTTCAACAAAAGGAAAATGTGTTTAGAGAGGTGAGCAAAGAAGTCCTTCAGCTCTAAAAGGTTTAAAATACACACACAGAAAGAATATGACAAACGTTTTAACATTTCCCGACAAGCAATCAGGTTTTATCGTTTTTTGAGAACAAATAGGCTGCGAGATACACATTTATATTTATCAGCTAATTTGCATTTTCACGATTTAGATATCACATTGTAAATGTTACTAGTTCTTATTGGATTGGGGATATCTTTCGTCTGAAAAGTTACTAGTAATTAATGAATAAATGTATCTAGAAAACATTGACTAGTAAAACAAAAATCGATACTAGTAACTAATTAATAAGTACTATTATATAATGAATAGTTACTAGTAAAACTGGAACCTATACTTGTAACTATTGGAATAATTACTAGTGACTAAAGAATAAGTACTAGTCACTTTAAAGTAGTTACTAGTTTTTTGGATTAAATGTTTAATCGACTTGCCATTCACTGAAGGGTGGCGTAACACTTAGTTACGGCCACCGGATGTCCTCATAGTTCACTGTAAACCCTGTGCCACTGAGACAATGTTTCAGTTGGTCTGCGTGTGACTGGGGCCCAGTGTCAGGAGTTAGAGAGCCGGCTTTACGACCAACCTGGCGAGTCACGACTATCTGCGCCTTTCACTTCTCCCTTGCTGTGGTTGCAGGGCCAGGCGAAGGACAAAATCGACCAAGCCAAAGAGCAGGTGCGTCTGAGAGGGAGTCTGGTTTGAGTCTGTCGTCGTCGGTTTAGCCTCCAGGTGTGCTGTGGTCTGCATTTGCCCCGACTGTGTGCCGGGCTGCCTGCTCCGCGCTTGCTATGGCAACGTCCGGCCCACTTAACCAACCCCCTAGCCTTGCAGCATAAACACCTGCGTTGTTCTGAGCGGACTGAATAGGCAGAAGAAATACAGTCAAGTCCTTACTGGGTTTTGCCTGAGTGCGGAGGTGGAGCATACACGTGGCATATACCCATCCAGCCCACTGCAGATCAACATGAGTTGCACTGATGGAGCTGCTTGGAAGTCTTGGTTTTACGGTGGCCGACCAAACTAAAGTTGCCCGGCTCGTTTGTTCCACATTGATACTTTGCTGCAAACTCCGCGGGGACCCTGTATAGATGCAGTGTCCATTTGTGGGATGACTGAGGACGGGAACAGTTCCGCTCCGTTTGTCTGTTTACGTTGTTTTGTATTGTACATGAATAGGTCGCTTAACGCACTGTCGTCCCATAGACCGGAGCTATAGGGGTGGCCGGGTTTGGCATGGGTGTGTGTTTCGGTGCTCGCCTTGGCGCGTGAGTTATTGAGATGGGCACTCTGGCTGTTGTAAAGTTGTCCAGTCCTCAGTGGGAAACGGTTGCCTCAGAGACTTGACGGTTGTGGGAGTGTGTGTGTTGGCGCGTTTTCCCCGTGTGTGTGCCCTGGGAGAGTTTACCGGCTGGCTTCGGCATGCATCTTGCTCCATCTAGAAACCATGATGAGTTTTGAGGCCTGGAAGAGCGTGTAGTGGAGGTGCTACAGCGTCACGGTCAACTGACTGGCACACCGACCAGCGACACTTCATTATAATTTTTTTAAAGAAATGTTTTTACCTGTATTCATTAGAAACAGGTTCGGATGAATTTCCAACTCTTCTAGTCTCCGGTTACCTGTTGATTCCACCAAACTCCACTTTACATTTGATCTCAGACTACCGTAACAATGAATGTTCCTATATTAGATATGGGGTACCGTTGTTTCGCATCTTGCGCCGTCTGTGTGTTCGTGTTCCATCTGCTTCAAAATCTATTTTAATTTTAATTTGAGATTGTTTTCTGTAAGGCCGCACAACAGTGTACAGGCTTGTGCGTGCTAGCGTCCGTGTACTTCAGAGTGTGTGTGTGTCTGTATGTTCGCCTGTCTCACGTGCTTTCCTCTCACCACGTGCAGAAAGCCAAGCTGGGCCCCACTAAGAAGACGATCACTCCATCGGATGACAACCGGTCCAGTCGGCCGTCCAACAACCTGGGCTCTGTCAAACTCACCGACTTTAACTTCCTGGCCGTTCTAGGGAAAGGCAGCTTTGGCAAGGTGAGCCGGGATTTGATCCATATTACAAATGAGAAAGAGGAACGGTGTCCCGTCTCAACGACCCGTATTTGGGAACTTCACTTAATTGGGATTTTTAAAAAGAAGCAGAGAAAATTGCTCTGTGGCGTAATGATTGCTCAGTCACTCGATGTTGTGTCCGTCCGACCTCTGACCTCCGCCGTCTCCGTGCGTAGGTGATGCTGGCAGAGATGAAGGCCACGGAGGAGCTGTACGCCATCAAGATCCTGAAGAAGGACGTGGTGATCCAGGACGATGACGTGGAGTGCACCATGGTGGAGAAGAGGGTTCTGGCCCAACAGGACAAACCGCCCTTCCTCACAGCGCTTCACTCCTGCTTCCAGACTGTGGTACCTCCACACAAACACACTTACACACATATAAAACACACACACACGCACAAACAGACACGTACACTTATCAGTCCGCTTTCTGAGTACTTTCATTCCTCAATCTTTAATCCCTCGATCTTCTCAAGCAGAGACGTTTTTTTAAACTTTTATTGGTTGCTAACAAACTCCTTACACCGTCTCTGCATCAATCTCAAGGTATGATTCCGGGGTTGCCAGATTTCATTGACCATAAACCGAAAAAATCTATCTAACAAAAAAAAGCCCAATTTCTTCCATAAAACCCTATCTGTAAATGAACCCGCCAAAGCCAATTTTTGCCCGCACATTGTCGTTAAAAATAGTCAGATTGTTCGGGAAATCACTCCATCTGGCAATACTGTGCAAGTCCCACCCACAGTGTCCCGTACTGCTCCTACCTGAGAGCCCCGGCTGCAGCCAGATACTTTTGGCTAAGGTGGCACGATGTGAAACACATCCATGTCTCTCACTGCCCTGTCTTCCTTTCCTGCCACAGGACCGGCTCTACTTTGTCATGGAGTTTGTGAACGGCGGAGACCTCATGTACCACATCCAACAAGTGGGCAAATTTAAGGAACCTCAAGCAGTGTAAGACAGCCCTTCCACTCTCTTTCCTGGTTTTAAAGTCTTCTGTCTGCGCTGGCTAAGTGGATGGACGCAGGGCCGTCTAACACAGAGACTGTCGTTGCAGGTTCTACTCAGCAGAGATCGCTGTCGGCTTGTTTTTCCTGCACAAGAAAGGAGTCATTTATAGGTGGGTCTTCTGAGACATTTTCGTTGAAGCATTTTCCCTTGTAATGTTCTCTCATCCAGAGCCTCTTACTGTAGCGAGTGTGGACATTTTCATTCATTCATGGTTGAATCAGCCGATGTCACCGTTTAAAAGTTAGGCTAACAGAGGTGGTGTAGATGAGTGAAGGGGGTTCTGGGATCCTGGTGGTCTGGTCCATGTCACATGATGCGGGTTCGTCCTGCAGGGATCTGAAGCTGGACAACGTGATGCTGGACTCGGAGGGCCACATTAAGATCGCCGACTTCGGCATGTGTAAAGAGAACATGTACAACGGGGTGACCACGCGCACCTTCTGCGGCACTCCTGATTACATCGCCCCTGAGGTATGAGCTCCGGGGGCGCTTGTGGGTGACGGGGTTTGAATGGTTTGTGTGTGTGTGTGTGTGTGTGTGTGTTTGTGTGTCAGATAAGGTCATCTTTGGAATTCTGGGCCTGGATCATGGTGGCCATCTAAATCTCAGTCGACAAATCAGGACAGACACACTCAGACAGACACACAGACACACACACTCTCACACACACACACACACACACTCAGACACACTCACACACACACACACACACATTCATGACTGCAGCTGACTCACAACTGACAACATCCTTTGTGCCTTTAGGCTAGTCCAGATTTATCACAGAGAAGCCAAGGTTTACTTATCATTGAGTCTTTACTCAGTAGCATCCCTGTTTCCAAAGAAAGCCCTCCTCTTCCAGCCTCTTCAAGGATGGGGACTGAACGTCAGTCAGATGTTTGGCTTAATATGACCTCTAATAACCTGATATTAGTTATCATTATCAATTTATGACTAAGACATTACCACATGTAAGGTTGCTTCTATCGGTCTGTTTGCTGCAGACCGTTCTTTAGTTAAACGACAGAGCTTTTTGGGTGAGTATGTCCTTGGTGTGAGGTCAGTCTCCAATCCCTTTCCATCCATTAAAAAAAGAGTTTACTTCGAATCCAGTTTTATTTTACTTATCTAGTCTAGAGCTGCAACCTTCTGGGAGGCTTGCGGGGACAAAACAAAATTCTCTACTATGGGTGGGGTGTAGTGGTTGACTGGGTCTTTGGGTGGCCAGGCTCGACTTGGATTCCCAGTCAACTATGTCCTCTGACTGGGATTTTGGGACCATCAGTGAATTAATTGAAAGTTCACCTAATTGGTATTTCTCTAATTAAATTAAATGGACCCTGTATGTTTGTTTCTTTTTGTGCAAATTACATTTTGGGGAAGACCTGCTATTCTCTGCATTTGTCTGGGTGTGCAAGGGCTTAAGTTACCACACTTACTGTATATATGATAGTGAGTGCACGTTGTGTTTTTCTTTGTTGCTATTGATTTGACTGTGCGTGTGTGGGTGTCTGTGTAAGAGTGTACCGTGTGTCTGTGTTTGTGTTTGCCTGTGTCTCCTGGTTGTCAAGACACATGAAACAGATTGTTCGCTCCCTGGTTGTCTGTCTCTCTCATCCGCACCTGCATTACACCTCATGACACTTAAACACATCCTCCCCCTGCTCTACTTCCTCCTCCTCTGTTTACCTCACCCTGACATACATAAGCAGCCGCCCTCCGTTGGCCTGCCAAAACTGCACCCGTTTCCCTACAAAGGGCACTCCGTTTCCCTACAAAGGGCACTCCGTTTCCCTACAAAGGGCACTCCGTTTCCTTACAAAGGGCACTCCGTTTCCCTACAAAGGGCACTCCGTTTCCCTACAAAGGGCACTCCGTTTCCCTACAAAGGGCACTCCGTTTCCCTACAAAGGGCACTCCGTTTCCCTACAAAGGGCACGCCGTTTCCCTACAAAGGGCACGCCGTTTCCCTACAAAGGGCACGCCGTTTCCCTACAAAGGGCACGCCGTTTCCCTACAAAGGGCACGCCGTTTCCCTACAAAGGGCACGCCGTTTCCCTACAAAGGGCACGCCGTTTCCCTACAAAGGGCACGCCGTTTCCCTACAAAGGGCACGCCGTTTCCCTACAAAGGGCCCGCCGCTTCCCTACAACGGGCCCGCCGCTTCCCTACAACGGGCCCGCCGCTTCCCTACAACGGGCCCGCCGCTTCCCTACAACGGGCCCGCCGCTTCCCTACAACGGGCCCGCCGTTTCCCTACAACGGGCCCGCCGTTTCCCTACAAAGGGCCCGCCGTTTCCCTACAAAGGGCCCGCCGTTTCCCTACAAAGGGCCCGCCGTTTCCCTACAAAGGGCCCGCCGTTTCCCTACAAAGGGCCCGCCGTTTCCCTACAAAGGGCCCGCCGTTTCCCTACAAAGGGCCCGTCGTTTCCCTACAAAGGGGACAAGATTCGGTGTGGGCCACAGCCTTGATCAGTCTGAATGGGACGCGCCGACCACCATATGCTAATGTGACCTCACCAAACGCCTAACCCAATTAACGCAGCGGGATGATTCTGTGGACAGGTTGGGGAGAGAGGGAGGCGAACGGGGGGAGAGAGATTTGTCGCCGCTCTGAGTCTTGACTCCTGGGTTGCACTCAAGTCCTACTTTGACAGCCTGACTCTTCAAGTGTCTTCGGCTCTCTCTGAAGAATGTTCACACGAATCGTGGTTATTGTCCTATGCTAAAGTCACTGCTCTCGGTCATGACAGCCGGCAAAGTGGGGGGGGGGGCAAGTTGTTCACCAACACACTGTTTAAAAGAGCTTATGTCAGACGCATCTTTGCAGGTAGCGTTCGTACGTTCATCTGCACTGTAGCTACTATCTACAACTGCCAATGGACTCCGTTATCCATTACAAAATCCCAACCCCACCACTTCAGGCTCCTCAGGTTGAATTAGCCCGCTCGCCTCATTATATGTGGCTTTTGCGCAGTTACTGGATGCGGTGACAAATCCAGCTTTTCAGACAGGAGCTGTTTGTTCCTGCGCTGTTGCGGGGAGAAGGTAAGAGAGAAAATAGGAAGATTGACGGACTGAAAAGAAGGTGCAGGACCCAAAAGAGAGATGGGGAGATGTAGGGGAAGAAGTAGTACAGGCAAGGAGAGATGGACAGAGAATTAAACCCAACCATAGACCAGGCTGAAGGGAGAGGGGGGATAAAATATGGATGACTGCCAAGCAAATGATTGCTCCTAGTTTAAAACCCCGAACCCCTTAGAGAACTGCTGACATTAGCCGTATGTTCATCAGGCATGTTCTGGGTAGCAGTTGCCTTGAAAATCTAGGAAAAGCTAACCGTCCATTACCATTTTCACATGAAAATGTTAAGTAATTTCGCAGGCCGCCTAATCCGAAGCGACATACACTAGTACACTCGCGCATTTATATTTTAAGCCTTTGCCAAAGTTGATGCCCAGTTGATGGCGTGGTTAATCCTATTCCCTTAGTCATATACAATATGCAAACTGAATGTCGGTCCTTACAAGGGTGCCAAAAAGCCTTTCTTTATTATAATAACAGAAAAGGGCAATGCACAAAGAGACACAAATAATGTGATCATAAAGGAGACCAGGAGAGCTACAGGAGTGTTCAGACTGCCCCAACACACTTCACAACAAAGACAGCAGGGCGACTTTCACGCCAAAAACCTACAAAACATACAGTATGCAAACAGTTTCACCGTTTACCGCCGTTGCACTTTCCTGTCCGGCTAAAAGATCACTGGTGCCTGCTGTAACCGTTTCTGTAATCAGGCCAGCCTGTGTTTTCTGGTGTTTTGCCCTCAATGTATTGTCTTCAAGTGAGATGTTTGCTAGTTCCTGTGTCAGGAGCAGTGGTGCCATTGGAAGCCTTGAGTAGCCTTGACCGTGTTCTAGAAATGTCATGTGGCATTAGGCCTGACAGGAGACATCCATCAGCGCACAGATGTACACATACTAACGGCACAAGGGTGGGTACTTTTACAGTACGTGCAAATACACACACACACACACACACACACACACACATTATGTCAGACAAGCCCACTTGGCCATAGGCTTTCATGGGATGTGGAAAGTGAGAGAAAATGTTACGAGAGACTCGAGCAACATGCAGAGATCTGTCCCATTCACGTTCCAAATGCTGGTAAATCTGGGGAGACATTGACTGGGACAGACACAATCAATCACATACGCAAGTGAAGACTGCCCCCTACAGTACATGTTTCACACAGACACACACACACCAACACACTAACACACCAACCGTATTCAGACTCCGCCAGACAGTGCATTTCATGGAGTTTAAGGTCACCACGTCCAAAACACTAACAGTCTAGTGGCACTCTGACAGGCGACAGGCAAGGACGTAGGTGTCACATGGATGCTCGTCCCGGCTGTGCCCGAAATGGATCAAAATATCACCAGACTCTTGTTGCTCTCACCTTTTGCTCTTTCTGTCCAATTCTCATGATACCCCGAGATGAAAATGCATGCTTGGGTCCGAGGTTACGTCTACTAATTCACCGGTACATCGGCCATGGGTATGTTAAGGCAAAATAATGAGCCAGAGATAGAAATGTCTGGAAAATGACTTGGCCGGAACAGAAGTAAATATCAGCAGTGTTTGCCAGCTACTCGGTAAATAGCACAATGTGGTGAAGGTACTTAGGTTGTCGCCATTGTAGTCATTGTAGATACAGTGGGGAGAACAAGTATTTGATACACTGCCGATTTTACAGGTTTTCCCACTTACAAAGCATGTAGAAGTCTGTAATTTTTATCATTGGTACTCTTCAACTGTGAGTGACGTAATCTAAAACAAAACTCCAGAAAATCACGTTGAATGATTTATAAGTAATTAATTAGCATTTTATTGCATGACAAAAGTATTTGATACATCAGAAAAGCAGAACTTAATATTTGGTGCAGAAACCTTTGTTTGCAATTACAGAGATCATACGTTTCCTGTAGTTCTTGACCAGGTTTGCACACACTGCAGCAGGGATTTTGGCCCACTCCTCCATACAGACCTTCTCCAGATCCTTCAGGTTTTGGGGCTGTCGCCTGGCAATACGGACTTTCAGCTCCCTCCAAATATTTTCTATTGGGTTCAGATCTGGAGACTGGCTAGGCCACTCCAGGACCTTGAGATGCTTCTTAGGGAACCACTCCTTAGCCACTCCCTGGCTGTGTGTTTCGGGTCGTTGTCATGCTTGAAGACCCAGCCACGACCCATCTTCAATGCTCTTACTGAGGGAAGGAGGTTGTTGGCCAAGATCTCGCGATACATGGCCCCATCCATCCTCCCCTCAATACAGTGCAGTCGTCCTGTCCCCTTTGCAGAAAAGCATCCCCAAAGAATGATGTTTCCACCTCCATGCTTCACGGTTGGGATGGTGTTCTTGGGGTTGTACTCATCCTTTTTCTTCCTCCAAACACAGCGAGTGGAGTTTAGACCAAAAAGCTCTATTTTTGTCTCATCAGACCACATGAACTTCTCGCATTCCTCCTGTGGATCATCCAGATGGTCATTAGCAAACTTCAGATGGGCCTGGACATGTGCTGCAAGATTTTAATCCATGACGGCGTAGTGTGTTACTAATGGTTTTCTTTGAGACTGTGGTCCCAGCTCTCTTCAGGTCATTGACCAGGTCCTGCTATGTAGTTCTGGGCAGGGAGCCCCAGACCGAGGGAGATTGACCGTCATCTTGAATTCTCCCATCCCAGCCTTGTGCAGGTCTACAATTCTATCCCTGATGTCCTTACACAGCTCTCTGGTCTTGGCCATTGTGGAGAGTTTGGAGTCTGTTTGATTGAATGTGTGGACAGGTGTATTTCATACATGTAAAGAGTTCAACCAGGTGCAGTTAATACAGGTAATGATTGGAGAACAGGAGGGCTTATTAAAGAAAAACTAACAGGTCTGTGAGAGCCGGAATTCTTACTGGTTGGTAGTTGATCAAATTTTTATGTCATGTAATAAAATGCAAATTATTTATTTAAAAATCGTACAATGTGATTTTCTGGATTTTTGTTTTAGATTCCGTCTCTCACAGTTGACGTGTACCTATGATAAAATGACAGACCTCTACGTGCTTTGTAAGTAGGAAAACCTGCAAAATCGGCAGTGTATTAAATACTTGTTCTCCCCACTGTACATCAGATCCATTATCATCATGGTTACCCAATTTTGGGTGGTCTACAGTAGCAGAAATATACTCTGTTTCTTTTATACAGTAAAATATAGTATCTACTGGCAAAACATGAATGGCAGTAGAAGGGATAGACCTCTTTAACTGGTGTTATGAAGTTACGTAGGAGAAAAACTTTCTGAGATCCCCAGTGTAGAGTATGTTAGAAAATATTATGGTTTTGGTCATTCCATTACCTCTAATGGATTAGTTGTGGCTAACATCGTCTGTGACCTTTCTGTTTACCAGGATGGTAAACGTGTTGAGTTATGTTCCCTGCTTTAATTCACAGTGAAGCAGAAAAAGACACCTTTGGTCAGTTTGTGAATGATTACATTTTGAGTACACAAGTGTTTGACATTTGACTTGAAAGGAAACATGGCATCGAATTACGTTTCTCCTGTCCATTATTGACCATGACAAAGGTCATGAGTATTTTCCCATGTCTGGCCTTAAGGACTATTTGGTATTTAACACCAGAAGAGCCCTCATTTTGGCCAGTGGAGAGTCATTTTAACTCAGACATTCTAATAGCTTGATAAATCTTTTCAATATGCCTCTAAAACAATTTCATTTTATTATTTTATATATAGTGGATATAAAAAGTCTACACACCCTTGTTAAAATGCCAGGTCCTTGTGATGTAAAAGAATGAGACGAAGATAAATCACTTTTTACACTCAGGATACAGCCTTGAAGAACTCCTCTTCTTTTTGAAAAATATTGTGTATGTTGATCTCAAATTCTAATGCTGTACTTATTTCAAATGTACATAGATTTAATGGTTTCATATGTTTTTCCTCCTATACCACTTTGGAGGATGTTGTAACATAGTCCATTGTGCCAAACAGAATGCTTTTCAATTAATGTGTAGAGTAAAATTGTGATCAGTAGTGTGATGCTTTGGGAGGAATCCAATTGGATTTTTACTTACATTGTGCTCTTTGAGGAAATGTAATTTTTTTTCATTTAAAATGCTAAAAATTACTTCCCCAGATTACTGCTAACACAGATGCCTCTGTAATTGTTGGGATCAAATTTATCTCCAGTTTTATAGATTGGGGTAATAAGTCCTTCACTCCAAATGGCAGGGAAATCTCCAGATTTTAGGATGATACTGAGCAAAGCAGACTGCAGGTCTGGAGTGCTGTTGATGAGTATCTCGTTTTTTATTCTGTCGGGACCACAAGCTCTCTCTCTCTCTCTCTCTGTCTCGTTCTCTCTCTCTATATCTCCCTCGGGAGTTGAAAGCCAAGTACATTAGCGGCATAGCTCTGATCATCCATAAGCAGGGCATATCACCTATGCATATTTAAATATTAATGTGTCTTTAACCTATATGGGATACTTACTGTCTTGAAAGGTTAGTGTTAGTGCATGTGAAGAACTTCTTAAGTCAAGTGTACTAAGATGTTACAACCTTCTGCTTTTGAGACATCCTCTTTAAATTAGATCACACAAAAAAAAGACATGCGCGCGGCTCACGTGCCCCCACTCCAAACACACACATGAACAGAGACACTTTTTCCTATAAGTGAGGAAAAGAGTGTGTGCCCCCACTCCTCATTTTCCACCTCATCTCTCTGACATCATTGTGAATATTTTATTGATGACTCTCCCCTGGCCTTCCTACACTGCTCTCTATGCGTCTCATCTCCTCTCTTGTATTCTCATCTCTTCTTTTCTCCTGTATTCTCCTCTACTCTATTCTCCTCTTCCCAGTATTTCCAAATCACTCACTGCTGAAGGCGGTAGTGTTGATTCATAAATTGTGACAGAATTCAGGAAACATGGCTTATCGCAAAATGTTTTTCGCTTTTTATAGCAATTTATAAAGGTCCAGATTCAGAGCTTTGTAATGGTATATAATACAATACTGCTTGACAATGTTATGGGAAAGATACGCTGCTTTAAAAGTTGATACTGTTCTACTTAGTTCTGAGAAAAAAGCCTTGAAAGATTGACACTTGACAGAGAGCTGGTCTTTGTTTACACCCATTCAGCGTAGTTCACACCCTCTTAGGCCTTAACCCCACACAGCTATTTAAGAAATGGGGACACTGACCTTGTGTTAAACTGGTCTGGTTAGTTTCAAATAAACACATACATTTGATTGATTGATAGATATAGTATTTATAAAACCCTTTTTACATCAGCAGTTGTCACAAAGTGCTTTTACATCACCCGGCCTTAAACCATAAGGCGCAAACAACAGTAGTGTTGAATTTCAGTGGCTAGGTAAAACTCCCTAAGAATGCCAAAATTTAGGAAGAAACCTAGAGAGGACCCAGGCTCAGAGGGGTGACCAGTCTTCTTCTGGCTGTGCCGGGTGAACATATTGGCCCTCATTTATCATTCTTGCGTAGAAACGGGCGTATATGTTGGCGTAAGATTTTGCTTACACTCCTCTCATCGCCTGATTTATGAAACTGTGCGTACCTTTAAAATCCAGGTGTACGCAATACCTTCCCTTGATAAATGCCGCGGATGAAAACGATCGTCATTAGAATAACACGCCCCTATATATTCAAGTCTCCGCTTCCCCCACGCCCTCATTTTACGCCATGGACACACGGAAGACGGCAAAAAAGAGAAACTTCTCTGACGTGGAGATTGAGACGATCACCAGGGAGGTAGAAAGAAATACAATTGTTTCATTTGGCAGTTTAAAAAGCGGAGTACCATTCATTCACATTAATAATTGCATGACAATTTGTAATATTCGTCTTATTATTTCATGATATTTATTATTAATAACGTTTATTGTTATTTAGAAGAAGAATGTCGTTATTATTATTATTTCTATTATTATTTAAAAGAAGAAGAATGTCAGTTTTATTATTTTGTCAGTCTGAATTATATTTTGGTAATTTAAAGCCTTTTATTACTGAAACCAGTCCATGCGCAACTGCCGGGCCTAACCCTGAAACGTCATGTAAAGCGCACAGGCTCGCATCTGAAGGAATACATATAAGTCAAATGCTTTGGTAAAGTCACACAAATGAAACCTTGAAGTCCATGTTGCACAAAAATAAACACTGAAGCTTGTAATTATGTTGTTGTTTTTTTTACAGTGGGTCATAATATATCATATATTTTAGTTTGTCAGTGCGTTAGGATTTTTTTTTCTGCGCATCTCCGCACTAACTCAAAACGTGCGTACACCACCTCCTGAGCTGGCGTAGGATTTGAGAGTGCCGTACGCCAAAGTCCATATTGATAAATCTCAAAGTCACCGTGGTTTTGGGTGTACGCCAGGTGTAAGTTGGAAATTTGGTGTACGCACTTTTGATAAATGAGGGCCATTAAGAGTATAATTGTAATAATTAATAAATGCATCTGGGCTGAGTCCAGAGTCTATTTAAACTTAGTCCAGGTCGGAAGCATGACCAGATGGACAAGGAAAGGGACAACACTGGGGAGGTGTCAGCACAGTGGCAGCTGAAATCCTCAGGCATCGTCTTGATCTGCAACAGAACCAGGAGAACTTTGGACAGTGGCAGCAATGGGTCTTTCAAGCCAGGTATTCTGCAGGTGTAGGCCAGGACCTCGTATCCTCTTAAGTTTAAAACTGACAGAGACTGGGAAAATTCAGAAAATGCATGCCAGACTACACTTCATCATAGACCATGCTGTAGAGATTAGTCTTTAGTCTTTAATAGACACTTGAAAGTTTCTACTGTAGTGGAGCTCTATGAGAAAAGGCCCTGCCTCTGGCTGTTTGTTTAGAAATTCTAGGTACAATTAAAAGGCCTACATGTTGCGATCGTAGATTACGTGTAGGTATGTATGGCTGGATCATTTCAGCAAGGTAAGTAGGAGCAAGTTCATGTATTGATTTATAGGTTAACAATAAAACCTTACAATCAACCCTAACAGGCAGCCCATTTTTTTGTTCTAGTTAGGATTCTAGCAGCCGTGTGCAGCACTAATTTAAGCTTATTTATTGATTTGTCATAAAAAGCATGGATTAGTTTTTCTGCATTAGTTTTTGATAAAAGGTTTCTGATTTTGGCAATGTTTTGAAGATGAAAATAAGCAACTCTTGAGACATATTTTATATGTTCATCAAAGGAGAACATCAAACCAAATAAAATGTAAGTTTTTTCACATACACTTGATACATCAGGTATAAACAGTACAGTTAAAGTAGTTTAGTAGCAGGGTTCATAATAAATAGTAGCAGCAATGTAAGTGCAAATAATTTGCGTGCAGGTGGACAGCCACTGAGCCGTTTAGCAGTCTTACTGTACTGATGGACTGGGTTGTGCACATATCATACAGTGAGGGAAAAAAGATTTGGTCCCCTGCTGATTTTGTATGTTTGCCCACTGACAAAGAAATGATCAGTCTGTAATTTTAACAACCAATAACAACCAAATAATCCAGAAACATGCATGTCAAAAATGTTATAAATTGATTTGCATTTTAATGACTGAAATAAGTATTCGACCCCTCTGCAAAACATGACTTAGTACTTGGTGGCAAAACCCTTGTTGGCAATCAGAGGTCAGACGTTTCTTGTAATTGGCCACCAGGTTTGCACACATCTCAGGAGGGATTTTGTCCCAGTCCTCTTTGCAGACCTTCTCCAAGTCATTAAGGTTTCTAGACTGATGTTTGGGAACTTGAACCTTTGGCTCTCTCCACAGAATGTCTATGGGATTAAGGTCTGGAGACTGGCTAGGCCACTCTAGGACCAACTTGTTAATTCAAACGTCCCGGTGCCGGGACACCAAACGTGTGCAAAGTGTTGTAAATATTTTTTTTTTGTTATTGGCATATTATATATGTGCAGAAAGCTAAGAATCTCGTGAATCTAACTGCAGTACACAATTTAAAGTAGCTATTACGGAGACTAACTCCTATGCAAGTTTGTGAGTATAGTCAACATCCACAAAAATGGCATCACCAACAGTGCGCACCACCCCCACAAATCTTCAACCAAACTTGACTATTGCGCAAGACGCATAGCTGTCGCTGCTCACAAAACTATACTCTGCATTTAAAGTTTAAATGGCTACTCCTAAGTGGAAAAGCAACATAGGAGACCAATTTAGACTAGATCTTTGGAAAGAAATCATGGACTGTGAGTCAAGCAACTTGGTGAGTAAAATAAGATAGATAGTTATATAGTTTCTGAGCATTTACTGTCAATTGGGTCACGTCATTATAGTAGATTTCAGTTCATAATTTCCTTATATGTAACCAATCTGTGATTTGGCTATGACATTTTGTGGCTGTTTCTTATGGCCTATTCATCCCCATATTCTCCCTGAATAACCAACAGTGATTCAGGAGGTCCCTCTGGCTCTTGACCCCCACTGTGACGCCATCATCTGACTGGCCATTTCAGAGATTTCCCAGAAGTCGATAAGTCTCCCCCTTCTTTCTCCTATTCCCTTCTACTCTTTTCCTTTCTACTCCTGCCAACTGTTTGCTTACTATCTATGTGTGTAAGGAGGCATAGATACCAGATATAGATAGATAACATCATATGTGGTGATCTTACATATGATGCGAACACCACATATAATGTTAGATCACACATAATGCAAAAACCACATATGATGCAAACACCAATTAGGCTGTTAGATTACCAAATATGATGCAAACACCACACGTTAGATCATTGGACCCACCTCCTTGTGGCACCTCCTGTTAGTATCTTTATGAAGGAAAGCAAATTTTCCATCATGTATAACATTCCTGAGAGTGTGTAACCCTTATATTAATCACTTTTGCACTGTTGTATGTTCTGGGTATGTATGAACTTGAAAATTCATAATGTGTCCAAATTGTCCAATTTGGCACAAAGTGGCCAATCTGGAAAGGACACTTTGCCTTGCTTTACAAAAGAGTAAGTAGATCACTGAATTTTATATCAAGTGGCCATGAAACTTTACCCAGATCCTGCTGACATCTAGTAGATCAAGTGGAAAGTTCCTCCAGGTTACTAATCCATGTTTGGCCTTCCCCACTGCAACTCAAACATGATGCAGAATTTAGTTTTTTACCAAAAACACATGTTTTGGTTTGTTTTATCCTCTGCCAAATCTATTGTGTTATACTTTCCTGCATTCATTTATAATAATTCCTGCAAACTACAGAGTGTCTCCTTTCAAATGGTACCAAGAAAATGTTTCTACTATATTCAGGTCATGAGCTACAAGCATTTAGATTTGGGTACATCATTTTAGGCGGAAATTGACTTTTTGTGCCCTTCAACTAACAGGTTAATGTGCTTCTTCTTGTGCCACTACTTTGTTGCCTTGGCTGGAATACCCATCCATGACCCATTTTCAGTGCCCTGGCTGAGGGATGGAGGTTCTCCTCCCAGATTTGACAGTTCTTGGGGTCCTGCTCCAAACACGGCGAGTTGAGTTGATGCCAAAGAGCTAGAATTTGGTCTCATGACCACTCCACTTTCACCCAGTTATCTTCTGAATCATTCAGATGTTCATTGGCAAACTTCAGACGAGCCTGTATATGTGCTTTCTTGAGCAGGGGGACCTTGCGGGCGCTGCAGGATTTTAGTTCTTCACGGCGTAGTATGTTACCAATTGTTTTCTTGGTGACTATGGTCCCACCTGCCTTGATCATTGTAGTGTAGTTCTTGGCTGATTCCTCACCATTCTCATGGTCATTGCAACCCCACAAGGTGAGATCTTGCATGGAACCCCAGACCGAGGAAGATTGACAGTTCTTTTTTGTTTCTTCCATTTGCAAATAATCACACAAACTGTTGTCACCTTCTCACCAAGCTCCTTGGCGATGGTCTTCCAGCCTTGTGTAGGTCTACAATCCTTGGACAGCTCTTTGGTCTTGGCCATGGTGGACAGTTTGGAATCTGATTGATTGATTGCTTCTGTGGACAGGTGTCTTTTATACAGGTAACAAACCTGCATTTTTCTGGATTTTTTTGTTATTCTGTCTCTCACAGTTCAAATAAACCTAACATTAAAATTATAGATTGATCATTTCTTTGTCAGTGGGCAAACGTACAAAATCAGCAGGGGATCAAATATTTTTTTCCCTCACTGTATGTAAACATTTTAGATTGGAATTTTAAGTATTTAGAAAAATAACCTTCAAGTCAATTTATTTCAACCAAAACAATACATATACGTAAAAAAATTATTTAATTGAATACACACACAATTATTCGAATACTAAATACATTTCGGGTTTTTCAAATATTTGACTATCCGTTCCCATCACTTTTTGTCTACTCATAATAGCTGGTCATATTCACACACACCAGGATGAACGACTGGTCAATCAGATAGCTAATTACCAATAATACGCGACTTTGGAAACATAACAATAGCTATGGAAACATAACAGTAGCTCGGCATAATCACCCATCCCCTGAAACTCACCTAGCTATCTGCATTGATGGTCCAGCTAGAAAGCCAACATACAAGAAATGTTACAGTATTATTTACTAAAGTATAAAATCATCAGGCAAAGTTAGCAACCCAACAAACAAGCTAGACACCTGGAAATGTTAGCTAGCTGGTAGGTTAACAGCTAGCTAGTAGGTTAACATCATTACCTAGATTGCTAACGTTAACAGTAATGTCAGTAGCTATAGCTAGATAACTAGCAATACAAATAACTTTGACAACTTTCTGAAAAGGAATTCTGTAGCTAGTTAGCAAACGTTAGACATACCCGTATACATGTAGGAAAGTTTCACGGCAGACGGAATAATCCTCTGATTGCATACTATGTTGTTTATGTTTGGTCTGTTGACTTTCATTGTCTGTGTCATGGATGCCATGGTTGCCCTTTCTAAAAGTAATCTGTGGACAGTTGTTTTGTACAAGACGAGCCAGCGTTTTCATTTCGTCCATCTCCGCATTTCCAATAAAATGCCTGTATTTTGTCAATTTCTTTGCTCATACGCTGCAGGATATTCCACTGATTCCATCGCACGGTCAACATCTGATCGTACAGCACTGTACTGTACATCTCTCATTCTCTGACAATGTTTTGAACAGTATCCAAGTCTGGGGTTTCCTCTTTGTCCGATTCATCTTCCGAGTCTGAGAGGGTAATGGCATCATTGTCCTCCAGAAAGTATTCTCTCACAACTTGTTCTCACTCAGTATTGTTAACAACGGCAGCTAAATTCAGGGAAGTGATTGAGAGCTCTAGCAACACATTTGCACTTATCCATGTTTGAAATTCCCGGGACACTGACCAAGTAGTCACGTTAGTGACTTGATAGACCAACCAGAACTCAGTATGTCAGCATGTCCCGTCCCTTTATCTCAGCCAATACAGGAAAAGTCATGTGTTTTCCACTGGTTAAACAAGGGTTTGAGTTTTCCATTTTATTCATATATACACTTAGCATACTAGTTATTTAAGTCACTTTCAAGTTCACAACTTCAAGAAGGCATTTCTGCCAAAAAGACAAAATGTCCCAGAACATGTTTTACATCTTACAAAGAGCTCTCCTGAAAAGTAGTAACATGCGACTTAAGCCCAGTTTCCTGAATTCTGTCATTTTGTCTTTTGAATGAATGGTTTTACAAATTTGTATGCATATTCAATGTTTCGAATAATGATAATCGTGTCTTGCTCCCTTCAATTCACTTCTGTGAATCCCCCTTAGGGACGTTAAAACTATGTAGTAGTAATCATTTCTCAAACTACTGTTTAACTTAATGAACTGTGGGAGGAGGGATGGAGGGAGACGGCAGGGAGAGAGTGGGTGAGGAAAGTATAGTTACATCATATACCAGAACAAAGAAAGAATGAACAGTGACCCGTCAAGCTTGAAATCCTTACAGTGGATACAGTGTTAATGAGTAAGGGGGGTTTACTCCTTGCCCTGTGCATCATTGAGTTCTGCTTACGGGTGTATGAACTTTGCTCCCCTTATGGATTACATAACTGTGCTTCAGTGAATTCTCCTTATGGATGTCATTACCCTACATCGTGGCATGCCGGGCGGTCCCACGTCTCCCTTAGAACGGCTGAAATGGTCAGCAAGTACGGAACAGCAGATGGTGAGGCCGGTTGACAGGTCGTCCCTCCGGAAGAGGACGCTAATGCTAACAGGAGCTAGACTGACTGCTGTTGTTACCGCGGAAGGCATGTGTCTCTGGACCTCCCAGGCGCTGTCTGTCAGCAGTAGACGTGGCGCGTAGACATTGTGATTGGCTAATATGCACATCCGCGTGTCCAATCGAATGAAATGTTTGCCCCGACGCTTTGCAAATGGGTGTAGACTCGCAGTGGAAGGCTGACTTGTGGCCTTCTTCCATATACTGTGTTAAGAAATGAATAGGCATGAATAGACAAAGCGGTTTGAAAAAAAAAACGGATAGCAAGAGACTGGCTGTTTTTCAGGGCGTACCGACACAGAGTGACTGGGCGGAGGTTTGAGGTAATTGCATGTGGTATGTAGATGCAGTGTAGGAGGGGGTATGGTAACTCACCAACATGACAGAGGATTAATAATAGCAGCTGTGTGTGTGTGCGCACGTGCGTGTGTGCCCATGAGCGAGCGTGTGTGTGCGTGCGTGCGTAAAGTAGGGTCTGTGCCGAAAGGTGACCACGAGGCGAGTGGAGTGTGTCCTGTGCTCGAGGTCTTCCTGTGTTTGATGCCGAGAGGGAGAGTGCCTGTCTTTGTCTGGTCTGTACATTTTGCCGGCATTTCCACTGGTCTTTTGATGTGCTAACCAAACACGGGTTATCTAATCCCATCTCAACACTCAAGGGTAATGTACAGGATAGGATGGTCCTAATGGAACTGTTCATGTTGTCTTTCTCTCTCTCTAGATTATTGCATATCAGCCGTATGGGTTGTCAGTGGACTGGTGGGCCTATGGCGTTCTGCTCTATGAGATGTTGGCCGGGCAGGTGAGTGTCCCCCCGTCACCATTAAAACACACACACGGGTACATGCAAGTCACACACGGGTACATGCAAGTCACACACGGGTACATGCAAGTCACACACGGGTACATGCAAGTCACACACGGGTACATGCAAGTCACACACGGGTACATGCAAGTCACACACGGGTACATTTTTCAGGTTTCTACATTGAGCAGAGTTTTTCACGCTCGTCGTTCAGCTACTTGGATGTGTTTATTGACATAAACAAGGTCTTGTCAACAACTTCAAATCCAAATAAAAGTTACATTTCAATGTAGTTACAATGGAGCTTCACAATGGAGCACAGAACACAAAAATAATATAATATGACCCAAAATAAATACAGATTCCACTCAGGGTTGCCGAGATAAAGAGCCTTAATAAATTGGATGTCACTACATTTGCATAGTAAAGTATGTCAGCGGTTTTCCACTCCATAGGGGGCAGGGTGCCTATAAAAGGGAAGGGCACAGTTTTTCACTCCATAGGGGGCAGGGTGCCTATAAAAGGGTTAGGCACAGTTTTCCACTCCGTAGGGGGCAGGGTGCCTATAAAAGGGAAGGGCACAGTTTTTCACTCCATAGGGGGCAGGGTGCCTATAAAAGGGAAGGGCACAGTTTTTCACTCCATATGGGGCAGGGTGCCTATAAAAGGGTTAGGCACAGTTTTCCACTCCATAGGGGGCAGGGTGCCTATAAAAGGGTTAGGCACAGTTTTCCACTCCATAGGGGGCAGGGTGCCTATAAAAGGGTTAGGCACAGTTTTCCAGTACAGACGATGACTTGGGTTTGGGTACCTGCTGGTCTGGGGCTGTGGTGTACGGTAGCCTCCTCCCTTCCCGCTAACTGGGCAGAAACTGACGTCCTCTGGGGCTTGAAACTTTGTTACCAACTTTTGGGTTTACAACCCTTATATGACATCTTGCCATACACAGAGTCACAGCCCAGAAAGTAGTGTGCTTGACACGTGACCGCCAGGTTATATGTTGGGGAGGTGTGTGTAAGTCTCTGTGTGTGTGTCTCTGTGTGTGTGTGTGTCTCTGTGTGTGTGTGTGTGTGTCTCTGTGTGTGTGTGTATGTCTCTGTCTGTGTGTGTGTGTGTGTGTGTATGTCTCTGTCTCTGTGTGTGTGTGTGTCTCTGTGTGTGTGTGTGTCTCTGTGTGTGTGTGTGTGTGTCTCTGTGTGTGTGTCTCTGTGTGTCTCTGTGTGTGTCTGTGTGTCTCTGTGTGTCTCTGTGTGTGTCTGTGTGTCTCTGTGTGTCTCTGTGTGTCTGTGTGTCTGTGTGTCTCTGTGTGTCTCTGTGTGTCTCTGTGTGTCTCTGTGTGTGTGTGTGTGTGTGTGTGTGTCTCTGTGTGTGTGTGTGTGTGTGTCTCACTGTGTGTGTGTCTCACTGTGTGTGTGTCTCTGTGTGTGTGTGTCTCTGTGTGTGTGTGTGTCTCACTGTGTGTGTGTGTGTCTCACTGTGTGTGTGTGTGTCTCACTGTGTGTGTGTGTGTCTCACTGTGTGTGTGTCTCTGTTTGTATGTGTGTGTGTGTGTGTGTGTCTTTGTTTGTGTGTGTGTACACCTCTCAAGATTGTTCTGTGCAGTGAGTATCAGATGAAGAGCGCCGACCACAGCCTAGCTATCACTTGCCAAAGGGTTCAGTGTAGTGGAAATGAAAAATCATACATTTATGAAGTGTCTAAATGCACACATTATGGTTTGTGATGATAGAAGTGGAGGAGGAAAATAGCTGGACCATTTAGTCCATTTGGCTCCAAGCTGGCAATTTATTTTCTGAGAATGTAGTTCTTCCATCTTTTTCCTTCCTTTTCTGTTTCTAATATATTACTTATATTCTGTCCTGTCTGTCTTTTTCTTTCCTGTATGTGTCTCATTCTCTTTTTCCCCTCTGTGCCCGCCCCACCAGTCAATGCCAATAGCTTAATTAATGACCAGGCCCACTCTGTTTCTATGTCCAGTCAACTACATTCAAGAATGAAACTTCTGTCATCCAGCAGTATAAACGGACTGAGAAGGATTAGAATACACTTTAAACTCCTCTAATGGCTGGAAGCAGGTGTTTGGTATCCAAATAGCTAGATGTTTTTTTTCCTAGTTTTTTGGTTGACAAATAGGGCAGTAACCCATTATTTTGAAATGGACTTAGAATTGACATAACAAATTTAACAAAAAAGCTATTGTCGGACACACTGAGCACAGAAAAGCATGTCATACTGGGATTGTAATTTATGTTTTTCAAAGAAAATATTTCCTTTTCCTCCTAAGCTAGTTTAAGCAGTCCTGCGAGGCCAGCCGTGACGTCTGCCAGTTTGAGTAGCTCGCATTTCATTCATTTATTTCCTTTTTCATTTATTACCGCAGTTTTCCCTCCCCTTCCAGTACCTAGAAGGGCAGTTTCCGTTTACTGCTCCATGTGGACTCCAAGTAAATCTCGACGAGCTGGCCAATCACCGCCGAAGCCTTTAGATGGCACATGGGCACTGAGGTCACGCCCTCTCTAACTATACATAAACAAGGGAGTTCGCAGACAACCACCCCTAACAGAAAGTGTCGATAAGAGCACGATGTGACGAAGGCAGTCCCATCTGACCATCTACCTCGCAAGGCAGTCCTTCTTTGAGCTGGACCCCCTGTGCATGGTGCCGCGGGCATGTTGCGGTTATACTGCCAAGCAGTGACTTAGACTGCTGCGGGGCCCTCCGACATTTCTGATCGTCTAGGTCAGAGGTGTCAAACCGGTTCCACGGAGGGCCGAGTGTCTGCAGGTTTTTGCTCTCTCCTTGTACTTGATTGGTTAATTAGGTCACTGATTGGTTAGTTTCTACCCTCACCTGGTTGTGTAGGTCTGAACTAGGAACCAATTTATAGGAAAAACCAAAAACCTGCAGACACTCGGCCCTTTGTGGAACCGGTTCGACACCTGTGGT
The DNA here is from genome assembly GCF_011004845.1 of Esox lucius. Classification (NCBI taxonomy): domain Eukaryota; kingdom Metazoa; phylum Chordata; class Actinopteri; order Esociformes; family Esocidae; genus Esox; species Esox lucius. Next base: position 19,980,365 of record NC_047577.1, read on the forward strand.
CTAGGTCCTCTTGGGGTGTTAGCCATGCTCAAATAACATTCTCAGTCTCGCCAACATTAGCCTCATACCCAACATGCATTGTGGCTCAGTAGATTTATTTTCTAACTGTCTGCTGTGTTCTGCCCCAGCCTCCGTTTGACGGCGAAGACGAGGACGAGCTCTTCCAGTCCATCATGGAACACAACGTGTCGTATCCCAAGCAGATGTCCAAAGAGGCCGTGTCCATCTGCAAAGGGGTAAGTACCACCTTTGACCCGCGTCACAGGAGTGGAGTCGCCAGAACACATTGCCATTCACATACAGTGGAATTGGGTTTCTACGCCAGCCCCTCACACTGCAGCGGTAGTCCCCCTGTCCTCTCCTCCTGTCCATATAGAGGACAGAGAGGCTGAGCAGAAGAGGTGTATGTGACCAGAGTGGCGAGGATGCTAATAGCCAGAGCAGGTGAAGAGGTGAATGTTCTGGGGCTGAGCGGAGTGCGAAAACATGCATTGTGTCCAACCCCCACCACCAGCAAAACCCCACGGCTCACACTGTTGTTTCTCTCTAGCCTCTAGAGACTCTGTCTCTCTGTCCATCTCTGTCTGCCTCTCATTCTGTCGCTATATCCCTTTTATCACTGTCGATATGTCTGCATCTCTCTGCCTCTATATCTATTGGTGTCTATCTTTCTCTGCATTTATCGCTAATGTGCTGTGATTTATTTTTGTAGATTGGCATCTTAGAGCAAAACCATAAACCCTCTTGTTGCTAAGACACTATCAAATTTGAAAAGTTTTTTTTTTTAAAACAATAGTTATTCTAGGTCCAACCTATAATTTGAAAGGATTTTTTGTTTGATGCCCAATTTGGGGGTTGTGCTTTTGTTTGATACCCAATCATGATGAATAGCTTACTTGGGCAGATTCACAAAATATTGCTGCTAGCAAAAAAACACAGGGATCTATGGGTAAAAGAATATGATGACTTCAGGCTGTCGGTCGCAAGACAGCCAACCCCTTGGAGTTGATAATTTGCTGAGAGAAGCATCTACATCCTGTATGTATCACAATAGTAGCAGGCTTTATAGCTCTCTCACTCTCAAATGTTCTACATTGAAGTCTTTATTAGCATGGAATTTGTTAGCGGATATTGTCACAGTAAACACAAAGAAACATCAAATCACTGATAATGTTGATAATTAATATTGTTAAAATGTAAATAATCAACAAGTTATAACAAATGAACAGTTAATGTTGATAGTAGTTTGTGAGAAAGACAGGTGGTAGGATGTAGGATTTTCTCTGTTGTTTCACATGGTTTTTTTCCCTGTCTCTATTACTCTGCCTTAATCTCTGTCATTCTCTTTTTATCTTCCTGCGTTTATTTATCTGTAGTCAGGCATGTACTTTCCCTCTCTCTACCCACTCCTCTCTTGGTCAAGTAAAGAGGGGCTGATTCATCTATATTCACCAAAAGAGCCCCTGCATGCTCCAGTAGTCCCAGACTGTCTCTGTTAGTGCTCAGCCTAATGGATACATGGAGCCTGTCACGACTCATCCTATATAAACAGGGCTGAGAGAGGGAGCGAGAGCTGTGGGTTATCAGCACACTAGAACAGCCTCTAACAAGAAACAGTTCAAGGGTGAGGACAAGTGCCGTGTTAGGACGAAGAATAGGTTGATGTTTTTTTTTTCTCCCCCCGTAGCTGTTATTATTAATGTGACGATTATAATCCGTTATTATTTTATGACTGTCTGTTAGAGGAGAGGTGAAACTCATCAGCCTGACTTTTTATTGTGTCATGAGATGAGATGTAGCGGTGAAGGTTAGACCTGGGCTTTGAACCCTCTCCTTCAGCCCAAACACTCACAAACAGATCGTTGGTGCCATTTAAAATAATTAATTGAGAGATAGAGACAAAGAATGGGCTATTCCTAATACAGTATTGATTTACACCAAGGTTTTCTCAGTGTTCTTTCAAGTGAACATTATTGAACTGCTTCATTTCAGCCAGCACACATTTGCACCCAGTAGATACCAACACTACTGTTGTTTGCTCCTTGGGGTTTAAGGCCGGGTGTCTCTGTAAAGCACTTTGTGACAACTGCTGTTGTAAAAAGGGCTTTATAAATACATTTGATATATACCAAACCTCTGTCCACAGTATTTAAGTTTCGGCACAACGACTGATGTAAGTTACAGCACACTTAAGCCCTTGAATAAATTAATCAGGCGAGCTAGATCAGAGCAACAAAAACATTCCCCAGAGAGAAGGTTCCCCTGTATTCCCTCCCAAATCTGTCTCTCGGGTGTCCATTGTTTTTTACGTGTGGCGCTTCAGTCAGAAGCAGTGAACTGTGTGAGGATTGGGGGCCCGCTTGGCGTGGAGCCCCTCTCTGCCGCCGTATGAGGGAGAGGGCTGTCCCTTATTTACGGACGCGGAGGAGATGCTTTGTTCCAGTGTTCTGCCTTTGTAGATGACCCATCCTTTAAGGATTGTATGTATGTGTGTGCGTGCGCCTGTGCGTGCGTGCGCCTGTGCGTGCGTGTACGGTGCATGTTCACAAGTACTATTCCCTCCCTGCCACGCGACCACTGGGAACCTGGCCAAGATTCCAGCCATCTGCTCATTTCACATTTAGCCATTTAGCTTAACCCAGAGCGCTGACTCTGAGCCAATTTATCTTTAGATGGCTAGGTATGACCAGCACGCAACCAGTCACATTAAGTATGTTGTACTGAAGGTAGCTATCAGCATAGTCTGTGCTAGTAAGAAAAAAAGTGAGAGTTAGTTCGTGAACAGACAAGTGTGTTAGTTTCACACCACATAAAAAACGGTCAGCGGGCTTCAAGTTGGCATGTGAGCTATTGTTTCTTAATCGTGGTCCTACAGATGTCCTACAGACCTTGATAGGGTTGCAGTTATCAAAGCTTGATAATGATCTGTTCATTTGAAACAGCTTTGGGGTGTTAGGGCTAAATCATATTTGTCCTGCCTTTGAGTCCCTGGGACCATGATTGAGAACCATTGAACTCTTGCAATGTGATGAAAATTCAAAACATTTTCTATCAAACTGTTTCTAAATATTCATCCAAATTTGGGCTACATGTGTGCTGCCAAGCAATATTATTATTGTTAATATATTAGTGATGAAAAATACATGTTTTTGGTCAGATTTCGTAAGAGTCAAGATCATCAACTTAATTATTTTGGTGGCTGCTGTCCGCAGAAAACAGACATTGATTCTCAGGCTGTTTTTTGGCTTCATGTATAAATATCGAAAGGTCAAGGCAATGTATGATTTAGGATTTAGCGTTTAGTGTACACAGGCATCCTTTCTCACTGTTGATGTTGTTTCAGGCCCGGGTTTTGACATAATTCCACGGAGGACGTAGTGTCTGTTGGTGCTTTACTTTTACTTTCAATGTGTGTCCAATTAAAACCTAGACAAACTGTTCAGGAGACTGCCTAACTAATAAGTGAGATTAATTCATCTAGCATAAGCCGCCAACACTCTGCCCTCCATGGAATTGGCTTGACATCTGGGGCTTAGGGAAACACCAAAACCTGTGAACATAAACCTGACAATTACTTTTCTCCTGTCCTGACTGACACACACACACACACACACACACAATGTATCCAAGTCACAGTTCTGTGTCTGTCACAATCAGGAATAGATGAAGACAGGCTGTTGTTTTAGGTGTTTCAACCCACATTGAGCTTAGCTGCCTGCCGTCAGTGCCCCATCGTTTACTCACTGCTGTTTCAATTTGGTGAACAATAGGGATGTCGAGGTGCTCCAGCTCAGATTCCTCATTACTCTCTATGGGGTCGGGATTTGTTTTCTGCACCTTTAGCAAAGAACACCCTCTTGCACACACATTCAGACTTACACTCCTTTTCTAAAGACTGGGATCTTGTGAGGAATGGGGAGTTAGGACCTAGTAGCACTCTTAGGAAAGTACATTTCGCTGAAGCACATATCTCATTAGTAGCTAATCAGATGCTCATCAAGTATCGCCACAAAGAAAGAAGAGCCATGTGTGTGACTGTGTTCCTGCTCCTGTTCGACAGCGCGGTGTGTGTCAGCATGGTGGCCATGTTTATCTCACATACTTATACACCATCCATTCAGGAGGCCTTAAAAAGAAAACACTCTTAGAGGGTCCTTTAAGAGGTTCTTCACATAGAGGACCCCCTAAAGTGTGTTTCAAATAATTACTGTTAATGGTTCCTTATAGACCCATTCAGAAAAAGATCAACAGCTAAATGTTCTTTGAGGAGTTTAGAAAACCTTTTTATTTGAACCCTTTCAAAGGGTTCCTCAGAGGATGCATAGGGGTTCCCATAGGGGTTCCCATAGGGGTTCCCCACAGTTTTAATTTGAAGAACACCTAAATGATCCTCCAGCAAACTTGTTGTACAACCCTTTTTCTAAGAAAGTGTCAAATGTAAAGAAAAACAGAATGCAATGATGTGCAAATCAATTAAACCCTATATTCAATAGAAAATAGTACAAAGACAACATATCAAATATTGAAACTGAGAAATGCTATTGTTTCTTGAAAAATACATGCTCACTTTGAATTTGATGCCAGCAACACATACAAAAAATAAAAAAGATAAATAATCCTACTGGTTATAGTAGTGCATTATATGAACCATAAATACTTATTTTTTCCTGTCTTTTCATTTCAGTGAATGGAGGGGCTTTGTAACCAATGGCAATGACATAGCCACATTCAGACACACTCCCAGGGCGTGATCTTTCTTTATGTGAGTGGGCAGCTTTATAAAAGGGTATCTTAGGAGTCCACCGTTTTGGTAATCAAAGGAATAATGAAATTGAGAAAGAGGAAGAGCCAGCATGTGATTTTAAAACAGTCACGGCTTCGTTTGAACGCCCTGCTCCGGCTCAGTAAGACAAAACGCGTCCGTTTGATGCTTTTTCACCGCCGAGCGGTTTTGTCGTCAGAAACACCCCCACGACTCCTCCCGTCACTGCAAGCAACAACACCAACGGCAGTAGCACATTGCATCTGAGAGAGCAGGCTGTATTTAGTTCTAACCACGCCCAATCTGCCTGGCTCCCTGCCGGCCTAGATGGAGAGAAGCATGGCAGAGTACGAGGAAGGGAGAAGGGAAGAGATCAAAACTGTCCCCCCACATTAACTCTAGACCGATTCTCGTTTTCCGACTGTAAATAGATGTAAGTCTGCCATGGCTATTTCCACGGCAACCACGGAACTCCCTAATTCCTCATGACCTCATTCTGACTTCCTTCTTTTCTCCATAGTAACGGATGACCAATTAGTAGAATATGGTGTCATGACAGAATTGGTATAGGATTTCAGTGTATTTTCTCCCAGTACTTCCCTTCCTGCCCTTCTGACTCTGTGTCCGTTCCTTCATCCCGGCTGATTGCCGCAACGTGGAAGATGTAACTAACAGTTGTCTGTTCTAACCCATCTAACTTCCTCTTCCCTCCCGCTCAGCTGATGACTAAACTACCGGCGAAGCGCTTGGGCTGCGGCGCAGAGGGAGAGCGGGACATCCGTGAGCACACCTTCTTCAGGCGCATCGACTGGGAGCGCCTCGAGAACCGCGAGATCCAGCCCCCGTTCAAGCCAAAAGTGGTGAGTCACACAAGTGTACTGTACATACACTCTGAGACGCGCTGTGGTAACACACATACACGCTGATTGTACCTGCACCCCTCACAAACACGCCGACACCGCACCCACGTGGGGTAACACCACAAAGCGGCCAGCGGATTGGCTAACCAGTGGTTTGGTACCTCATGCGTTGACCAAATATGCCAAGGCCCGGTTGAAATGAGCTGTTCCCGTTAGTATCACCTTCACGATGGGTCTACTCTTCTGTTTCCGACAATTCGGCATAGTTCATTCAAAATGATTGAAGTGCTGCACGAGGCGATTCGGACAGACGTCGCAACCTTAGTCCGGTTGCCTGTCCGTCCCCACTGTCAAAAACTGTGGACGGATGCTCCCCCGATGTCTAATAACACACGCGTACACCAGACAAATGTCTAATAACACACGCGTACACCAGACAAATGTCTAATAACACACGCGTACACCAGACAAATGTCTAATAACACACGCGTACACCAGTCAAATGTCTAATAACACACGCGTACACCAGTCAAATGTCTAATAACACACGCGTGCACCAGACAAATGTCTAATAACACACGCGTGCACCAGACAAATGTCTAATAACACACGCGTGCACCAGACAAATGTCTAATAACACACGCGTACACCAGACAAATGTCTAATAACACACGCGTACACCAGACAAATGTCTAATAACACACGCGTGCACCAGACAAATGTCTAATAACACACGCGTGCACCAGACAAATGTCTACTAACACACGCGTACACCAGACAAATGTCTACTAACACACGCGTACACCAGACAAATGTCTACTAACACACGCGTACACCAGACAAATGTCTACTAACACACGCGTACACCAGACAAATGTCTACTAACACACGCGTACACCAGACAAATGTCTACTAACACACGCTTACACCAGACAAATGTCTACTAACACACGCGTACACCAGACAAATGTCTACTAACACACGCGTACACCAGACAAATGTCTACTAACACGCTTACACCAGACAAATGTCTACTAACACACGCGTACACCAGACAAATGTCTACTAACACACGCGAACACCAGACAAATGTCTACTAACACACGCGTGCACCAGACAAATGTCTAATAACACACGCGTGCACCAGACAAATGTCTACTAACACACGCGTGCACCAGACAAATGTCTACTAACACACGCGTGCACCAGACAAATGTCTACTAACACACGCGTGCACCAGACAAATGTCTACTAACACACGCGTGCACCAGACAAATGTCTACTAACACACGCGTGCACCAGACAAATGTCTAATAACACACGCGTGCACCAGACAAATGTCTAATAACACACGCGTGCACCAGACAAATGTCTAATAACACACGCGTGCACCAGACAAATGTCTACTAACACACGCGTGCACCAGACAAATGTCTACTAACACACGCGTACACCAGACAAATGTCTACTAACACACGCGTACACCAGACAAATGTCTACTAACACACGCTTACACCAGACAAATGTCTACTAACACACGCGTACACCAGACAAATGTCTACTAACACACGCGTACACCAGACAAATGTCTACTAACACACGCGTACACCAGACAAATGTCTACTAACACACGCGTACACCAGACAAATGTCTACTAACACGCGTACACCAGACAAATGTCTAATAACACACGCGTACACCAGACAAATGTCTACTAACACACGCGTACACCAGACAAATGTCTACTAACACACGCGTACACCAGACAAATGTCTACTAACACACGCGTACACCAGACAAATGTCTACTAACACACGCGTACACCAGACAAATGTCTACTAACACACGCGTACACCAGACAAATGTCTACTAACACACGCGTACACCAGACAAATGTCTACTAACACACGCGTACACCAGACAAATGTCTAATAACCCACGCGTACACCAGACAAATGTCTAATAACCCACGCGTTCACCAAACAAATGTCTAATAACCCACGCGTACACCAGACAAATGTCTGATAACCCACGCGTACATCAAACAAATGTCTGATAACCCACGCGTACATCAAACAAATGTCTAATAACATACGCGTACATCAAACAAATGTCTGATAACCCACGCGTACATCAAACAAATGTCTAATAACATACGCGTACATCAAACAAATGTCTAATAACACATGCGTACACCAAACAAATGTCTAATTACACACACGTACACAAATCAGCTCGAGGAACCTGCTGATGTCCAGAGGTGGTCTGTCACCACGGCTGGTACCAGACAGGATCCCACCTGCTCAGTTGTCAGGTCACATCCATCTGAACAATGCCTTTATGTCAGCTCTTACAGGTTGCAGTGCATGTCAGTCCGGTCCAACACTGTTGCTTTAGCAGTGCAAAGCCCCGGCGGCCATGGTCTCTCAGCTGCGGCCCAAGTAGACCCCCTATTCCCCATATAGTACACTACTTCTAACCAAGATTCATTTCAAACGTAGTGCGCTTCAAACGAAACATTCTCAACCATGCGTTCCGTCTTTCCCAGCGACCATTCCACATTGGCAGATGTTTGTAGGTATTGATGTCGATTTTGGATTGTCATGTCTTGTGTTAACTCCCCTTCCGATTTCCTGATGTCCAATTTGCACATGTGTCCTTGATGCAACGGCTCCACAGCGGGAGTTGCACAGTCGACCTTTCTCCAAGCTGTCCTGCTTTTCAGCACACTGCTGGCTGGTTTATGCTACAACACGCACGCTGTACTGGGCTCGACCAGTGGCAGTCCTGTCCAACATCTACCCATCCGTCCCCGCCACCTTATGCAGGATCCTCGGGCATTGCTGGTTTGACCTGGCCTTAATGACGCAGTTGTCAACCAGTGGATATACATATCTGCAGGGCTCGGAGATCTATGTTCTATGAGGATTCTACGGAGGTGGCATCCTGTGGTTTAAGGAGTACAATAGGACACTTTATTAGATGGGCCTCTGCCAATTCACCCACCTTTGCCAATTGGACGGAGCCTTGAATTCAGCTTAAGTTGTGTCAATTTTTATTTTTAGATACTGTACGACCACTTTAGACCACATTCAGATTGATTTAAGTCAGTGCTATAATCGTTAAGCAATAAATACATTCGGAGCAACAAAGAGTGTATGTAAGAGTGTATACCTAAAACGAGCTGATGCCTTGTTGGAATCAAATCCACTATGCTATGCTCTTACCAAGTAAACTACATAGGAAATGGTGACATCACACCTGTCAAACTTGGACGCATAGCTCCAACTGTGAAATCCGAAAACCATAAGATGTTCCCTAGACTCTGTACTTTAAAGAAACATTAATACGCTCAAACGGCCAGGTAACATACTCCAGATGTTATCGTTGCGTTTATTATTGATGTATATCTTGTGTTAATGTGCGGCCTCGTAGTCGTGCCAAGTCAGTGTTTTTAAACCACAGGCGCACAGACATGAAGATGCACACTTGTATTATGAGAGTAGGGAAAGAGATGAAGTAGGTTGGCTGTGTGTCGGACATCTTCAGTTTAAATATGCAGTTCTCTTCTATTTCAAACCCCAGGGCCCCAGTGCTTTTCACAAGGTGAATACTGCCCTCCCACTGTCCTTGTAGTCTCCTGCTGAAACGTGCGCGTGTATGTGCGCGTGCGTGCGCAGGCTCCAGCATGAGCCAGTGGGTATTTGTATGAATCTGTGTGTGGATGAAAGGCAGACAGAAAACATTAAAGGAGCTAGGTAGAAAATGAATGAGCATTGATGGAAAGAGCATTATCTGTGTTTGTGCACGCTTGTTGGCTTGCGCGTGCGTCTCTGTTTTCTCTGCATGTGCATGTTGCACAAGTCTACTATAGAGTGTGTGTGAGTGTGCGTTTCGTCCATGTGAGAGAGAGAACCCCCTGTAACAACATAACCGTCTTCCCATTCCATCCATCTCCATTGTAACACCGCCTGCACACTGAGTCCATTAGAACCAAATGGATGTCATGAGGTCCCTCATTTGGTCATCCGTCTGTCACTGACCGGACCCTGTCTCTCTAATCACACTGTAGACCTGTACAAGGGCCGTGGGCTTTCCCATCCATGTGCAACTACAGCTAGGCCTTATGATGAACACCACCAGACCATATACCTGTCTGTCACGAACCCAACACGTTAGGATATAAAGGAGAATAACATGACAACCTTTTAAACACACACACACACTTTCTGAACGTCTTTATTTGTAAGAGAAACACATATGACCACACGCCAATCTCCATATTTGGACTGTGTCTGACTGAGTCAGAGTTGCTGGGAGCGATAGCGCAGCGGGAAGTAGTGCAATTTCATAGAGCGCTGATTTTTAGAGGGGGGTTGGGTTTTTCTTCACGGGATTTCGCCCTTCAGATTCGTGCGCAAGACAGGAATGCGTGGATCCTTCCAGAAGGTATGTTCATCAGGGACTGAAATATAAAGGGGATGTAGATTTGTAGTTGGTTGCACAGTTCACAGAGCAACACCTGATGTATTACAGTGTGGGGCTCCAACTGTGTTGAGTGTTGTGGCTCACTACCAGAGATGTACTGGTTTGGATACCATCAAAGCAACATTGAAAGGCTGAGTTCTTTTTGTGGGGAAAGAGAGAAAACAGAGTTCAGGGAGAGAGCGAGTGAGCAGGAAAGAGAGAACAACAAATGAGAGAGGCAATTAATATGATTACCTTAGCGAAACCTTTAATGTTCACAGACACAGCCATTTATCATACTAAATGTCTGTGAGTGCCTTTAATATGCTGGAGTGCAAATGTATTGGTGTGTGTGTGTTTGAGAGGACATGTGCATGTGACAGAGAGAGACCCAGATGTAGGTCAAATAGCAGTCAACAAGCAGTGTCGCTTCTGTCAAAATGGGGTTTATTCCTAGACAGAGATTAAATCTAACAGGCTACTAAGAAGCACTAGGGATCTTGCAGCTATTTAAACTTTTGCAAACGTACAAATATTGGTACAAATGTATTACCTTATGTGGAAGATGGCAACCTACAGTTCCTCTGTAGGTGTCTTTATAGGTTTCTCCCTTTCCTGAGTTTTTTGTTACGAGTACAGTATGCTTTCACATCAGCATTTTTCATATTTAACACGTTTTTAGAAATGTATGCCGAAAAAACTGAAATATCATCTAATTTGTTAACTCGTATTCAGACCCTCTGTTCATTACTTTCTAGAAGCAGATTTGCCAGCGATCAGTGCTTTGAGGATTCTTAGTTATGCCTCTACCAGCTAAAGAATGATAACTATCAGTGAACTGTGATGTTCAGGTCTTCCCACAGATGTTCAATGGGGTTCAAATTCGGCCTTTGGCTGGGCCATTCAAGTACATTCACAGACTTGGCCCAAAGCTTCTTCAGTGTTGTCTTGGCTGTGTGCTTCTGGGTCATTGTCATGCTGAAAGAAGAATCTTTGAGCCAGAGGTCCTGTGTGCTGTGGATCATGTTTTCTTTAAGGACCTTGCTCCGTTCATCATTCCCTCAACCCTGACCAGTTTACCTGTCCCCACTGCTGAGAAACTTCCCCATAGCATGATGCTCCCACAACCAAGCTTTGCTGTGGTAAGGGTATTAGCCAGGTGATGAGTGGTACTTTCTTTTTGCCAGACGTGGTGCTTTGCATTCAGGCCTAATAGTTCAATCTTTGTCTTCATGCTTTTTGAGACATTTCATTTGCCTTTTACTCAAGAATGGCTTCCATCTAGCCACTCTACCTTAAAGGCCTGACTGAGTGCTGCTGAGTGAGGTTCCGTCTGGCATGTCCTCAAATCTCTGCAGAGAAACTCTGAATTAGAGTGGCCAATGGGTTCTTTGTCACTTCCCTGATCAAGGCCCTTCATGGTTGATTACTCAGTTTGGCCTGCTGGCCAGCTTCAGTGTTGGTGGTAACAAACGTCTTCCATCTCACAATGTTGAAGCCCACTGTTCTCCAGAGGGGTATTCCACAAAAACTGGATTTGTCCCATAGCGAGTTCTGTTAAACTACTGTAGAAATTGAGCTACGTCTGGGTTTATGGCTGCAGCAAGTGTAGCCTGATCAGACACTGTAGCAATGCTCTGAACCAAACCTGCTGTCTGCTAATGGATCTTATCCTGTCCAAGTGAATAAACACAGAGATCAACCACCAATCAGATTCTATTCCATCACCATGGCCTGTCCCTTTGCTGAAATCTAATTGAAATTGGTAGCCTGCATCGTGCGCTTTGCATTACAAAGGCAATACCATGTATAGATAATTTAGAACATTCAGAATAGTTTGTTTGAACATTATTGTGAGTGTCCAATATAATCCAAAGTAATTTCATTTTGACAGAAAAAGCTGTTTTGCTTTGCAATTTCACTCAAGTAATTCAGTAAAACCACTGCTGCCGCAAAAGCCATATTGGAAGCATGGTAGAAGTTAACAGAATAATTACAGTATATTCATGAGTAATGTGGCATGATTTAATTATCAAATAGGCCTACACACGTGGGTGATTATTGATAATAATATTTCAAATGTATAGAGCAATTCTATTGCAACTACAATTTGACACAATTAAGTGGCCCACAAAGGGGTTTTATGTGTAGATTGATGGCAAATAAATCTCTATTTAATCGATTTCTGAATGAAGTTTGTAACACAACAAGATGTGAACAAAGTGCGAGGGGTAAGACGACAGGACATCTCAACCTGGAATAGACAGTGGAAGTAGTGCCGTATGAAGCAGGGCTGGACTCACATCTCCATCCACCTGGGGATGGTGGTAAAATGGGGCTACGCTCCAGGGTTTCACCAGGCATGGGATTTAAATGCTATAGCCCAGGAAGGTTGTTTTTTTTTGGGTCTGCTCTGAGTGCTTTGTGAGCTGTTATGGACTTAATGGGGCTTGGATGGTGATACGAAACAAACCAACTTGCACTGACAACATACCACAACGTGTTCCTTCTACCACAGCCATCAGTTATTTTCTCCCCAAGTTAGTTTTAAATCATCCTTTCCTTTATTTATTTATCAAATTCATTGTGTTTATCAAGCAACCATGCTTTAGGCTTTTGTAAGGCTATTCATGCCAATATCCTTTGATCATAACAAACTGGTCGACAGTGTCTCTTATTTTTCCTTGTCTCATCAAAATGAGATGTAAATTAAAACTAAATTCTAATGGAATTATGTTGAATAATTTAATTGTGTAATTTTCATTTAGTACATTTGTACGGGCTAATAAACAAATGAAAATATTATTGCCTGTGTTCTTATAAATAATCCTTCTACATAGGCTATTTATGAATGTAAAACAGCAACATAGGTTTTTTATAGTTGTAAATTAGGTTGCTTGGAATTACTATTGTAACTGTAAAAACGTTTTGCAAACTTGTAAAAAAGATTAGCAAACTTGGAATTACTTTTGTAGTTGAATAGAAATGTGCATAATTGTAACTAACTTGATATTTGGAATCATGCAACTCATTAATAACACTTGCCAATGTAAAATACTGACGCTCAGTGTTTTGTCACTAAAAGTTCGCTAGAACTGTGACAAAATGATTGCTAAAAGGTTTGTTATCCCATTAAAACGGAGGTAGGCTACGAGAAGCCGACTGTGCTTTGCCATGTTTTTTTTTGGTTAAAAGGTGAAAACGTGTTGCGTTCACGATGCATTCAATTAATTGGTCAGAAAAGGCTATGGCCTGCCAATCAGAGTCCTCTTGGGTGTCTCCGCTTGCCAACGCTGTAAAACGTATTACCCCAGACTGTGATTTACTGTGAGAAAAAAAAGTGTTACATTTTTTGCGAAATAAGTGAAAAAATTCTGAGGGTCACTTATTTTACATTGGCAAGTGTTATTAATGAGTTGCATGATTCCAAATATCAAGTTAGTTACATTTATGTGCATTTCTATACTACGAAAGTAATTATACGTTTTCAAAAAGTTTTTACATTAATCTCTCTGGAATCTGAAATATTCCCGAACAACAGAATATAATAAATTTTCGGCCCCAAATCATCCCTAGTCTCTATTTCATTGTCCTCTGGGTTCATTGTCTTATTCGATCCTCTTCCTCTCCTTAACAGCAAGCCCTGCTCCACACTATTATTTTGCGGTGCGCTCTACGCCGTATCTCCATGTTTCTGACTGGTTAATTTAATGTTCAGAGTACCAGCACAACTAGTACCTTTCCCCGACCCGCGCATGTTGTTGCTTTATTGGGTTGTGGATATTTCCTTAGTTAATACAGCATTGGGATGTTTTAAAAAACTCAATTTTAATAAATTGGGACGAGTGAAAGGAATGAACAGAACAATGTGTTCTGTAGTTTGATTGGAGACATACAGCTGGACATTTGAATTGTAAATCTTTATTGTCTTAAAATAGCAAAAGGTAGGGGAAGATGTGTTGTAAGAGCACTTGAAGATTGTGTACTGTAGACTGACATGATTGTGTCGTTCGCTTGCCAGACTCCAACCTTTCTACTAATAATCTGGAATTGCAATTTGAACATGGCAGAAAGCTGCGATTTTGGCTTTTTATTTTCATGCTCAACCAAAATGATAATTTTTACTGGTGCGATATCATATTCGTATTTGTAAACAATTTATCAGGAGTTGATTTTACAATCCGTTTGCCTACTTAAAAATAATAATTCACATTATTAGTATAAAGGTTGGAGTCTGGCAAGTGAACTGCACAATTCACTTGCCACGATTAGGGCTTGCTGTTGAGAAGAGGAGTTGATGACTTGATGCAACAAATAAGCGACTGGCGCATTTGTCTATTAAATACAATATTAACTAAACTCTGACAGCCTATTCGCCAACTGTTATAAGATGTTTTTCTACCATGCCGTACTTCAAAACTATGATCTCAACAAATAATTCTGCTTTGTATTTTATTATTTCTTAAAATAATTCAAATCTGTGTAGGCTATTGGTGTATTTCTTTATTATAACATATCAGTGATGAAGTTGCAACTACAAACATTTTGCTTTTAAAATCGTCATAACCTGTTATGTTAGGAGAACATTCTGAACATTGTGTGTACTGTCGTTTAGAAAAAGAATTTCCAGAACAAATAGCATGTTCAGCGTTCTACCTCCTGCATGTGTTTGGAAGAGTGCAATCACAGTTTGACACAATCTACCGTATGTTGACGCAATCTACCTGATCCTACCGCGGTAAGAAAACTCTGGAATTAAATGAGAGACTGTATTCCCTGCAGAGACACTGGAGAAGTTTTAAGCCCAATAAGTAGGGCAAGGACACACAGACACAGGCACACTCACAGATTGTAGGTGGCATAACTCACAAGAGCAGAGAACTGCATGGTTTCTCATGTAAATACAAAGTCTAGAGTGTTGGACTTACTTTCCCCACTGTGCTTTCTGCCACAACCCTATTCACTGTAACAGTGTATTATAGATGTACCCAAAATTTGCAGTAAAGTAAGGGTCACAAAGAGTTTCTGAACTAGTATCATCCTATAATATATCAAGGTTTCCCTCAAGGACTCAAAATACTAAGACTGCTAGAATCCAACAGAAAACAGACCCGGTCAGTGGTCACCAAGAGCTGACCCACACTTCTGAGCAAATTTGATCAACTTCATGCATACACTCCACAGTCTCACTGTCCATTACAAAATGTCCCGGTTACTGCTATATGCTGTGGTAATAGACTACCTTATTTGGATTTGATGACATACTGTTCATGGAACAAGAAACCAGGCAAGCCTAGTTGAGCCAGGCCGCAATAGAAAGTATTGCCCTCTTGATATTCGAGCCCGGGTCACCCCGTGAATAGCTGTGTCGCTAACCACGACACCACAGAGCTCTACGTTCAACGGGTGTAAGTATAGCCTCTTGTGTCTTTGAAAAAATCCTCTTTTGCCACTGCCCTGTTTTAACAGCTAATTGGCCATTCGTGACATACTAAGTTTACCTCCACCACAAATAGCTTCTATAAACTGTTATCTTTTGCCACTGGCCGTTTGAACAGCTTATTAGCCAGTAATAGGCTTTACCAGTATCTACTAACTTACTATAATAGTCATAGGAATTGAGCAATTGCTAGCAAGTCTGCCAAAGCGATTTCATTTCATGGCAATAAGAACGTATCTTTTTCTTTCATGACATAACAACTTTTTTCTTTCATTCGTGAATGACATTGATACAATAACTATCAAGAAAGGTGACGATAACAAACTTTTTCATCAAGTGAAACAATGAGAGAATAAATGTTGTAGTTCACAATAGATTTGAACTTGAGCCATTCACATGAGAGGCACTGTCTTTAAACATAACACCACGGCTATACGCATTTCACCAGTCGCTAAACACTAATGAGCATTTTGTTAAACTGACTAAGATATCTTATTAAGTTTACCTTCATCAGAAATAGCGTCTATGAGCTGTTGGCTTTTGCCACTGGCCGTTTGAACAGCTTATTAGCCAGTAATAGGCCTACTGATATCTACTAACTTCTTAGGAATAATTATAAGAATTGAGCAATTGTTAGCAAGACTGAAGATTAACTTTTCCATGCCAGAAACAGTCGCAATATAACCATATACAATTTCAGGTTTCGGTTTTAGCCAGCAAAGTTTTCATCAATACGGAATAATTCACAATGCGTACTTCGCTTCGCATGCAAGGAGATAAGAACTCGGGACCTATAGTTCACAAGTCCGCTTTTCTAACCACTGTGCTATTTAACAAGGGGTATTCAGTCACTCACTCACTCAGTTTGAGACATTCGCTCTTCATAGCCGGCTCCGCTTACGCGGTCCGGCAAAAATCATCAATATGGATGTAAAATACTTAGATGCATTTTGCATTTCAAGTCAAAGAAAATCCAGTGGAAATAGGACTCGACTTTAGGTTGGTTTGACTTAAGAATAAGAACCATATCATATCTACAAATAAATCCCAAAATGCTACATTTTCTTTGGTGACAGAAATAAGGTTAACTTCCGCACTGCCTTAAGCGCTTAATGACTTAATGACTTTGGCGTTAGCTTTGAAATGCCGAGCCCCCTACCTTCGCCTGAGAACTTCTCACACTGTAGTTACAGTATGCCTGGATACCAATCATGATGAATGTGATGAAAGTGGTTCCACGTTTGACAGCGGGGGGGCGGGGGCGCAACACAGTCAGCTCATATTGTACCACCTCTGCATCCAAACAATATGAGGAGCTTTATTAAAACAGGCTACTAGGTTAAATGGATGTTTTTGGCTACATAGGTCCTTGTCGGGCCGTTGTTGCTCTGTCACCATTGGATTGAATTCCATATTAAAACTATCATCCAGGTGACTGGAGATGTGGACTAAACCACACCCAATTCCCTGGTTGTGGAACTGTTTTTAGTCAGAGTCCTATGGGAGCTCCATGGGCCTTGGTCAAAAGTAGTTAAAGGGAATAGGGGGCCATTTGGGACTCCCTCTGAGATGTAGAGCGTGTGATGTTAGCCCCGGGAACAGGATTGAGAAAACTGCAATAGAAAGAGAAAAAAGAGGGATCAGGTGCGAAATGTACAGTTTCCCCTCACACTCTATATGTTCACAGGCCATGTAAAAGAATTGGAGGAATATAAAAATAAGCCTGGTTTCACATTTCAAAGGCCTGGGCCTAGAAGGATCTATTTGCAGTTATGTTGAAATTGAGCTATAGACAACGTTTTCTAAGTTCAAAAGATTTAAAATGTTTCACATCATTGAAACTGATGAGGGTTTGGGACATAAAAGCCTCCAATTTCAGAGACATCATTTTACAGATATGACCTTTTAGAAGCTCTAAATTTGGCACATGTATTTGTTACCTGTATGTGTTCCATATTTTAGTTGTCATGCAAAACTGCAACCTGTAGCCACCTGTGCCTGTCATATTAACACTAGTCTTTCTCTTTTTCCATCCCCCTCTCGCAGTGTGGCAAAGCAGCAGAGAACTTCGACAAGTTCTTCACACGCACCCAGCCTCAGCTCACCCCGCCCGATCAGCTGGTCATCGCAAACATCGACCAGAGCGACTTCTCCGGCTTCTCCTTCATCAATCCCCAGTTTGTTCACCCCTCCCTGATCACCCAGCACACCTTATGAGGAGGTGGGGGGGACCACAGACCCCGCTCCCTCCATTCCGCAACCACCACCAACTGGAGCCTCTTCAAGCCAAACCACCAACCAACCGCCAAACCCACTAGAAACAACAGCAAAAACCCTGAAATCAATCGCCATTTTAAGTCTATCCATGTATTAGTGATGTTTCAGTTCTGTAGGAATTGGACTTGAGGCTCTGAGTGGAATGACCTGTTGAGTGGAAGTGCTGAGTGTTTATGGTGAGGGGGAGGATGAAGTTTCTATGAAGGAGTTGCATGCACAATTGAAATCCCCTCGCAACCCATTTATGTTTTTATTTGAACGGACTCCAAATAGAAGTCCTATGGAGAATTTGATTGATAAAATGTGATAGATATTAACATGACCGACCTGTCATTTTGAATGTGTAGGGATAAACCTCATGAACCTATAGCAGTTTAGAATGATTATCAAGCGAAGTGTTAAATTACTGCTTGTTGAGTCCTTTCACTCTATTGGCTGACCTAGTCTCCATGAAGATCCCTGGTAATTACAAAGGTGATCTCGTCTTGAGCTATCTGGTCAGAGGTCGAATCAGACAAGAAAGTACATGCTGATGGACTCTGTTTACAGTACCACCGGTTGCTGGTGAGATTATTTCATTATGTGTAATTACAGGTATTCCCATATGCATCAGGCAATACAAAATCAGTACGAGTATCATGACAAACACAAATACACGGCGTGTGACATTTACAAAGCGATATCTTGAAATTACTTGTGTATGCCTCTTGTCATTAGGTTTACAACTATAAGTGGGCATTCTTACAGAACAGAGTGCAACTTCGTAGATTTTGCAGACAAAACACAGACCGTCGCAAGAACCAAAGGTTTACAGAATAATGTGGGTGGTTTATCCAAAGCCAAATGATTATACGTAATACTATTTTGTGTGAACATTTTTGATATAATTTCAGATTTTACTGTAGTCCCCTCTTTTTTGCCAATTACCGAACACTGTCAATGACCAGGTTTCTTTTATGTGAAGTATTTCAAAGTTGGGAAGCTCCTAACAGAAATGTCCTGCAGATTTTGTAAGACAATTAGCTGAATTCTCCTAATTTTTTGTTGTTTGAGAGGTAGCGACTAAATTAAATTGATGTCATGTTACTGTTTGCTTGCTATATGATGCAATATGATGTTGCATGTTTAAACCTGCATACATAGATACAACGCCATTCATGGTTATTAGAGCAACACATTAGGGATAATGTGAGTGATACTTATAGAAGTCCCCTACATATTTTTCTTTTTTAACAATTACTTTGTTTTAGGCTTTTTTTGTGATGTCAGGCGTTTTTACCCAATTAGTGACTAATTGATATTTTAATGTAACTCATACCAGTGTATTAACTGTTTTGTAAATATTCATGTGTTATTTTAAAAGGTATAGCAGCTTGCAGTTTTTATACCAACAACTGAATGTGCTTTTATTACATTAGATAGGTTAAAATATTTCTATGTATGAAAAAAATATATAATCTAAAAGATACACTTTGTCACAATTTAGTGACAGTCTTCATAGGGTCAATCAGGCTTAGCAAAACCGCAACAAAAAAATCTGTATGACTTTGGCTAATTTGATTGCGCTAGATTCAAGCGCACACATATCCGATGTTCCTGAATGCATTCGTGATGAGTTGACCGAATGAGTACCCAGCTCTAGGTTAATTATTTTTCGGCCGTCCTTCCAGTTTCTGCATGTTGTTGGTAGGGATAAAAAAATGCACGAAATGTCCTGAATGATACTCTGCACCCCACGTTGGAGAGCAAGGCTTTTCCCCTCCAAACGAGACCCAGTAACCAATCCTAATTTCAGCCATTTATGATTACGACATTATAGGAAAAACTGACCCACAAACTAAGATTAGTTTAATGTCCAGGAACATCTCTGTGTTTGACCTATTGGACCACTAGCTCCAGTGTGTTAATGATGGGGTTTTATTTAGTTCCATGTTCTGTTCATAAATAATGCTTCTGTTCAAGTAATTCAGGAATGTATAGGCCTAGTAGAATTATCACCGTAGCAATTCATACCTGTTAATGTAACTGTTGATAGATTTAGACAGCTCCCTAGCATCTCTATTTCTAAAGTTTGGGTTTCTCCAGACTTGTACCTAACCTTGCCAAACCTGTGCCAAACCCAACACAACCAGACCCGACAATAGCAGCGTTGCACTAGCTGTAGTCATGCCAGTACAGATCTAATGTCGAAACTGACGTCATTACCGTTGTCGCGCCACTACCGGCGCTGTTTCTGCACCAAGGCTACGCAATTACCAATGCCTGGTCAGTCTTGATCATTGTCCCTGGTAGCCTCTTACTGCTCGTCATTGTCTGCCTGACTTATGTGCTTCTCGCTAATATGTAGCCATGGGCGTGCTAACGTCAGTGTGGCTCCCGATGCTAGTCAGACATTTCCCATGCATTGTATTAGATTGTACGTTATTAGCCTAGACCTCTTTGGGAGTCTACCTTTGTGCTTCATAGCCAGACAACAGTGCAACCCTTTCACTTTACCATGCCTTCTTACCTTACCTCCCTGTGCCTTTCAGAGCATGTGTGGACTGTGTCCATGTGTCCAGAAAAGAGAGTGAGTGTGGGAAGAGTAAATGGGTGGATGCTGCGGGATTGGGTGAATGAACGAGTGAGTGCGTGCATGCGTGCGCATGAGCGAATAATTGATCGTGAACAATTCCTTGGTCCTCATCCATCTGATTCGCCTTTTAAATCTGCTTTCTGGGTAGCTCTTCTTTTCCACTCTCTTAATCTCCGGCCTTCTCAAGCTCTGAGCAATTGATCTGTGCTGTTATTGGCAAAGCCCCTCATCCCATGTTTTTCGAGGTCCACTCAGTTTGTGGAAAAGCGTTTTTAAAGAAGTTTCTACTCTACAGGCTGACACCAACCTGCCCTGCCACCCCTTTCACCCTCCTTCCTAAACTCAATGGGGAAAGCATTGGCCAAATGTCTTCTTTCCTTCCCTTTGTTTACATTCTGCACTGCATTTCCTTTTTATGGGGGGTGGGGGTGGCTGAATCTAGAGACACTGCATTTCCTTTTTATGGGGGGTGGGGGTGGCTGAATCTAGAGACACTGCATTTCCTTTTTATGGGGGGTGGGGGTGGCTGAATCTTGAGACACTGCATTTTAATGATAATTATCTTCAATGTTTAGGTATATTTACTGGCTTGGTTTCTATACTTTTCTGTCATGTTGGCTCTACTCCTTTACCTCCGTCTTAATAATGAACCATTCTTATTTTACCAATGCTCTTCAAGTTTCACACCCTTTCTGTTTTTGGTACAAAGAGGTTGAATTGGACCGGCGTGTTTTTATTGCCGCGTAGAGCACAAGATCAACATTGTGCAGATTTGCCTTATCTCCTGTGCCGTGTGGCCCAATTTGCACCGTATTCCCTATTTCGTGCTCTACATTTGGTTATATTTAGGGCTCTATATAGTGAATAGTGTGCCACTTGGTACTCAGTCTCTAGCCTCTCCCCATTTTTCTGTGGATTCATGTCCAAACCAAACACTTATTCTTCTGTCCCTGTACATACTGATTTAGATATCGACATGTAAAAGAAAGAATATATTGTATTTTGCAAATAGCATATGTTTGTTCTCCCTTAAACCCATTGAAAGTGAGTCTGAGCTACTTACCTAGTTAATCCATGGTGTCCTTTGTACCTATTGTATGATAATGCAAATAAAGATAAATAATAGCCATTCACTCAGAAGTCAATGTCTTTTTTTGTCCCTCAAACAGACACTCATTTCAAATGCCATTCCTT
The DNA here is from genome assembly GCF_011004845.1 of Esox lucius. Classification (NCBI taxonomy): domain Eukaryota; kingdom Metazoa; phylum Chordata; class Actinopteri; order Esociformes; family Esocidae; genus Esox; species Esox lucius. Next base: position 20,001,940 of record NC_047577.1, read on the forward strand.
GTACTACAATTGATATGCGTGGGAGTTGTAGGTCAGACACTTTTTTTTATAGATGCAGAGACCCACCATTACAGACACAGTTTCAGGTCTCTTTCTACATAGTCTTTCCAAAAAAAGTTTAAACAAATGAAACAGAAAATGGCAAATAAATCCTTTTGATCAACCGGAAAGATATGTTTTTCAGGCATTACATTTTTGCTTTATTAGACAGACAGTGGGGTACAATGAAATAATTTGCGGTGGGCCGCATTCAACTCAAATGCTGCAGCGATACATTAACCAGACGCCGTGGGTTGGACCAATAGACTATAGTTATGATAGGATTACGCATAACTAGGATTACGAACTAAAGATCCAGTTAACTGACACTGATAGCAGACCTACAGTGAGGGAATTATTTTTTCATCCCCTGCTGATTTTGTATGTTTGCCCACTGATAAAGAAATGATCAGTCTATAATTTTAATGGTAGGTTTACTTGAACAGTGAGAGACATAATAACAACCAAAAAAATCCAGAAACATGCATGTCAAAAAATTTATAAATTGATTTGCATTTTAATGAGTGAAATAAGTATTCGACCCCTCTGCAAAACATGAGTTAGTACTTGGTGGCAAAACCCTTGTTGGCAATCACAGAGGTCAGACGTTTCTTGTAGTTGGCCACCAGGTTTGCACACATCTCAGGAGGGATTTTGTCCCAGTCCTCTTTGCAGGTCTTCTCCAAGTCATTTAGGTTTCGAGGCTGACGTTTGGGAACTCGAACCTTCGGCTCCCTCCACAGATTTTCTATGGGCTGGCTAGGCCACTCCAGGACCTTAACGTGCTTCTTCTTGAGCCACTCCTTTGTTGCCCCCGGCCGTGTGTTTTGGGTCATTGTCATGCTGGAATACCCATCCATGATCGTCCCTTTGATGCGGGGAAGTTGTCCTGTCCCCTTAGCAGAAAAACACCCCCAAAGCATAATGTTTCCACCTCCATGTTTGATGGTGGGGATGGTGTTCTTGGGGTCATAGGCAGCATTCCTCCTGCTCCAAACACGGTGAGTTGAAAGAGCTTGATTTTGGTCTCATCTGACCACAGCACTTTCACCCAGATCTCTTCTGAATCATTCAGATGTTCATTGGCAAACTTCAGACAGGCCTTGTAGCCCAGATGGTCTTGTAGCCCATTCCAGCCTTGTGTAGGTCTACAATCTTGTCCCTGAAATCCTTGGACAGCTCTTTGGTCTTGGCCATGGTGGAGAGTTTGGAATCAGATTGATTGATTGCTTCTGTGGACAGGTGTAAAGATGAGATTAGGAGCACTCCCTTTAAGAGTGTGCTCCTAATCTCAGCTTGTTAACTGTATAAAAGACACCTGGGAGACAGAAATATTGTAACAGTTTTAATGTGTTTTTCTGGATTTATTTGTTGTTATTCTGTCTCTCACTGTTCAAATAAACCTACCATTAAAATTATAGACTGATCATTTGTTTGTCAGTGGGCAAATGTACAAAATCAGCACGGGATCAAATAATGTTTTCCCTCACTGTATCTGCACTAACACCAGACCACCAGGAGGTACACCACAACATGGGAACCATGCACTTTGGCATTTGATTCAGTTTTTCAATGCACACAGGCTTAGTCAGAATAGAAATGGGTCTGATAAAGATCTCTTATAAGTTTGTCGGTAGAATCCGTGTTATTGCAGGTTGAATGAAATGCATCTATTTCAGCTAATGAAGAAATAAATGAAGAAATTAAGCTTATTGATAGTCTTTTAGGCCCTTCTTTCCATTTGAAAATGCTTAATGATGAAGCCTTACAAAGGTTCAGTAAACCTTGCTTCCTATCATACATGAGGACCTGGGGTGAGTGCATATAGACATTAAAGTTTAACAAGCGAATCGCTCAAAGGAAAACATGAAATTGAGGTGCTAAATTTTTCATTGTGGAGGCTGCAGCTCAATCAAATCATTTGTCAGCCTCTCATATTTTTATTTACAAGCTGGCTGGTGCAGAATGACTTGCAAAGGTTCCAAGGTCCAACCTGTACTTTTTTAACCATTACTTTACCCTGTATGTTGGCAAAGAACCCCATAATCAGCAGTGACTGGAGAGTAAGTTGTGCACTAATTGAATGTGGTACCTTAAGCCTCAGACACTTAAGAAGTAAAAATGAAGGTACTTATTGGTCCAATTCTACAAACATGTAGAAGTGTTATATACTATTTATTTTTTGCATATCCCAAGTCCCCCTGGGACACCTCCAGAGAGTTGGGTCATGGCCAGGGATTGGACATTATTGACAATTAGCCAGAATCAGTTAGGGTTCATTGCTTTGCTCAAGGCCAGATATCCAAATAATCCGTAAGGGGCATTCAAAACGGCTGTCTTTGGTTACTGGCCCAATGCTCCAATCCCTGAGGGTTCTTCCACAGAAGGTTCTTGTGAAGACTCCTGCAACTACAGGTGTACTGGTGAAATGCACAAGTGGGTACCTCAGTGGTACCCTGGGGTGAGCAGATGCAATAGGTTCAGCAGTAACAGGAAAAACTTTGCTCTAATCTACCTGCTGGCCACTGTACTGTCACAGGGACTTGTTGTTAAACCTTATGCCGCCAGGTCAAGGAAACCAAAACTATTTAGTTGGTCAGAAGCCCTAGGAGGCTTCATCTGGGTACGTGCCAAGAAACAGGCTCTCTGTAGTGCATTTGAAGTTAATCATTTCACGTCTATTAGTGTGTGTGCATTCAGGGAAGAGCTTGCGAATAGTGGTCATTCATGGGGGCCTCGTTATTTTAGTCAGGCATTGAAAGACCAAAATAATGGCCTCAATAATCAACTAAAGTTGTTTGTCCTAATCATGTTATTTCAAGCGTTCACTGCACGTTATCCTGTGCACAATCACAACTCACTGTGATATGGCATCAACAGATCCAGACAAACAAGAGGCTATTGTACTTCCAGCATTTTCTAAAGTGTTGTTGTGATGAATAAATCGATTTTTGGGGCTCAGGGCTTGCAAGGCAAACAATAGGCCTTCTACCAAAAACTGTTTTTTTATCTTTTAATCAATGAAAATGCAAAATAGTAAGGAAATGAACAAACATTCCTGACTGAAAAGAAAATAAATATAAGAATATGTTCAAAAACGTGCTTTGATCCTTCTTCAAAATATTTTTGCGGTATTAAAATGCTTTAAAAAACACATTTGATTGTACAATTGATGTGTCAATGCAAACTTCAGTGAGAATCCTTCACACACCACCTTGTACTTCCCTCCCTCAAAGTGTAATATTACCAGAGAGTACACTCCTTTCCTTGACTGTAATCTTGTAAAGGGAATTGAGAACCATACCCAAACGCTTCATCCAATTATGACCACAACAACTTTGACCTTGCTCTCCTTCCACACTCATTTCAACCTAGCAGCAAGACACCCATCCTCCAACTAAACTTCTACCATAGCTATTTACACGTCCCAACTCCAGGGCTTACAATTCATCAACAATGCTTACAAAGGACTCTGCATCTTTACATTTAACAGTCAAAAGTTTGGACACTTACACATTCAAGAGTATTTCTTAAATTTTTTACATTATAGAACAACAGTGAAGACAATAAAATGAAATAACACATATGGAATTATGTAGTAACCAAAATAAGTATTAAACAAATAAAAATACATCTTTATTTCAGAATCTTGAAAGTTGCCACCCTTTGCCTTGGCATTTTTTCACACTGTTGGCATTCTCTAAAACAGCTTCATAGGTCACCTGGAATGCATTTCCAACAGGAATTCTCACATATGCTGAGCACTTGTTGATTGCATTTTCTTCACTCTGCAGTCCAACTGTTCCCCAACCAACTCAATTGGGTTTAAATTGCATGTTTATGGAAGCCAAGTCATCTGATGCAGTACACCATCACTCTCCTTCTTGGTCAAATTGCCCTTACACAGCCTGGAAGTGTTTTGAGTCATTGTCCTGTCGAAAAACCAATGATAGTCCCACTAAATGCAAACCAGATGGGATAGTGTATCGCTGCAGAATGCTGTGGTAGCCATGCTGGTTGAGCAGCATGGCTACCCCTAACCCTAACCACCAGGAAAGCACCCCCACCCCATAACAACTCCTCCTCCATGCTTCGCGATGGGAACCACACATGCGGATATCATCCGTTCACTCAATCTGGGTCTCACAAAAACACAGCGGTTATATAAAAATCTCAGAAATTTGGACCAGACCAAAGAACAGATATACACCAGTCAAATACAAAATGTTTGTGTTTCTTGGCCCAAGCAAGTCTCTTATTATTGCTGTTCTTCTGCAGTGATTTTTTTTGAAGCAATTCGACCATAAAGGCCTGATTCAATCAGTCTCCTCTGAACAGTTGATGTTGAGATGTGTCTGTTACTTGAACTCTGTGAAGCATTTATTTGGGCTGCAATATGAGATGCAGTTAATTGCCAGTTTCTGAGGCTGGTAACTCTAATGAACTTAGAGTTGCAAGCGCTACCTCTCTACACCAGAGGTAGCTCTGGGCCTTCCTTTCCTGTGGTGGTCCTCATGAGAACCAGTTGTATCATAGCACACAATGGTTCTTCCAACTGCACTTGAAGAAACATTCAAAATGTTCCAGATTGACTGACCTCCATGTCATAAAATGTGCACTATGCAAGTTTGCATCACCTATTGGCAGTGAACGGTTCCATAACTCCAATAGGATCTGACACTATAATTACTAAAGATGAGCTTACTGCTCGGTTTTAAGTAATGTCAGAATAAACAGCTAAAGCAATCAAAACGTCATCTGGGCGACCTGTTGCGTTGGATGCATTGTCATTATTTCAGAGACTCGTTGATGGCTAGCAGGCAAACTTAAAAACATAATTGTGCAAATTAGTTAGCGCTAGCTAGGTGACAGTAAGACAATAATAATCACATTCTGACCGGTTTGTATAAGGTTAAATCTAGATAATCAGAGTGTCTGCTCAGAAACATAACATAACTAACATAACATTTGCTTATCATCTCACCCAAAAACTTTGGATAATCCTTCCAAAAACAGTTTTGTGTAGAAATGAAAGTAGAACATTTAATTATTTTCTCCATCAAAGATTTGTTTCTCTAACATCACAAATCGAGCAGTAACTTACACAAAGCTTTTCTTGACCATCTAGCCTACTAGATGAAAGAGGTATCTAATGTTACCTCAGCTATCCAGTACAAAGGTAGCCAACTCTGCATCACTGTTCATAAATGTTTCCAACTGGTTGTCACCATCTAAAAAATGGCAAGTTCAAATGTACCCTTGTTTTACACTGTGATTTGTCTGATGCAAGCTTTGCTTCGGTATATTTTAGCTTCTGGAGTGCTCAGTGTACAAGAACAAAAACAAAGCCTGTCATTGACCCTAACCTCACACAACATCAAGGAAGTACACACCTACAAACGTTCTCAAACTTCTACTTTCAACTTGCAACCATTGCAGTGGGGATAATGACAGTCCTAGCACTGCCAGATAATTTTTTTTAATGTTAATCTTGTTAATTTCTCAGAACAAGAATAGACTAACCAGTTTCAGAAGAACGTTGTTTCTGGACAGATTTAATTTAATTGCAAAAGGGTTTTCTAATGATCAGTTAGCCTTTTAAAATGATAAGCTTAGATTGACAAACACAATGTGCCGTCAGAACACAGAAGTGATGGTTGCTGATAATGGGCCTCTGTACGCCCATGTAGATATTCCATAAAGATTCTGCCATTTCCAGTTACAATAGTCATTTAAAACATTCACAATACCTGCACTGTATTTCTGATCATTTTGATGTTATTTTAATGGTCAAAAATGTACTTTTACAAGGACATTCACAAACTTTTGAATGGTAGGGTGTATTATATTTAGATTTTTAATAATTTATGATCATATAGCAAGTGCATGTACATTTATTACTGGTTAAATAATATTTACATTTTATTTTAATACTATTTAAAATACAAATGTAAAAATGAAGTTGTTCCAAAATTCTATACTTAGGTATATTTATTTTTGGGGCTTGGGAAACTGGGCTAGCCAGTTTCTAAATTATAGATAAAAACAAATGATCAAACATAACATTTTAAGTTATTTCTACATTCCTCCTAAACATCAACATGATTTTATTTATAACTTGTTTTAAATTTTAAAAAAATTATTATCTTAGCTTGCCTAAAAATCTTAGATACAGTTCATAATTTTGCATACCCTGGCAGAAATTGTGAAATGTTGGCATTGATTTTGAGAATATGACTTATCATGCAAACAAAACTGTCTTTTATCTAAGGATGGTGATCTTATGAAGACATTTATAATCACATAATTGTTTGGCTTTATAAATCATAATAATATGAGAAATCACCCAAAAGGCCCTGATCTAAAGCTTACAGACACACAAGGTGAAAATGGCAATTAAAGTTGGATTTCCCACACCTGTGGCTTTTTAAATTGCAATTAGTGTCTGTGTATAAATAGTCTATGAGTTTGTTAGCTCGTCACTGAGCAGGCTAGATACTGAGCCATAGGGAGCAGAAAAGAACTGTCAAAAGATCTTCGTAACAATGTAATGGAACGTTATAAAGATGAAAAAGGATATAAAAACATATCCAAAGCCTTGTAAATGCTAATAAGTACTGTTCAATCACTTATTAAGAATTGGAAAAATCAGTGTGCTGTGACCATAAATAGAGCTTTATGGTCACAACCATTAGCGCTATGTTTGGAGAGGGGTCAACAAGGCCTATAGTGTACAGAATATCATCCCCACTGTGAAGCATGGTGGTGGCTGACTGATGTTTTGGGGGGGGGGTGAGCTCTAAAGTGAATCTTGTAACAATTGAGGCAAGTAGAATGCAGCATGTGATCAGAACATACTGGCAGACAATTTGCATTCTTCTGCACGAAAGCTGCGCATGGGATGCACTTGGACTTCCCAGCACGACAATGACCCTAAGCACAAGGCCACGTTGACCCTCAAGTGGTTACAGCAGAAAAAGGTGAAGACGGCCCACTCTCATTGATGCTAAAGGGGGCAATAAACAGTATTAAGAACTAAGGGTATGCAGACTTTTGAACAGGGGTCAGTTCATTTTTTTCTTTGTTGCCATGTATTGTTTTATGATTGTGCCATTCTGTTATGACCTACAGTTGAATGTGAATCCATTAAAAATAAAAGATGTGTTTTGCCTGCTCACTCATGTTTTCTTTACAATTGGTACATATATTACCAATTATCCAAGGGTATGCAAACATTTGAGCACCAATGTAGGATTCCTATTTGATAAAAAATGTTTTAGTGACATTTTGTCTTTTAGGATTAAAAAGGATGTAGGGGTGGCGTTTTACTCCACGTTACCCTCAATGTTGTGCTCTCATAAATAGCCTGTTTGATAACAATTGAGCAAAGCGTTCAACTTTGCATGTGTAGTAATTTAACTTTCGCTGTCATAAATTATCATCCCACCCCCAAAAAACAATAATATGCTGTCCGTTTTCTTGTGGCAGCTGGTTATATCACCCACAGGCTGATTTGTAACGTGTGGTGGTTGAAAGAACAGCTCCCTTATTGAGCTCACTGGAATTCAGAATAACTTAACGTTGGCGGAGTAGAGTTTATGGATGAGTGTCTTTGGACCATTGTTATATCTAAAGGAGGGAAGTTTTTTGAGTGCTGCATTTTGTTTCGTCAGCTAATCTTCGTATCCCTCAAGGCTGCCTATGCCCAGCTGCAGGCGGGAGGCTAAAGTGGAGTGCGCACGATTGTCCTGTGGCGGGGCACTACGCACGCCACTCATCCACTGCCCAGTGCCCTCAGCTTTTCCGCGAGTCAACTGTAAACAAGTGTAGATCGAGACGAAAGGAAGGGTATTAAAAGAGATCTTTCTTGACGAGACTTCTTCTTGAAGGTAAATAGTGTTTGTTTTATATATTTATTTTGCTTTGGAATATGTTCAAATGCGAAATGTTTTCAAATAGTTAAGATGTAGAAGCGCCTGTTTTGTTTGATAGTCTTCCCTTCATAAATACGCCTATGTCTTCTTCACTTAGTCATTTATAAAAAAATATATATAAAACATTTAGGCTAAAGGTCGAATATATAACAACTGTATTATTCATTGTATACAAATCGTTTTTGTCGGACAGCATAAATCATGATACATAAACAACTGTCATTTGTATAAAAAAACATTTGGTCGAATATTGAATATTGCCGGACGTAGAAACCGGTGTAGGCTGTTGTATGTTGAGGAAACACGTTAATTTTCACACTTCCATAAACATAACTTTTTACAATGTCGGTTTAGGGTAGTTTTTACGCATGTGTTCAACATATTTTCTGAATATACTGATATTTGTTAGTATTGATTTTAGTTTTTCAATGATGTCAGGAATTGGTTTTGTTTTGTTATGGCTACTATAGCTTAGATATAGGTCAAATGCTTTGATTAGCGAAACGATATGTTATTGAATGCATCACACTTCGCCATTAAATTCCGGTTTATATGCGTTACTGAAGAGATCAGTTAGACATTGGACCAAAGTGGAGTGATTATCGATTTTTTTTGTGGTTGGAGTTATCTTTGATGCTGGGATTATTCGCTTTCACAATGATGATTCCCCTAAACCTAAAATGATCCAAAACTTTCTTACTATACAAACTGAAATGTTACATGCACGATTTCTAGGAGTTCAGGACCAAGGACAGCGACTCGAGTTTACTAAAGATCCAACACAGCATAGAACGTTTTCTGTCATAACAAACACAGCCCCCGGACATCGCAATGGTTTAGATGCTCTTATCAATTTACGATTCAATAATTGCACCAAGAACAATAGTTAGTAGACTCTTTCAAACCAAAAGCAAATGATTTACCCATTTCTATAGGAATGCAGACAGTCCATGTTATGCACATATTTATTCAGTGGTTTACCTAGACCGAAGCCATTGGGCCCAAGACAATTTCATGTCCTTGAAAATCAGATATATTGAAACATATTAAAATTAAATTATTATAGTTTTTTACTACAACCTACCATTTATATATTGTGACCATAGACACACATTACCATTAGTGCATTGAAGGGTTTGCCTCAAGAATGTTTGTGGAACCAATTGGACTGTCAAACTCATTAGAACACTGTCACTGGTTGCCAATCCTGATTTGAATGGGAACTGCCATGTAGGGACCATCTAGGCCCTAGGGGCTGTCATTATTATGGTTGGTTGAGGCTGTCAGTTTGACTTTCCCAAATTATAAAATACAAGTTTGGAAAGCGAATAACTACTGCTGAAAAGAGAAGACTTATCTGTATGTAGAAACTAAATGTTTCTTAACAACTTACAGCTCCAGAGAGACCACTGCACTTTTTTCTTTCCTTTCCAAAAAAGTTAAAAAGGAAGGTTTTGAGTGAGGAACAGAAGGGTTAAAATTAAGAAACCTCTGCAAATTGAACACTTCTGTTCCTCACTCAAAACTTTCCTTTTCAACTTTTTTGGAAAGGAAAGAAAAAGGTGTAGTGGTCTCTTAATTTTTTCCGGAGCTGTATAGTAATTAATTTTGCCCTGCCTAGAAGCCTACTGGAGACTATAATACACCAATATATCAAGACCATGTTGTTTTTATCAATATAAAAATGTGTATGGATACAAGGGGCTTTCCAGGAACTAAAGGTTACTTTATTTTGCTGCTGTCCATAAAGAATCATGCTCTGAACATGTTGAAGCATAGATGTTTAACTGAAAAAAGGGGGTCCTTGTTAGCTACTGTAGAATGGGGAACCACAGAACATTCCCAAAACATTTACATTTATCCCACAACCGCATCCACACTTCATCTATCACAGAGTAGGCTGGAAATCTTAACACATCTACATGGAGTTGCCTAACTTCTATTTATAAGCTTGTAATGTGTAAGCTGTTGGGCAGGGCTTTAGAAATTACAAATATGTTTTCCTGAATGGTATCCCAGTCTTTGTTGAGCCTCCCTCCTATTCAGGATTTCACATTTCTAAATGCAAGTGATCCCGAATGTATTTAGAAACATTAACTATATAGACACCTTATCCTAACATAAAGGGTCAATCCAGCCCCAGACACTCAAATCATTACATGTGGGGAATGCAAAAGGTCTATTAGTCAGTAATATATATATATATATATCTTGTTAAATTATTGGAAATGGAGATGAGGAAATAACACACACATTTCCTGAAGCTTAAAACAATTACCTGCACTATATATTGCCAAATCAGCCAGTAGATAGTATGGGCATAGTTACCTACACATCCGTCGGTAGATCATCATGACAAAGTCTATACTTAGATTTAAAAAATTATATTTGTCTGGTTAACATACTTTCTTTAATTACTACCATGACTCAAAGCAATTTTCATGTTTTCCTCTGCTTGCAGACAGAAATACTTCTGGAGACAGGAAACCTGACTAGAAATTTAAAACTTGCTTTGGTTCCATTACCCGTGCGTTGTGAATGTGCTGCGCTGTGTTTTATGGGTAACATTGTCTTAGCAACCGGGGGACACAGCATGACAACCTCAGTTGCAATTGATCTGCCTTCTGCTGGGAGAAAGCTTTGTGCGTTCTTCCATTCACTGACCATTTCATTTCAGATCTTTCTTTAATATCTATTGACTGAGAAAATAGCTAAAATGGTAAGTTTTAAACTGCTGATTAACAGTGCAGAGTGGAAGTGAAATTACAACAATGTAACTATTCCAAATGCTGATATTGGTTTTGTATAGTTTTTTTGATACATGTTTTCTATTGACTTTGCTGATAAGGTAAAATTGTACTTAGCCAGAGCCTGTCTAGAGATGGCATTGCATTGTGGGTTTTGTGGTCAACATGAGTCTCAACAGATCAATCAAATTCACATATGGTTGCTTAATTACTATATTTATTAAATGCAGAAAAATGTCACAACATATATTGTTGTCATATATTAGCCTTGTTTAACTATGTATATCATAGGAATTTGTGGTTTTGGGTGGATTACTCCTTTAAAGTAATTCAGCTAATTTTGGTGCGTTTGATGGATTCTGTAGCACTTCAGAATCTCATTTTCACTTGTCAATTCTGCTGGCACATAAACGGATTTGAGTGCTCATTAAAAGTAGGTTGTGTTTACACATGCAGCTCAGTTCTATTATTTCTTCCGTTAATTGCTCTTTTGAACAGTCACATTAGATGTTTACGCATTAGATCTTTTCCCGAGCCTCTCTGTTTCGTTTATGGCAAGGAATATCAGGGGCCTTGTCATACTGTCGCTGTGTGTGATCTGTTTATAATGCATCTAAACCCCTATCTGTCATAAAGGCCCCGATGACATCATCTGTGGGTTTGTTGGATGGATTTTGACCATAATGTTTGAGGCTGTATCAGTGCTGTATTCCAAGTGGTCTGCAGCAGGTTCGATGTAGGACTTTTAACTGAAGTGGTGTAGAACATAGAGAAGAGTGCAACAAAGTGCAGTAAGATAGCGTACAATAGTGTAGAACAGACTACAGTCCAGTAGGACAGAGTAAAGTACAGTAGCGTCAAACAGTCGAACAGAGTAGTATGAAGTATAACACTACAGAGCTGAGCATTGAGTCATCTAAACAAAGCAGCCCTCATCAGTCCTCTAACACATTCTAGACACTTCAATCGTTTTGTTGAAAAGCCTTTCTGTGGTTCTTCCGGGTGACGCATACTCGTAGGGACAGGGAAACCTGCGATCGTCTGTATACATACTTGCGGCTTTCACGGCAGGCATTCCAACGAAAACTGCCTCAAGCGCCAAGCTGTCACCCAGCAATGGACCGTACGCGTACAGTGCATTGGCTGATAGACGGGGAGTTAACACTGCTCTCTAAGTCTTTGGTGATAGTCCCTGAACGGGTCGTCTGTATGTCCGTGTCATTATGCTCCCATACCATGACTTCACTTCCCCATGGCCCCGTTGTAATGACACACCACCACACACCAGCTGGTGACGCTTACATATAAGCCCCGTTTCCTCAGACTGGCCAGCGAGCCCGTTTCATTTCCATCAACGCGGAAACCTCAGTATGACGGTGCACACGACGGAGACTCGGCCAAACTAAGCGCTTAGAGAGAAATATACTTGGGCTCATGACAAACCTGGGTCACTGGCTGCGCTGTGTTGACCAGCATCTCTGGTGACGACGTGTGTCTCTCGGTGTGATGTGACTGAAGGGAAAGTTTCTCAACACTTCAGTCCACCACTTCCCGTGTATTAAAAAGGCTATTTCTATCTAAATTGTGTGTTTTAAAAAAGGACATTTGAAGAGAAGAGTCCTATCCGGGATATGCCTTTGGGGTGACCGTGAAGGCTTGGAGAGTGCCCAGCCCTGCCATAGCCTGTTAACAGGATCTGACATTAACTTAACTGGACACTGGCAAAGGCGGTCAGTTGGTTCTCCTGCTCCCTAAAGATACAGTGCATCTGTGAAGATATACTGCATCTGTGAAGATATACTGCATCTGTGAAGATGGCCTGTGCAGAGTTTCTAGAAGTGTGTTCAAAATGAAGTCCGGTTTGTGGAGCTATTTCATTTTGGTAGATTGCGGTTGAATGCTGTTTTTGTTAGCACTGAGGTCAAATGTCATGACTACCGTGCTAAAGTTTGGGGTCCCTTAGAAATGTCCTTGTTTTTCATGAAACATTTTCAAATATTGCAAAATGAATAGAAAATATAGTCATTGACAAGGATAGAACTAAATGGTAAACATTGCTTTTTAAAAACAATAATTGTGTCCTTCAAACTCTGCTTTTGTCAAAGAATGCTCCATTTGCAGCAATTACAGCCCTGCAGATCTTTGGCGTACGGTCAAGCTGCTCCCACAACAGCTCAATAGTGTTGAGATCCGGTGACTGTGCTTACAACTCCATTATAGACAGAATACCGGCTGACCACTTCTTCCCTAAATAGGTCTTACATTGTTTGGAGCTGTGCTTTGGGTCTTTGTCCTGTTGTACTATGAAATTGGTTTCAATCAAGCACCATCCACAGGGTATGGCATGGTGTTGAAAAATCGAGTGATAGCCCGCCTTCTTCAAGATCCCTTTTAACCTGTACAGATCTCCCACTTTACCACCACCAAAGCACCAACAGACCACCATATTGCCCCCGCCAAGCTTGACAGTTGGCGTCAAGCACTTCATTTAGTCTTTCATCATGAATGTTCTTCTTTGTGATCAGACCACCTAAAATTCAGATTGTCTGTCCATAAAACCTTTTTCCAATCTTCCAATCTTCCTCTGTGTTCTTTTGCCCCTCTTAATCTTTATTTTTTATAGGCCAGTCTGAGATATGGCTTTCTCTTTGCAACTCTACCTAGAAGGCCAGCATTCCAGAGTTGCCTCTTCACTGTTGACGTTGAGACTGCTGTTTTGTGGGTACTATTTAATGAAGCTGCTAGTTGAGGACCTGTGAGGCATCTGTTTCTCAAACTAGACACTCAAATGTGTTTGTCCTTTTGCTCAGTTGTGCACCAGGGCCTACCACTCTTCTCTCTATTCTGGTTAGAGCCAGTTTGCGCAGTTTTGTGAAGAGAGTACAGTAGTACAACGCGCTTTCACAGTTATCAGCTATGTTAACACAATTGCAAAAGAGTTTTCTAATGATCAATTAGTCTTTTAAAATGATAAACTTGGATTAGCAAACACAACGTTCCATTGGAACACAGGACTGATGGTTGCTCATAATGGGCCTCTGTACGCCTGTGTTGATAGTCCATAACAAATCTGCTGTTTCCAGCTACAACAGTCATTTACATGTCTACACTCTATTTCTAAACAATTAGTTATTATGATAGACAAAATATTTTTGACTTTGTACGTCAAAATACAAAGTCAAACCCTTGCACCGGATTTCATTTTTCATTTTTTCATGTTTATGGACAGGATGGATAAAATCATTTTTATTATATTGGTCAATATGCAGTCAGCACTCATGTAAGCACGATTCCAGGGAAGAGTGACAGAATTTTCAGAGCAGTTTGTAGGTCAGTGGGGTTACAGCTGTAAAGCTCTTGTGCCACGGTGTGCTAGTGGAATGGCAGACACTACCAGTCACCTAAACAAACGCTACTGTGTCATACATCCCCCCACCCCCCGTTAACTCACTGTCTCCAGGGCCCCATAGTCCTCTGAAGCTGGCAACCCACTGACCGCTCACTCACATCAGTGGAACACACGCCGTGTCACCCTGGAGACGGTGCCACCCCCGGCCGTCATGGCAACTGGGTCAGTGGCTTCGCCAAAAGGACTGACAAAATCGAGTGTAATAATGAAGAAAAACATCTTTGTCAGCATTCTGTTCTGTTCTAGGGGACGACAGCTTTAGTGACCCAGTCGGCATTGAGTTGGATTATAACCAGGGTCCTCTCCTGTTCCGTGGTACACACCCAATCTGTGTTGTATTGGAAGCCCACCATCACCAGTCTGTTCCTCCAATATCACTGGACACTGTTGCATTTGCATAGAATGTTTGTAACTGAAATAAGCTGGTACAACCCATTAGCAATATCTAACAAAAAAATCCCAAATTACACTAGCCAAATGTAGGTAAATAATGACAGGAACTGTGCACCTCCATATAAAGGGACGGATTAAGCTTATCTGTGCCATATAACACCCTGACCAGTGACCCTCACCACCTGAACCCATTTTTCCATGAGGCAGTGAGACACAATTATTGATTTTGTGTTGAAAAACGGTAGGTTTAGGAGTTGGCATTTGGTTTAAATGGAAGTTGATTAGGCTGGGTGTGTGCTAATTGAACGGGCAGAGAGAGTACTTGCTGACCTAATTTTAATAGTGAGCTGATGAAATTCTTGCCAGCCTTCCAGTGGTTGGTGGTGGGATTGGCACCACAGAATAGATTTAAGTCCCGTTTCTGCTGCCCCAACCGTATGGGTAATGGTGCAAAAAGAAGTCATTTCATTTTCCGTTGTTGCACATTTTAAAGCCTTTTCTGTGGTGTGCCTTTAAGTGGGTGATCTTTGTATGCTTTGTCCATTTTGTGTAAACATGCATAGCCATTGGTTGTTCTACTGTACATACATTTTTTTTTATGAATATATTTATTATAATGAGGATTTCCCGACCAAAGGCTCTGTAACGCATCCTTTATTCATTTGAATATGTTGACAGTCCGAGCTTTGCTGAGAACTTGATAAACCTATGAGAACCAACTGTATCACATTGAAAAACATGCACATATTCATTTTGGACTGGTAAGACCTTTATCCCGTCGTAACCCAATAAGCTTGTTTGAAATGTGAACAAACATTGTACAGCATCAAAACATGTTTAAAGGTATCATTTTGATATGGATGGCTATTCCTTGCAACCACAACCATGCCAAATAATCTGTGTGCTTAAAGTGAATTTCTTATTAAACACAAAGTGTAAAATTGAAATTAATCCATATATTTCATACTTCAGTATACAGTACTAATAATACGATGTTGAACATAGTATTTCTGTACACTTCAAGAATGTAGTCAGAATTTATCTTAGATTATTAGGTTATATATTAGAAGAAAATAAATCTCAATCTCTGTTCATAATCCCATGTGGGCTGGAACAATGTCTGGAATGAATTAGGATTCCAAGTGGATTGATCTCTTTGTGTGCTTTTGTATATGGACATGACAGAGGCTTTGAAAGGCAGACTGGGGATGTGGGCTGTTCTTATGGGGTACTCTGGGTCACTTTGTGCAGCCGGGAACAGGAGTGTGTTTCATCAGAAAAGAGCATGCGTGTTTGTTTGTCTATTTTCAGACCTACTGTGTTTTTCCAGGTGGTTACAAGTTCGGCAGTTAGGTTAAAAACGCAGCACTGTTAGTGGACACAGCATCTGCAGCATTTCCCTGCAAACGTAAGTGTTTAGTGGGGAGCTACATTTGTCAATCTGTTTCTTGGAAACCATATAGTCATTATATTACACCTTGAACTGGCACATTTTACATTACCGTAGTTTTCTGCTCCCTAGCGATCACCATGGCGCCAAGACTTGACACGGTTTCCTTCCATTTGCTTCTTATTAAGAATCGGCAGAATGAATACACCTCAGTAAGTCTTGTGAAAAAGAATGGACTGAGAAAGAGATTGTGAACAACACTTAAACATCAAAATGGATTAGGATTATAAGTACTTAATCCAGTTTCTGACTTGTTTGCATCAGGATTTAGAACAATTCCCCTACAAAATAATTTGTCAAAGATGTTGTGCTGCATACAAAATAAGTGTATCCATTTGATAAAAAAGAAATGCTGAAAACAGATGATTTCAAAAAGTGTTGCTACTAAATACATGCACCTTGCATTGGAAAAACTGACTGCCTGACTGCCTTAGAGAGGCATTGTGTTCTACATATATAGAACCAAATATTAAAAGTTGGATTACTTTAATACACCTGTTGTGAATTTGTCCAAATATTTTAGGTTCCCAATAAGGGACAATGGGTAATAAAAATTGTTATTGCAAACCAGTTAAACCGATATGGATGATCATATGCTAAATCTGATAGTCTGCACTTTAGTCTTGTAGACTTACATCATACTGAAACCAAAGCACTGGAATACAAAGCCAGAACAACAACAAAAATTGTTGTAGATTTATTTCAACCCTATTGTACACCCAAAATGCTCCTATGAACTTTACATGTTTGTGGTCCTGGATCCATTTAAATGGAAATGGGCTTCATCAGGTTTAAATCCCATGTCAAAATTGGTGCAAATCCTATAAATCATCCTCTAGAATTGTTATGTAGGAAAGCCAGACCTGGCAACCTGCCTTCTCTCACAGGTTCAATCTGTCCTGCTCCATTCTGTCCTGATCCAATCACTTGTCTAGCCCTTCTGGCAGCCAGTCTCCATCTGTGAGGGCTAGCTTGAAAAAGCCTGCGAAACACCGCCGTTTTAGACTATCCCGTCGATTTGGAATGGAGAAGCCAACAATAGGCAACAATGCCGTTTTATACCCGTCATTTTGTCTAGACCTCATATTTCTAGATTCATCCTGCCCTGATGGATGCCTATTTCCGGGGGTTGGTAATAATGGTGTGTGGCCGTAGTAAGAGATGAGCGCAGCAGGA
Source organism: Esox lucius (assembly GCF_011004845.1). NCBI lineage: Eukaryota > Metazoa > Chordata > Actinopteri > Esociformes > Esocidae > Esox > Esox lucius. The sequence goes on from NC_047577.1 coordinate 20,019,088, forward strand.
TGCCTGTAGCACATTACCTAATCGTACTTTTGAAGCACAGCAGAATAGGAACTGATTACTGGCTACCTGAGAGGATTTTTTTCTAATAATGGACCTCAATTGCTTTTCCCTCAATGCTGGACCCCTGTGCTTAAAATCTCCCTTTGATTGAGTAGGTCTAGTCTATGACTGTTTCCCTTCCTCACCTCCTCATTTCCTTTCCTACCTAAAAAGTTAAAAGTTCATCAATGCCTTATTACTCCAGCCCTACCTTTTTTTTAAATGCTACATGCATAGTGTAAAGCAGTGAAAGTGTTAATATGCAGAAAAACAGACATAGAAAACTAAATCATGTCTGCTATGTAAACATGTTTAACTGTAAAGGGAACATGTTTAAGTTCTGGAAAACAGTTAATTCCAGGATTATATTTCCCCATCTCAACAGGTTACTTTATACTCTGGCCCTATTACTGATATATTAAGATTTTCAAACTAGTTAGCTGTCTAAAATATATAATATATAATATAATATATTTTGTAGCTTCTTCTTCATGTAATGGATGCTTATTTTATTTTTTGCACTAGCGCCCAACTGACTTCCATGGAATCCTTGGAAATATATAGATTTTTTATAATGTACCCAGAATGCACAGCATGGCCCATTGACAACTTACAACAATATTTACAGTATGTAATCACAAAAGTCTCTCTGGACACAGTCTCTCTGGCTGTTCCATTAACTCGTGTTCTTCTCTGCTCTCTTTCTGAAGCTCCTCTTTCTGCCAGCGGCACCCCCTGCTGTCGTGGATGTGGTATGACCCTGTGTGGCAGGAAGGCACTGACGTTGCTGAGCAGCGTGTTTGCTGTGTGCGCCTTGGGCCTGTTGGGCATTGCTGTCAGTACCGACTACTGGCTCTACCTGGAGGAGGGCGTCATCCTACCCCTCAACCAGAGCGCCGAGGTACGAATGTCCCTGCACTCTGGCCTGTGGAGGGTCTGCTTCATAGCTGGTGAGTAGAAACTTGTGCAGACATCGCCTTCCGGACACAGGTCTGGGGCTTGTGAAGCTTAATAACATGCATGTCCCTGCCCTCTAGTTTGACGCATAGCTGTTGGGTCATAGGCACTTGACTAGTTGCTGATAATTACCCTTTGGCGCAGATCTTGGATCTAGCTTAGTTTAGATATATGCACAAGTGGAGGGGTTTACTTCCCAGCCGGTGAGTAAATGGAAGGGATGGTTCCGCAGCCTAGTTACAGATCTAGGATCAGGGTAGAGGCAGTACCTTAGGTACAGATCTAGGATCAGGGTATATGCTGCAGTTTAGTTACAGATCTAGGATCAGGGTAGAGGCAGCACATTAGTTACAGATCTAGGATCAGGGTAGAGGCAGCACCTTAGGTACAGATCTGGGATCAGGGTAGATGCAGCACCTTAGGTACAAATTTAGGATCAGGGTAGATGCGGCACCTTAGGTACAGATCTAGGATCAGGGTAGATGCCGCACCTTAGGTACAGATCTAGAATCAGGGTAGAGGCAGTACCTTAGGTACAGATCTAGGATCAGGGTATATGCTGTAGCTTAGTTACAGATTTAGGATCAGGGTAGATGCGGCACCTTAGTTACAGATCTAGGATCAGGGTAGATGCCTCACCTTAGGTACAGATCTAGGATCAGGGTAGATGCAGCACCTTAGTTACAGATCTAGGATCAGGGTAGATGCAGTAGCTTAGTTACAGATCTAGGATCAGGGTAGATGCAGCACCTTAGTTACAGATCTAGGATCAGGGTAGATGCAGCACCTTACACTCACCTAAAGGATTATTAGGAACACCTGTTCAATTTCTTATTAATGCAATTATCTAATCAACCAATCACATGGCAGTTGCTCCAATGCATTTAGGGGTGTTGTCCTGGTCAAGACAATCTCCTGAAATCCAAACTGAATGTCAGAATGGGAAAGAAAGGTGATTTAAACAATTTTGAGCGTGGCATGGTTGTTGGTGCCAGATGGGCCGGTCTAAGTATTTCACAATCTGCTCAGTTACTGGGATTTTCACGCACAACCATTTCTAGGGTTTACAAAGAATGGTGTGAAAAGGGAAAAACATCCAGTATGTGGCAGTCCTGTGGGCGAAAAATGCTTTGTTGATGCTAGAGGTCAGAGGAGAATGGGCCGACTGATTCAAGCTGATAGAAGAGCAACTTTGACTGAAATAACCACTCGTTACAACCGAGGCATGCAGCAAAGCATTTGTGAAGCCACAACACGCACAACCTTGAGGCGGATGGGCTACAACAGCAGAAGACCCCACCGGGTACCACTCATCTCCACTACAAATAGGAAAAAGAGGCTACAATTTGCACAAGCTCACCAAAATTGGACAGTTGAAGACTGGAAGAATGTTGCCTGGTCTGATGAGTCTCGATTTCTGTTGAGACATTCAGATGGTAGAGTCAGAACTTGGTGTAAACAGAATGAGAACTTGTCACCACTGTGCAGGCTGGTGGTGGTGTTGTAATGGTGTGGGGGATGTTTTCTTGGCACACTTTAGGCCCCTTAGTGCCAATTGGGCATCATTTAAATGCCACGGCCTACCTGACCATTGTTTCTGACCATGTCCATCCCTTTATGACCACCATGTACCCATCCTCTGATGGCTACTTCCAGCAGGATAATGCACCATGTCACAAAGCTCGAATCATTTCAAATTGGTTTCTTGAACATGACAATGAGTTCACTGTACTGAAATGGCCCCCACAGTCACCAGATCTCAACCCAATAGAGCATCTTTGGGATGTGGTGGAACGGGAGCTTCGTGCCCTGGATGTGCATCCCACAAATCTCCATCAACTGCAAGATGCTATTCTATCAATATGGGCCAACATTTCTAAAGAATGCTTTCAGCACCTTGTTGAATCAATGCCACGTAGAATTAAAGCAGTTCTTAAGGTGAAAGGGGGTCAAACACAGTATTAGTATGGTGTTCCTAATAATCCTTTAGGTGAGTGCAGGTACATATCAAGAATCATGTTAAAGGCTTAGGTACAGACTGTAGATCAAGGTAGAAGCTGCACTTTAAGATCAGGGTAGGTCCAGCCAAACTGTCCTTTTCAAACCACTTGCTTTTATCAGTCGGAGGACAACCTCAGTTAAAATAACTGCCAGTTATTTCCATATTTTAATGAAATACAACCTGTAAATAATTACAATTTTTTATTTTATTCTGTAAGTCAAAAAAGCAGCTTTTTTCTTTTGGCAATAACTGCAACATTCGGAACATTATTTAGGTATGAGTTAACAGTTTCTAAACTTTCACGGAGATTTCCATTGGGCAGTTACTTTAAGCTTGCAGGTTCCTGACCTGCCTGGAATGAAAGGAAATCCCTGCTTGGTTTACTTCCACCTTTCTGGATACTGCTTGGCCAATATGCACCTTCCTTTATTGTACATCCAGTCACGGACAGTGTGGCACGACCGGGAGATGAATCTCGGGAAGGCTTACATTCAGAATACATTTAGTCATCCTCTCCTATGTCCCTATATCCCAATGGGTTTGACTATCACCATAGCATGTGTTTCAACTGGTTCTGCTCTCCACTCGGGGACCCTGACATGATGCTTCTAATGCCCTGATACAGCTGCTCTTCCGATGTCACAACCCAATTTTTCCCATGGTCAAACTGTTCCTCAAGGTTTCCGGCACAGAACCGGCCTGGGTTTTTCATTATAGCATGCAACACATCTTTTAGATGCCTTAGTACAGTAGCTAAACAAATACATGTGTTTTTATAGCACACATAGTATTTCTTAAAGGGGGAACACTAGGCTTTTCGCCACCCTGCATGGTTATCTTCTGTCCCACAAAAGGATCTTCCTCCCCCCTGACCCCTCTTTCTCTACTCCCTATGGCATGCTGGAGGTGAAAGCAGGAAGTTGAAACAGGAGGTACTAATTTTCACCCGTTTCTTCTCTCAGTGATGCCATCACCTATGCAGGTGTTTCCCGGACGTAAATCAGGTATTCATTTCCTGTTCTACTGTATGCAGTGACCTCTCTCCACTTCTAACCTCCGGATAGTTTTCTAAAACTAATAATCAGCAGAGCTTAAATTGAGCTAGATTGTGCTAGAACAGGATCCTGGAATTATGGTACTTTGATCTTTTTGGACATTGAAGTTTAAGTCAACTCAAATTTGTTTCTCCTTCCCTCTTAAAACCGTAATGTAACCGTTTAAAAATGTCTCAAAATGTTTTTTGTTTTTTTTACCTGTGCTTGTCTAACTTCTGATGTCAGGCCAGCCTGGGCGTGGCCTGGGCGTGGCCTGGGCATGGCCTGGGCATGGCCTGGGCATGGCCTGTTGATTGGAACACATTTTAACCTTCATTGGCTGTTGCTGTGGATTATAAAGTCTTATGAAGTCTGCCATGAAGGGGAACATTGTTTGGTGAGGGGAAATAAAGACTGGGAAAGCTTGTGCCAATATGTAGCCACCTTCTTATTTTTCCATATCTTTGTATATCCCTTTTGTGGGAATGGACAGAGCTGTGCATGTCTAGTTCCACATATTCAAATGTGTAAAGAAATTACAACGTATATGTGCTTGGCCAACCTGGTCTCAGAATGATGACGTAGACTGTTTTACGTACATTTTAGGCAGGGGATTTTGTAAAATATATTACGTGCAGTAAAGCAACATTAGAGTTGGAATGAAAAAAGAAAGCAGTAACCGTGGTTTGAACGAGCAACTTTCCGCATTGTACAATGGCACGCTATCCACTGCTCCACTCGAAACTCCGGTCTTTAATAGCGTTCATAAAATATCATACGTTCTGGCATTCGTATTCTATTTTACATTTAAATAGTGCTCGTAACATTTGATACGTTGTAACAGCGTTCGTAAGATATGTTACGTTTGAATAATTTCGTAAGGTATCATACGTTTTGGTGGCACATTGTAATGTAACTTAATGTAACGTCACATATAATACGAAATCGGGTGCCATGGATTTTCGTAAAATAGTCTACGTAGGTTCCTGAGACCAGGTTGGCTTGACTGAGTACACTGGTTTTGGTAAGTTCCTAATTAATAATTAAATGACCAGGTAAAGGGAGTTACTAACTAACCTTTGAATTTTATTAATCACTGGTTTAGTTATGAACTCTCTTTAACAGGTCATTTAGTTCTTAATGAGAAATTCCCTTAAACTGCTGAACTGAGCCAAACCTAGCAGAGCACCTTTACTTAGTACTTTTTACACCTCTGCAAACCTCTTGCAGTACAAAATGAGGCCTTCAAAACAAAGCGATTGGCCGTTGCTCAGGTTTAGTGTTCACCCGTCTATCACTCAAAACTACAATAAGATCAAAATGACCCTGCCTTGTCAATGATGTAACAGACATTCTGTAAAAATGACCCTGCCTTGTCAATGATGTAACAGACATTCTGTAAAAATGACCCTGCCTTGTCAATGATGTAACAGACATTCTGTAAAAATGACCCTGCCTTCTCAATGATGTAACAGACATTCTGTAAAAATGACCCTGCCTTCTCAATGATGTAACAGACATTCTGTAAAAATGACCCTGCCTTCTCAATGATGTAACAGACATTCTGTAAAAATGACCCTGCCTTCTCAATGATGTGACAGACATTCTGTAAAAATGACCCTGCCTTCTCAATGATGTAACAGACATTCTGTAAAAATGACCCTGCCTTCTCAATGATGTGACAGACATTCTGTAAAAATGACCCTGCCTTCTCAATGATGTGACAGACATTCTGTAAACATGACCTTGCCTTCTCAATGATGTGACAGACATTCTGTAAACATGACCTTGCCTTTTCAATGATGTGACAGACATTCTGTAAACATGACCTTGCCTTCTCAATGATGTGACAGACATTCTGTAAAAATGACCTCACCTTCTCAATAATGTGACAGACATTCTGTGAATTTGCAACTCATCTCTCCGTGGTAGCACTTCATCTGTTTCCACAGAGAATCATAGGTTTCGGAAGATGGTTCTCTTGATGACAGAGTTGTAGAATGAGGCCTTCTGCTGTGTTATCAGAATTAAATAAAATATTTCAGAATACAACATCAGACGTAGGTCTCACAACATGTCATGTAGTTCCACAGCTTTTTTCATTGCTTTTCTTATTTAATAGCTCAATAGTAATAAGGCGTAGCTTGTCAGGGCTGTGCTCGAAATTTGTCAGTGAACAGCAAGCAGCCAAACCTGCCCTTTTGCAATGTTTCAACTATAATTGCAAGGAAACATGGGTTTTAAAGAAAAAGCCTCCTACTGAGGAGATTATCTGTAGACTACAAAGATGTTTTTATTGACACAACAACTTATTTTAGGTTTAAAATAAAAGATAAGTATGTTGGCATGGCAACACTGGTTGAGCCAGTAAAGGTAGAAAGCTAAGGATAGTCTACATTAGTATGTTGTAGCCTGTGGTAACGTGTCTCCCCACACTGAGGCCTGGTCTGTTGATGGTCAAATGTTCTTTATCGGTCAATGTCAAAGTATTGGTCAAACTGTGAGGGATTAAAAAGATAATTCTAGGTGTCCAGGCATCGAAAAAGAATTAGAAATAGACTTTCATGAAAGACCATGTTGACCACTTCAGCCTGTCAAGGGGCTGTGAAGCAATTGAGTTTCTATTTACTTTCACCCCATTTTTCTCCCCAATTTCTTGATATCCAACTGTTGATTAATGCAGCAATTCTCTGTGGACTCCAGACAGTCAGTGTCCAGATGTGTCGCCCAGAGCATGTCCATGCCTTTGTGGTTCTTGTCATGCTGCTTGCTCACCCAAGTCCAGACAGTAATTCTAAATCGCCAAAGAGAATGCATTCTGTGGTTTTCTATCTTATTTGATTTTATAAACGCCCAAGCCATCACAAAGAGGCACTACAGCACAACACGGCAAGCCAACCATATGTGATTACTAACCTCTCAAATGCAGATTATGGTACTCCATATCTCTGGTGTAAAATACAGAAAATACAAATATACAAATCTAGTAATTGACAAGGTTAGAAATAATAATTTTAATAAAAATAATAATTGTGTCCTTCAATCTTTGCCTTCATCAAATTATTCTCCATTTGCAGCAACTACAGCCTGGCAGACCTTTTGCATTATAGTTGTAAATTGGTTGAGGTAATTTGAAGTGACTTCACCCTGTGCTTCCTGAAGCACCTCCCACTAGATTGAGAGCATTTGGCCTCTAAAACAAACTCTCCTGCTCAACAGTGTGCATGCAAATATAGCCAATACTATAGGCCCACTGTACAAACAACTATGGCACCAGATGATACACATAACTTAATATGTACAATGCTGCCCTAACTGTATACCCTCCTTGCAGGTAACAGAGAGAGCTCTAGTTTCTATAATTATTTATTGTTTATTATATTGAACTCCCTACCTCTGGGTCAAAATGTCTTCAAATGGCCTTCATCCTACAAACCTTTCCTCCAGATCACTCAACCCCTTTTAACACGGGTAGGATTTAGGCCTAGCTCGCTGAACCAGTTCTGAATGTGATTTTTCTGCAAAGTGTAAAGCTGTGGCGGCCGTCCTATAGTAATAATTTACAATAAATTACAAAGTTTATGACCCAGTGTACAAGTTCCTGCACCAAGTTATGACTCTTCTTCTGTTCCCTTGTCCTGATCTTTGTCATCCTTTTCCACTATGTGAAGCAATATGTTTTTCAGTGACGCTGTGTTGTTGTTGAGTACTGGCCATGTCCCTGATAACCAACTGTACAGTTGTGCTCAAAAGTTTGCATACCCTTGGATAATTGGTGATATACAGTGGGGAGAACAAGCATTTGATATACTGCCCATTTTGCAGGTTTTCCTACTTACAAAGTATGTAGAGGTCTGTACACTTCAACTGTGAGAGACGGAATCTGAAACAAAAATCCAGAAAATCAAATTGTATGATTTTAAATAATTAATTTGCATTTTATTGCATGACATAAGTATTTGATCACCTACCAACCAGTAAGAATTCTGGCTCTCACAAACATGTTAGTTTTTCTTTAAGAAGCCCTCCTGTTCTCCACTCATTACCTGTATTAACTGCACCTGTTGAACTCGTTACCTGTATAAAAGACACCTGTCCACACACTCAATCAAACAGACTCCAACCTCTCCACAATGGCTAAGACCAGAGAGCTGTGTAAGGACATTAGGGATACAATTGTAGACCTGCACAAGGCTGGGATGGACTACAGGACAATAGGCAAGCAGCTTGGTAAGAAGGCAACTGTTGGCGCAATTATTAGAAAATGGAAGAATTTCTAGATGACGGTCAATCTCCTTTGGTCTGGGGCTCCATGCAAGATCTTACCTCGTGGGGCATCAATGATCATGAGGAAGGTGAGGGATCAGCCCAGAACTACACGGCAGGACCTCGCCGTGTTTGGAGGAAGAAGAAGAATGAGTACAACCCCATGAACACCATCCCAACCGTGGCAAGGAGGTGGAAACATCATTCTTTGGGGATGCTTTTCTGCAAAGGGGACAGGACGACTGCACTATATTGAGGGGAGGATGGATGCGGCCATGTATCGCGAGATCTTGGCCAACAAGCATCTCAAGGTCCTGGAGTGGCCTAGCCAGTCTCCAGATCTGTACCCAATAGAAAATCTTTGGAGGGAGGTGAATTTCCGTATTGCCCAGCGACAGCCCTGAAACCTGAAGGATCTGGAGGTCTGTATGGAGGAGTGGGCCAAAAAAGAACTACAGGAAACGTATGATCTCTGTAATTGCAAACAAAGGTTTCTGTACCAAATATTAAGTTCTGTTTTTCCTATGTATCAAATACTTATGTCATGCAATAAAATGCAAATTAATTACTTAAAAATCATACAATGTGATTTTCTGGATTTTTGTGATAAAAATTACAGACTTCTACATGCTTTGTAAGTGGGAAAACCTGCAAAATCGGCAGTGTATCAAATACTTGTTCTCCCCACTCTATGTACCATTTTTAAAGAAAACATGAGTGAGCAGGCAAAACACATTTATTTTATTTCTTATGGGATTCATATTCAAAACAAAACATGGTAACAAAGAAAAAAAATTAAATGACCCCAGTTCAAAAGTCTGCATACCCTTAGTTCTTAATAATGTGTATTGCCCCCTTTAGCATCAATGACAGCGTGCTGTCTTTTGTAATAGTTGTCTATGAGCCCCCGAATTCTTGCAGGTGGTATAGCTGCCCATTCGTCTTGGCAAAATGCCTCCAGGTCATGCAAAGTCTTTGGTCATCTTGCATGGACCGCATGTTTGAGATCTCCCCTGAGTCGCTCGATGATATTAAGGTCAGGTGATTGTGATGGGCACTCTAGAACCTGCACCTTTTTCTGCTGTAACCACTGGAGGGTCAACTTGGCCTTGTGCTTAGGGTCATTGTCTTGCTGGAAAGTCCAAGAGTGTCCCATGCGCAGCTTTTGTGCAGAAGAATGCAAATTGTCTGCCAGTATGTTCTGATAACATGCTGCATTCATCTTGCGCAACATTTTCACAAGATTCACTTTAGAGCTCACACACCCCCAAAACATCAGTGAGCCTCCACCATGCTTCACAGTGGGGATGGTATTCTGTTCACTCTAGGCCTTGTTGACCTCTCTCCAAACACAGCACTAATGGTTGTGACCATGAAGCTCAGTTTTGGCCTCGTCACTCCAAATACAGTGTGCCAGGAGCTGTGAGGCATGCCAAGGTGTTGTCGGGTATATTGTAACCAGGCTTTTTTGTGGCATTGGCGCAGTAAAGGCTTCTTTCTATCAACTCGACCATGCAGCTCATTTTTGTTCAAGTATCATCGTATTGTGCTCCTTGAAACAACCACAGCGTCTTTTCCCAGGCTGCTCTGATCTTTGCACCACTCTGCTCCCTTCCATCCATGCCACTCCCGGTCAGATTCAGCAGAGGGCCAGCAAACTAAAAACAAGAAAACAAGCTTGTATATCCAAAAAACTAAGAACTTAGACACACATAACTAGTTACAGTAAAGTAGACCAAAGACATAACTCAAAGTAAGTGAAGTGACTACGAGATGTACCCAACTAGGATGATTTCTTGACCATTCTCTCAGATTGAAATATACAGTACTGCCAAAGAACTCCAGACACCGTTCGATACTAACTTCGATACTAATATGCAGCTTCTTACTGCATCCAGTAGGTGGTGTAGTGCTGTTCTGGATTGTTTCCAGAATGGGCTGTTCCTGAGAGACGTGGCTGCAGCCAGATGCCTCTTCCAGCAATTTGTTTATCAATGCGTTAGATGACAAGCCTCTTCAACATTGCGTGGGAGTCGGGGACAGTGCCAAAGGAGTGGCTGACCGGGGTGGTGGTTCCCCTGTTCAAAAAGGGGGACCAGAAAGTATGTGCCAATAACAGGGGTATCACACTTCTCAGCCTCCCTGGGAAAGTCTACTCAAAGGTATTGGAAAGGCAGATAGTCAAACCTCAGATCAAAGAGGAACAATGCGGATTCCGTCCTGGTCCTGGAACAACCGACCAGCTCTTTACTCTTGCAAGGATCCTGGAGGGGGCCTGGGAATATGCCCATCCAGTCTATATGTGTTTTGTGGATCTGGAGAAGGCGTATGACCGGGTCCCCCGGGAGATACTGTGGGAGTATGGGGTGAGTAGGTCCCTTCTGATGGCTATCCAATCCCTGTACGTCCAAAGTGAGAGCTGTGTTCGGGTTCTCGGTAGCAAGTCAGACTTGTTCCAGGTGGGGGTTGGCCTCCGCCAGGGCTGCGCTTTGTCACCAATCCTGTTTGTAACTTTTATGGACATGATATCGAGGCGTAGTCGGGGTGGTGAGGGGTTGCAGTTTGGTGGTTGGGGATCTCATCGCTGCTTTTTGCGGATGATGTGGTCCTGATGGCATCATCGGCCTGTGACCTTCAGCACTCACTGGACCGAGTTCCGCACTCACTGCCGAGTTCGAAGCGGTTGGGATGAGGATTAGCACCTTTAAATCTGAGGCCATGGTTCTCAGTAGGAAGAACCCAAAGGTGTTAGGGTTAGGGTTAGGTTAGGGTTAGGGTTAGGGTTAGGGTTAGGGTTCGCGAGTGAGACCGATGGGTTAGGGGTCTTGTTCGCGAGTGAGGGGACAATGAAGCGGGAGATTGGCCGGCGAATTGGAGCAGCAGGGGCTGTATTGCATTCGCTTTACCGCACCGTTGTGACGAAAAGAGAGCTGGGCTGGAAGGCAAAGCTCTCGATATACCGGTCAATTTTCCTTCCTACCCTCACCTATGGTCATAAAGGCTGGGTCATGACCGAAATAACTAGATCGCGAGTGCAAGCGGCTGAAATGGGTTTTCTCAGAAGGGTGGCTGGCTTCTCCCTTAGAGATAGGGTGAGAGGCTGTGTCATCTGTGAGGAACTCGAAGTAGAGCCGCTGCTCCTTTGCAATCGAAAGGAGCCAGTTGAGGTGGTTCGGGTAAGGACGCCCCCAGGACGTCTCCCTAGGGAGGTGTTCCAGGCACGTCCAGCTGGGAGGAGACCTCAGGGTAGGCCCAGGACTAGGTGGAGAGATTATATTTCGACACTGGCCTGGGAACGCCTCGGGATCCCCCAGTCAGAGCTGGCAAAATGGCTCGAGAAAGGGAAGTTTGGGGTCCCCTGCTGGAGCTGCTGTCCCCGCGACCCGATACCGGATAAGCGGATGAAGATGAGATGAATGCGTCAGATAGCACGGTACAGTACTGAAGGTACTGAACATATCATAGAATAACGAATTGGCTAGTTAGCTACCTTCCTTCCTATCGAGGTACTGTACTACAGTACTGATGAAGCCATGTCTACCCTTCGTAGGATCACAAACTCACTATAGCAGTGTCATTCAGTTTAAAGGAAATCTTACCTTTTTGTTAATGAAGACTTGGGCTATTGAGCTAGACAACCCTGTAGAGCCAGGGCAGAGTGCTATGGCCTTAGCCAGCCAGTGGTGTCTGTTCAGCAGAAAAATAGCCTGGAAGAAGGAACTTCCTCAGTCTCTCAGTAACTGCTTTGATGCAGTTGTACCTTCACCACCTGCTAGATGGGCCCAGAGAGAACATTAAGTTGCACAGGTGGAGGTCCTACAAAGATTTTCTTGGCCTTCCGGCCTCAACGTCTGATGTACATTTCCTGGAGATCAGACAGCGTGCACCCCAGTGATGCAATGGGCTCACCGGACCACTTTCTGAGGACCTGCCCAGTTGAAGGCAGGTAATTTTCCGTGCCATTCGGTGATGCAACCCGACCCACTTTAGATATTGTATTTGTAGAAGTTTATGAAGACAAATAAAAGCTGAAATACATGCATTTTTTCATAACATTTAAAAACAAAATGACCAATCTCTTCAATTATTTTATTTATTTAAACTGTTTAATTCCACTGTGTATATTTATATGTTGTTTTCTACCTAGATGTCAAGCTGTTTACAAATAAAGTTGTTGGGTTTGCAAGTAGCCTAGCAGTATAGACAACTGACCAGTGACCAAAAGGTTGCCAGATGTATGGCATACCTCCTTCATTGGTATGACCTCCACATTTACTCAAACTCAGTGATTCCAAAACACCAACTCTGATTGAAGGACAAATAAGCGTTTTAGGGATGATTGAATGGCCTCGTTGCCAGACTGCCCCAGCCAGCATAGCTTGACCCAGAAACTCTGGGCTTGTGTTGGGTTAGTTACCAACTGTTATTATCAGGCATTGATGCAGTTGTGAATCCATTGAGTGGTTTTGCTAAATGCAGCTATTGGTTCCAGTCTCCTGTTGATTTGTGCTTGTATTGACTTTGGTCAATCCAGTGACATATGTAAAGCCCACTTCCCAAATGTCCATCTGACTGTGAAGACTCTCTAGACATGGTTATATATATGCAATCATTTCTATGCCAAGTGCTGGATTTATCAATATGAATGTTTCCTTGAGATTCATTAAGTAATGTTTAGATTTTATTGATTTTCAACCTTTCATGCAATGTTTTGTGAACAGACCACGACATTTCATGTAATTTGAAAAAGTCAGTTTATTTGTAATGATAAGAATCAGTATAGAGTAGTCATTTGTTAATTTATAGCCTCATGTTAAACCATTGCTGATTTATTATGACAGACTGACAAAATTCGAAATGGGAAGCTGATTTTATGATGTAAGTTTTACCATATGCTGTGTTTCAGAGTGCATTGTCAGAGAGAGATGGGACATATTTGCAGACTGTCCATTGTCTCAGCAGATATCCTTTTGGCTATTGTTTCTTTTCAATGTATTATAGAAACCAAATAACATACTAAATGCACATCCAGTGGGTAGCCAGCTGCCACGCTCACTCAGGTTTAGTGCAACGGACACTGAATAGGACTTTGTCAGTCTGGCATCTCACCCGGGACGATGAATGATAGATGCCCGCAGAACAGCTTCATACACGTTCCATACACCCGCAAAACAGCTTCATACACGTTCCATACACCCGCAAAACAGCTTCATACACTTTCCATACACCCGCAAAACAGCTTCATACACTTTCCATACACCCGCAAAACAGCTTCATACACTTTCCATACACCCGCAAAACAGCTTCATACACTTTCCATACACCCGCAAAACAGCTTCATACACTTTCCATACACCCGCAAAACAGCTTCATACACTTTCCATACACCCGCAAAACAGCTTCATACACTTTCCATACACTTGCAAAACAGCTTCATACACTTTCCATACACTTGCAGAACAGCTTCATACACTTTCCATACACTCGCAAAACAGCTTCATACACTTTCCATACACCCGCAAAACAGCTTCATACACTTTCCATACACTCGCAAAACAGTTTCATACACTTTCCATACACCCGCAAAACAGCTTCATACACTTTCCATACACCCGCAAAACAGCTTCATACACTTTCCATACACTCGCAAAACAGTTTCATACACTTTCCATACACCCGCAAAACAGCTTCATACACTTGCAAAACAGCTTCATACACGTTCCATACACTCGCAGAACAGCTTCATACACTTTCCATACACTTGCAGAACAGTTTCATACACTTTCCATACACTTGCAGAACAGCTTCATACACGTTCCATACACTCGTAGAACAGTTTCATACACTTTCCATACACCCGCAAAACAGCTTCATACACGTTCCATACACTCGCAGAACAGCTTCATACACTTTCCATACACTTGCAGAACAGCTTCATACACTCGCAAAACAGCTTCATACACTTTCCATACACTTGCAGAACAGTTTCATACACTTTCCATACACCCGCAGAACAGTTTCATACAGTTTCCATACACCCGCAGAACAGTTTCATACACTTTCCATACACCCGCAGAACAGTTTCACACACTTTCCATACACTTGCAGAACAGTTTCACACACTTTCCATACACTCGCAAAACAGTTTCATACACTTTCCATACACTCGCAGAACAGTTTCATACACTTTCCATACACTTGCAGAACAGTTTCATAATCCCCAGTAAATACACTGCTGAATGTGAAGGCGGCAGGTGGAAGGCATGATGTGTTCATTCTGCAGAACCACACTTATTGCATTTGTATCTAGGCTGCATGAGGAAGGGAGGCCTGCTGTTGATTGTATAATTCTCAAAAGACACTTACAATATTTTGTTACCTGTCTAGTCAACTTTTTATCACTGGTCAAGCGAGCAACAACTGAGTGAGCCAAATTAATAATGATGGTACCAATAGTATACTTCTATGGGTAGTTGACACTTCTACTGTGTGTGTAGTTGACACTTCTACTGTGTGTGTAGTTGACACTTCTACTGTATGTGTAGTTGACACTTCTACTGTGTGTGTAGTTGACACTTCTACTGTATATGTAGTTGACACTTCTACTGTATGTGTAGTTGACACTTCTACTGTATGTGTAGTTGACACTTCTACCGTACATGTAGTTGCCACTTCTACTGTATGTGTAGTTGACACTTCTACTGTATGTGTAATTGACACTTCTATTGTATATGTAGTTGCCACTTCTACTCTATGGGTAGTTGACACTTCTACTGTGTGTGTAGTTGACACTTCTACTGTGTGTGTAGTTGACACTTCTACTGTATGTGTAGTTGACACTTCTACCGTACATGTAGTTGCCACTTCTACTGTATGTGTAGTTGACACTTCTACTGTATGTGTAATTGACACTTCTACTGTATATGTAGTTGCCACTTCTACTCTATGTGTAGTTGACATTTGTACTGTATGTGTAGTTGACACTTCTACTGTATGTGTAGATGACACGTCTACGTGTAGTTGACACTTCTACTGTATGTGTAGGTGACACATCTATGTGTAGTTGACACTTCTATTGTATGTGTTGTTGACACTTCTACTGTATGTGTAGATGACACATCTATGTGTAGTTGACACTTCTACTGTATGTGTAGTTGACACTTCTACTGTATGTGTAGTTGACACTTCTACTGTATGTGTAGTTGACACGTCTATGTGTAGTTCTCCAAAATATTTGTTTGTGTCATTGGATTTCAATCCCAGTGCATCATAATGTGTCTATGGGCTGCTCAGTCAGTGCCGAGTAACGACTTGAAAACACACAATAAGCAATATCTACCTCAATCAACCTTGGCCTCCTTTCTATCCAGGAAGTGTCTAATATGGGATATTCATTTGTTCATGGGCTTATTGCTCAGTGAAGAAGACCCCACCCCCTGTGGCCTTCTGCAGATACATACATGTGGAACTCATCAACAGATGGACACATGTGCTTAGAAAGAGAGAGACCCATGCCCACACACACACGCGCACACACACACACAGTGTGAGTGCAGCCCCCCCCCCAAAAAAACCCAACAACATTACACTATAAAACGTAGTACGATGACCTGCTCTCAGATAATCCCCTCCATTTTGGACATTCGTTAACTGTAGTGAGCCCCTAATCATCAGCGATGCACAATTAGGCATAGAATTCCAGCTGTGCCGTAAGGTCTGCACAAAAAAGGCCCCACAAGTCAGTTTTCCAGCTAATTGATTCAGCATACCAGACCAGGACAGGAAGGCCATTTGCGTTGTTACGACAAAGCTTCACGTATTCCACGTTGAACA
This sequence comes from Esox lucius, assembly GCF_011004845.1. Classification (NCBI taxonomy): domain Eukaryota; kingdom Metazoa; phylum Chordata; class Actinopteri; order Esociformes; family Esocidae; genus Esox; species Esox lucius. The sequence goes on from NC_047577.1 coordinate 20,035,219, forward strand.
ATGAGCTGAGGTTCCAGGCTGTAGCAGCTCAGCTGTTGAGCAGACCTCCCCAATGGGCTTCTGGTAGAGCAGACTTCCCCAATGGGCTTCAGGTAGAGCAGACTTCCCCAATGGGCTTCAGGTAGAGCAGACCTCCCCAATGGGCTTCAGGTAGAGCAGAGCAGACAGTTAATTACATTCAGATTCAAGGAAGCCCTCGACAATGATACGAAGGCTTAATAAGGCATGGAGGGACCCCATGGGTGTTCTTCACTCACCTTATAGTAATTAAATTACACCAGACTGACCGCGGAGACCGCAGGGTTAATTACTGCCGAGACACAGGCAATATGTATAATTACACAGAAAGGGAGAGAGATAGAGAGAAACGGACTGAGGGGGAAGGACGGTGAGAGATTAAACGAGTCTGCCCCCCCCCCACCCCCTCCCCCCACACTGCCAACCTACACAAGCACCAACATCCACACGCCGTGGAAAACTGGCCGCCTGGTCTCCTTTTGAAGTTTTAAGACATAAAAAATTCAGGTGTATGTTTTTAAAGTGTCGCCTCATTTTGTAGTGGCGAATGCCGTCCGGCGGGTCTGCTTTGCAGTCGAGCGTAACGGAGGTGTAACGAAGGTGTAACGAAGGTGTAACGGAGGTGTAACGAAGCCATTCTGCTCTGTTCTTCTTTTCGTAGGGGATGAGAAAGGCCGCTGTTTCACCATCGATTACGTGATGCCCACCAACATGCAGCTGACATCTGAGTCTACTGCCAGCGTGCTGAGTGAGTGAAGTGGACAGTGGCGAGCGCGTGCATGTGCAGACACACATTCATCCGTCGTCCGCGGACGATGTGTCTCATGTATCCTTAACGACCGGGGGAAGTGTACCCTGGGAAGGCCAACATGTCCAGACGAATCCAGGCGGCTCATGCTGGAGAATGTTGTGAATAGACAGACTAGCTAACAGATCGGTTCTGAGCCGTAGAATATTTGATTAACCTTAACTGACAAATATGTACAGAGAATCCACACATTTCTCCCCAGTACAGATGTGTGTGTTGGTGCTATTCTTGAGCCGCCTGAGGCATGGCTCATTCCACTCTTAGAAGGGACGGGGGGAGGGGGGGGGGGGCATTATTATGAAAAATGGAAGGTTTTGGAGCAATTTTGTTACAGATGGATGCCCCTCAGATAAGCCAATCTGCTTGCACTGTCTCAGTGGAATTAACCTTAATGAGTACACAACTGATCACATGTCTCTGGGCCGTTTAGCCTGTATCACACGTGGCCTTACTATTATATTCAGTAAAAATATTAGCCTGGGTACTTTGTGAGGGTTAACACGTGTATTTGCAAATGGTTAAATGAAAAACATAACACTACAGCAATGGAGAGAAAAAGAGAGACATTGAAAGACAGAGACAGGAAGACTCTTCGAAGGTATATCTATGAAAATACATGTAAAATGTAGACTTCAGCTAACGTTCACCACATGGTTCATTAATCTCCAATGGAAGCTTGACTACCACACTATCCAGTCATGTCATCCAGTGTGTTGTAGCATAGGGATTTTCACTGACATTAGGTGCTATTACACACCTGGTCTGTTCCTGTGCTATTACACACCTGGTCTGTTCCTGTGCTATTACACACCTGGTCTGTTCCTGTGGTATTACCCGCCTGGTCTAATCCTGTGCTATTACACACATGGTCTGTTCCTGTGCTGTACCACACCTGGTCTGTTCCTGTGCTATTACACACCTGGTCTGTTCCTGTGCTGTTACACACCTGGTCTGTTCCTGTGCTATTACACACCTGGTCTGTTCTGTGCTATTACACACATGGTCGGTTCCTATGCTACAGTTTTACACACATGGTCTGTTCCTGTGCTATTACATAGATAGTCTGTTCCTGTACTATTACACACCTGGTCTGTTCTGTGCTATTACACACCTGGTCTGTTCTGTGCTATTACACACCTGGTCTGTTCCTGTACTATTATACACCTGGTCTGTTTCTGTGCTATTACACACCTGGTCTGTTCTGTGCTATTACACACCTGGTCGGTTCCTATGCTACAGTTTTATACACATGGTCTGTTCCTGTGCTATTACATAGATGGTCTGTTCCTGTACTATTACACACCTGGTCTGTTCTGTTCTATTACACACCTGGTCTGTTCCTGTGCTATTACACACTTTGTCTGGTCCTGTGGTATTACACACCTGGTCTGTTCCTGTGCTATTACACACTTGTTCTGGTCCTGTGGTATTACACACCTGGTCTGTTCCTGTGCCAATGTGTAGTTTCGTTACTGCGGTTCACAGAGGCAGGATCTGGAATAAATGTCTGGTCAGTTCCATTCTGGGCGAGGCCATTCTCATGTAGAACATAGCCTAGCAGAAATCCCAATGAACACAACGCCAGTTAAACCTCCCCCTGAAGTGTAGATGGAACGAGATCGGACAGAAGGGTAGTTACAGATAGATCTTTTTTCTGTTTTAATTTGGAGACCTGAAGATAGAAATGTATATTGACTATGAATTGACACAGATGAAAATAAAATCATTTTCTTTTGAGGGTAACATTTTGTTTCTATCTCTGTCCCTTGTTGCAGAGATGATCCGTTCAGCCACTCCATTTCCCCTGGTCAGTCTTTTCTTTATGTTCATTGGTTTCGTTCTAAGCAACATCGGACACATCCGGCCCCATCGCACCATCCTGGCTTTCATCTCCGGAATCTTCTTCATCCTCTCAGGTACCGAAACAAGATCCTTCAAATTCTTTGGAAAGCTGAGCGAAAGCTATTACCAGTGACCAAATCTGTAAGTTCAGGATGATGCTTAAGACTTTCCCAATATAGTTTAATGTGAAATCCACAACATGTTTTTTGTTGAATCGTCTATCATAGGAATTACATATGCAGTATCAGCGGTATGTAAAAAGTTGATTCCCACAGATTTCCACCTAAAAGTGCGTACTCAAACGTAACGGCTATTCATGTGCATTAATTTTGTCAGGACATGCACCTATGATTTCCTCATGCCAGGAAAATGGTGGTTCCATATCAATGATCATATGACGATGCGCATCATGAAAATTGGTATTTCTGATGGAATGATGGACTACGCAACAAAAAAGGAGAACGGATTGGCTTTTCAGTCAGATTTTTTAAAATCAGAATGGTCTTTCTCTTTTTCCATCCCAGGTCTCTCTCTAGTAGTAGGCCTGGTGTTGTACATCTCCAGCATTAATGATGAGATGCTGAATAGGACCAAGACAAACGAGGCCTACTTCAGCTACAAGTATGGATGGTCCTTTGCCTTCGCTGCCATCTCCTTCCTACTCACTGAAGTAACTTCCTCCACACAATTCAAAAAGACATCAGTGGCTGGGATGTGGGGAAAATATTACAAATATAGTATATTATTGGTATAATTTCAGATTTGATTATTGTCTATTTGCTTTTATGTTTACTTATTGTATATATATGCCTGTGTTCATTTGTGTATTACCAGACAGCAGGTGTTATGTCCGTCTACCTGTTCATGAAGCGCTACACTGCTGAGGAGATGTACAGGCCTCACCCAGGCCTCTACGGGCCCCGCCACAGCAACTGCTCCAACTACTCCGGTCAGTTCCTACACCCGGACGCTTGGGCACAGCGTGGCCGCAGCCCCTCCAGCATCTCAAGCGACGCCTCCCTCCAGATGAACCACTCCACCTTCCCGGTTCTTCTCAAGTGTCCCGAGTATGACCACATGTCCTCCTCCCCTTGCTGAGGCCCGCCTGAGGCCCTGGAGCCTGGGCAGTGGGTAGCACACACGTCCCGAGGAAAGGGGAGTCTGGCTGGGTTGCTGGGTTAGAGTAGGTTGGTAGACTAGGGAGGTCGTACTTGAAGAGGAAAATTAAGGCGCCTAGCAAGAGTGGGTGTATTGCCTCTTTTGAAGTCCCTCTGAGCAGTTTTCAGAATTTTGGCACATCTGCGACACACCTAATTGCATCCACACTTGAACACATGACAATCACGTCTTTCATTGAGTCTTCAATGCTGTCCGAAGCATCGCCTTCAAAGTCATATAATCCCGGCTTAACCCTGATTCTCTGAAGTTTCTGCTCGTCATCATACTGAACAGGAGGCTTTATGCATTTTCTGGTAAACATGTTGAATATTATTACTGAGGTATAGCTTCAATTTAACTGCGAGCTAAAGGGAAGTATAGTTATCTTTCCCGGGCATTGTTGCTGTAGTTGTACGGTAGCATTTCTTCCCGAACACCTCTGTTGCTTTTTGTCTGGGTAGTTTTTTTTGGAGTAACTCAACAAAAGCTTCCACCCTTGATTTGAGTTGAAGACCACGTCCAATGTCGTGTAGCTTCAACCTCCCTTCCTCAGTCCTCAGCAGATTTACCTGGTGCGGCTCGGCTTGGGTCGTGCTGGTGCTACCCTCTTTTGTTCCAGTTTGTGTGATTGCTACTTCCAACTGCACCCAGTCGTGTTCATGCAAAACTTCAGAAGGTCTGTTACCATAACGCTGTCTCGTCAGGAAGCAGCGAGTCCCGTGGCAGTGTGTTATAGTTAATAGCACCTGGTGTTGTCTTGGATACTGAAATGGACAATGTAGCCGTAGGGCAGCCACCTAACCTCCCTAATTTGACTTGGTTTAAGGATTTGTGCCCACAGAGCGGCAGGGCATTTCAAGGAAGGGTATCATGCAGAGTGGCTGGCACTCCATTACCTCAAAGCTATCACCATGCTGCGGTCAAATGCCAGAGTTTAACAAGGTCTTCAATGCCGTTGGCCCCGGCAGAGATTCGCTGGAGGTGAATTGTGGGATGAAGAGTCTTGGGCTAACTTCATCCAAAAACACATCCGGGGGGCAGTGCTTGCACCAGGGAGTAGAAAAACGGTGCTCACGGCGGCCATCTTTGTTTTAACCTGACAGAAACGACTGGCTGGTGGCAGTTGGCATAAGGTATATTATTGCTCTGAAAGTAGCCTGGGTGGCATTGCTGCTGTTTAAGCAACTCTGCCCATTCTTCTGCATCAGCTCATCAAATTCAGTGCAAGACGAACCCCAAGCAGAGAGAGTAGATAGCCTAAACATTCCACATCGTCCAAGTGACTTATTTCAAGATGGTTTCCCTGAGGTAGGCTGCCTGGTTCAGTGGCCATTAAGCCCACCTGGGGTGTGACTGTAATCATTGTTCCCAGGAGGAAGGGCTATTGTACAACACCCTGTTGCCCCCTGACCATCTACGCCCAATGAAGGGAAGTCCTGAATCAGAGAGGATCCAGACGTGATTGTAGCACCGGGAAGGCAGCTATTTTGACAGGATTGAGCCCTCGTTGGCCTTGAGATGTGTTCGTAGAGTGTGTTCAGGTGTGGACACGATAAGTGAGCGTACCCCATAGTTGTTTTGTACCTGATATCCACCTTGAGGGAGCACTTTATGTTCGGTACAGGCTTTCCTCTACCCATAAATCTTCACAGGACTTTAATCAACTCTGACTTGTAAGATATGATAATACAGTGGGGAGATCAGAAGAGAAACTTTCTCCTCACATCATTCGTTTATATGTCAATTATATTTGTGGTAATCATGTGTTTTAACAATACGTCAGTATTTTATGATCTTTTCTAATCCTCCATGACCATCTCACACTCTGCACTTTACTGTCATATAGGCAGAGATAAAGTCTGTATATTTTTGAATGGAAACAGAGCAGAAATCCCATTCACATCTCTTCAGAATCTAAGTACATTGTTAATGCAGTGAAAAGAAGGGAACCAGGGGGAGATGAAGATGAAGGAGAATGACAAGAAATAATATATGGTGTATTGCCTCTAAACACGGTTAGGTGGTCATTGTGGCCATCAGATATGGAGGGCCAGTCTGAATGTATGAAATAATGATGGGAAGGAAGTGGGTATAATAAATATAACCTGAACTCGTGCATAGTGACAGCCAACTCAAATAACTGAAAAAGAGGACAGTGTTATTTGGCAAAGGGTCAAATCGCTGAACATTACTAATTAAAATATGTTTTCTATCAGATGCCATATTCCAGTGTATCCACAGTTTATGACTCAGATGCAAGCTGTTTTTGGTTTGCAGACTGGATGGCATTGCAATTGGCTACCTAGGTGCCGGTAGCGTTCTAGTCTAATGTTCAATGTCCTGAATAGGATGGCATTATGGATGAATTCCCTAATGAATCAAATATCCTGGTTGGATGAATAGAAACACATTTTATTGTATTAAATGTAACTAAAAGTCTTAGGAAATACATATTACGTTCTTTAGAATATTTAGGCTACAACCTCTCTGGTATTGTACTCGACCAAAGTTGTAGTTTAAAATCAAGGATAATAATTATCTAGTCTATTGTTATTGTCAGTGTTCAATGTGATTACGAATGTTACTGTAACACTAGTAATTGCTGTTCATGAGTATGAAGGTTGGTTCTCCATAAAATGCATATGCCATGTTTGGCCTTCATCCTGTTTGATATTGGAAATTGTATTTTGGAGAAAATAAAATCAAAATGGTAAATCCGCCAAACAAATAGAAAATGTGTCACACTATTGAACGTTTATCATGAACATATAAATAAACTGAAATAACTTTTTTACAGTATAGTCTACATTTATAAGCCATCTGGATGTTTTACTCATTTGTAGCCACAGTAAGCCATTGGCCGCTTGCACTGTATATGTAGAATGTGAGCTATTGCATTTGTTGTAACAATATGACAATTTAGAAAACATTAGAGAGTCAGATAATACATTCAAAGATCTTGAAATGTGTGTATTTCAAGATTTTCTATTTCAAGATCAGTAATTTTCATGATGTTTGATGTGCAATCTACTGTATATCTCTATTGGAAATCAAATAAAAAATGCTTTATTTGATATAGTAGCCTACATAAAGGCAAAATGTAGACATTTCTTTAAAACTGTTAAATATATACACTTTCTTGTTCACGTGCATTCTTTCATCACCACACATTATGACATTAACGATTCTGTCACGTTGCTGCTCTCTAGTGGTTAATTGTATGCACTGCATGGCTGCATTGTTACTACCAGAGTAATTGACAAACTGATATCATTTCTTATGTGTATCTATTATCAAGATGCTCACATTTTTGCCTCTGTGCCTTTCAGTTAATCTGCACCACACCAATTGACCTAGCAAAGATTCCAACTCTAAACACAATGTTCTTTCAATTAGCCAGCTAGCTATCACAGTAACATCATTTTATCACAGTGAATGCGTTCTAATAAAGCATGGACTGCCTTTTAAATCCAGAGTCAGTTCTGTATCTATTGTCTATATATCAGTTGAGACAGCTTGGCGGCACTGTATGTTTCATTAAGAGTATTGAAGGACTTCTCATTACGAGTTTCAGATACATCCCTCAAGATTGATTTATTACAGAGATACATCTTTAATTAAGGGTATTGATATGCACCACTAATCAAGATGATGGAGATGCAGACTTCATTATATTATTAGGCTCTACCCCTAATTAAGAGAACTGAGATGCATTCCTCATTTCATGTAGGCAACAGGTAACCTTGTGGTGAGTCCATTAGATCAGTTGCCAGAGGTTTCTGGATCAAATCCCTGAGCCAACAAGGTGACAAAAAGTTTTGTTGTGCCCTTGTGCAAGTCAATTAACCCAGCTGATTTCTTTGACTAATTAAGTACCCTCCTGTTGCTTCTGCAGAAATCAAAGTTGGTGCATGTTGGGAGGGTTTCAGTTGAAATTCTCCAGGGGAATCTGTTATATCTTTTTTGTTCTAGTTGTTTCAACCATCCGTGCCATAATCCAAGTCAACACAGAGCACAGAGTGCTTATAGCACAATTAAGTTTTATGTACACGAGACACAAACAAATATTGTATAATGGGCTTTCGAAAAAATCGAAATATGGCATTCTGCTTTTTTGTAATTGATTAAGAAATGTCGATGACATCATTTGGATGGTAAAAAGTGAAGAAGAATCAATCAAATGAAAACTCTGTTCCAGTATAAAAATGTCATCCAGCCCCAAAACTTTGAGTGAGATTCATCAAACACGAACTGCACGAAACCATTCCGTCATGAAGTCACTGTGGTTGGTCGAAGTACAGGGAGTGAGATGTGAATTAGAAGAGTGGACGTTACCCGCCTCTCCAAAACGGGACATCAGTGCAGATATGCACCCAGTGAAATGCAGAGGCACTGTACCTCAGTACTACAGGGACATCAGTGCAGATATGCACCCAGTGAAATGCAGAGGCACTGTACCTCAGTACTACAGGGACATCAGTGCAGACATGCACCCAGTGAAATGCAGAGGCACTGTACATCAGTACCACAGGGACATCAGTGCAGACATGCACCCAGTGAAATGCAGAGGCACTGTACCTCAGTACTACAGGGACATCAGTGCAGACATGCACCCAGTGAAATGCAGAGGCACTGTACATCAGTACCACAGGGACATCAGTGCAGACATGCACCCAGTGAAATGCAGAGGCACTGTACCTCAGTACTACAGGGACATCAGTGCAGACATGCACCCAGTGAAATGCAGAGGCATTGTACCTCAGTACTACAGGGACATCTAGTGACTAGCACAGAGAGGCACCAGTTATAACAGCATTATCAAATCACCATATATAGGGCCGGGTATAGCCTTCTGGGGGCCCCTCCCTTAGTGGTCCCTAACGATCGGAGGGCCTAAGAGACCACTTATGATGCTTTTGCCTAGAACTGGCCCAACCCATATACACGTGGTTCCAGCAATCGTCCTGATATTATTATTTTTTTGGGTGTTTTATTAGCAGATCAGTCCATGGTGAATACTGTCATTATTAATGTCAACCAAGTCCATGGTGAATACTGTCATTATTAATGTCAAACAAGTCCATGGTGAATACTGTCATTATTGATGTCAAACAAGTCCATGGTGAATACTGTCATTATTAATGTCAAACAAGTCCATGGTGAATACTGTCATTATTAATGTCAAACAAGTCCATTGTGAATACTGTCATTATTAATGTCAAACAAGTCCATGGTGAATACTGTCATAATTGGCATCATTTCTGCAGCCCCTCTTTTTCCCCTTTTTTTCCCTTTTCTAATGCACATTCTCACACTCAATCACACCATCTCACACAAAACAACACAATATACAGACAAACACAATAAGTAAGTAAGTAGTGCGTCATCCCCTTTCTGGTTGTGAACACATTCTTGGACAGGTTTAGAGAGTTGACAGATGCATTGGGTACAGATCTAGAAAGTGCAAACAATCAAGAATAACACAAAGAACATGTTAGACCCAGGTACAAAAAGGGTTGGGGGAGGGGTCGCCAGTCCTCAGTTCTTGCCTCTGGGTGATGGACACTCACACTATATCTAACTCCAGTTTGTTTAAATGTTTAGCATGAGATGCAAATACACAGACTCAAAAACTCCCTCACAAACACAGACTCCAAATTCATCATTGTGAGGACAGCTTGACACTGAATAAACAAAGCGAAAACAGTGAATTGGGGGCTCTATTCACACACTGTCACATTCACTCTCTCACATTCACACACTGTCACATTCACTCTGTCACATTCACACACTGTCACATTCACTCTGTCACATTCACACACTGTCACATTCACTCTGTCACATTCAGATATTGAGGCCCCTCAATCGGTAGAAATGCAAGAGATCTCTGTTGGTTTAAAATATTTATTATATGCGAAAAGGCTCAGATGAACCGGCAGATTGCAACACATTTTGCTAAGAAAGAACCAGAAGGAGCAGGAGTCATGTGGATAGGGGGATCTGGGAAGATGGAAAGGAGGAGATGGTCTTTTGTTGCATAGTACAGTGGCCGGAAAGTCATGGTTTCAAAATGACAACTTTCCTGAAATTCCCTGATTTCACCCCAAAAATCTCCCCCCATAGCCCCACCCACCAGCACCACATTGCTCAAGCCCCACCCACCAGCCCAATGTGTCCAAGCCCCGCCCACCAGCCCACAGTGCCCCACGCAGCCAGACCCTTCTGGAAAAATTACAGGATCTACTGGGATTTCAGGGAAACCTGGCAACTTCTTCAGAATTGTTCAACCCTATCTGTAATTCACTGAGCAGCTAATGGATGGGAAATTTGTATTGAGAATCCGGCTTTAGTTGCAACAGCAAGGTGGAATTTCTATTTAATTGGAACAATCATTTCAGTAGCCAGTGCAAAATCCCCTAAATGATTGGACTACTTCAGGAATATGTATGATAAAAAAGGATAAACTATTTCAAAATATCGAACTGCAATAAAGCATGCTGGATAAATCTTTATTCTAAACTTTAAAAAAATAAATGAGTACGAGTCAGTATGACATAAATATTTAAGTTATCAGTAAGTTTACTTTTGAGTAAAACTTACTGGAAATATTTGAATAAAAGCTTCCTTAGGGCTCACAGTGCAGGTAAGTTGACTGAGGACATATTGTCTATTACAGCAACTACACTGCTCCAAAAAATTACGGGATCACGTAATCATCACAGTATAACACCAAGTCAATTAAACTTCAGGGATATCAATCTGTCCAGTTAGGAAGCATAAGCGATTGTGAATCAATGTCACCTGTTTTGGTGCAAATGAAAGTGACAACAGGTGCACTGGAGAGGCAACAGCAAGACAACCACTTTTAAAAGTAACTAATTACAGTTAGAAGTTATAGTTCCCATTAAGAAACTAGTTAATTTACTTAGTTACTTGCTGTAGAAAGTAACGCGTTACGTTACTTGGTTTCTTTAAGATAAGTCCTTTGATTCTAAATTCATGTGTAAGTCACTTTTAATGGGATATCTTATTACATAATCGGGCATTTCACAGTCAGTGTCAGTCACCAGCATATAACATTATTAATCATTAATCATTATATACCAAGCGTGACCAATCCAATTAACTCAAATAATCATATACGATAATGAGAAACAATATTTGCATTTTGATCTTTAATCAAGAATCTCTATGTATTACAATTTCCTTCACATTTTCAGGCCTTTCAGGCTTATTTAACAGCCTATATATACAGACCTCCGTTATAGAAAGTTCTGCAGTGAACAATGAAGAATAAAAATAATGGCAGTAGTATTGTACACTGATAAACATGCCTCTCAAAAAACGAAAACATTAGGCTCACTGCAATTTGAGATCTATTTGCAATAATATGCATAATCTATTAATGTTTGATGACTTTATTCAGAGGTGAAAAATGACAAAATCTG